>NC_137641.1:29879653-30242153 GCF_963383615.2 Lipophrys pholis
AATGTTCTCCTGAACCCTGAATGTTGTCCTGAACACTGAATGTTCTCCTGAACACTGAATGTCCTACTGAACCTGAATGTTCTCCTGAACCTGAATGTTCTCCTGAACCCTGAATGTTCCCCTGAACACTGAATGTTCTCCTGAACCTGAATGTTCTCCTGAACCCTGAATGTTCTACTGAACCTGAATGTTCTCCTGAACCTGAATGTTCTCCTGAACCCTGAATGTTCTCCTGAACCTGAATGTTCTCCTGAACCCTGGATGTTCTCCTGAACCCTGAATGTTCTCCTGAACCCTGAATGTTCTCCTGAACCCTGAATGTTGTCCTGAACACTGAATGTTCTCCTGAACACTGAATGTCCTACTGAACCTGAATGTTCTCCTGAACCTGAATGTTCTCCTGAACCCTGAATGTTCCCCTGAACACTGAATGTTCTCCTGAACCTGAATGTTCTCCTGAACCCTGAATGTTCTACTGAACCTGAATGTTCTCCTGAACCTGAATGTTCTCCTGAACCCTGAATGTTCTCCTGAACCTGAATGTTCTCCTGAACCCTGGATGTTCTCCTGAACCCTGGATGTTCTCCTGAACCTGAATGTTCTCCTGAACACTGAATGTTCTCCTGAACCTGAATGTTCTACTGAACCTGAATGTTCTCCTGAACCTGAATGTTCTCCTGAACCTGGATGTTCTCCTGAACCCTGAATGTTCTCCTGAACACTGAATGTTCTCCTGAACACTGAATGTTCTACTGAACCTGAATGTTCTCCTGAACCCTGAATGTTCCCCTGAACACTGAATGTTCTCCTGAACCTGAATGTTCTCCTGAACCCTGAATGTTCTACTGAACCTGAATGTTCTCCTGAACCTGAATGTTCTCCTGAACCCTGGATGTTCTCCTGAACACTGAATGTTCTCCTGAACCCTGGATGTTCTCCTGAACACTGAATGTTCTCCTGAACCCTGGATGTTCTCCTGAACCTGAATGTTCTACTGAACCTGAATGTTCTACTGAACCTGAATGTTCTCCTGAATCCTGGATGTTCTCCTGAACCTGGATGCTCTCCTGAACCCTGAATGTTCTCCTGAACCTGAATGTTCTCCTGAACCTGGATGTTCTCCTCAGGAGGGAGGGTCATGAGAGTTTATATTGAGCTTCCAGGCTGAAACTCAAAATGTACTAACTGGTCAATAATGTAAATAGAAACAAAGATTTAACAAGAATTCAAATGTGACCTTAATGTGTTCTAGTTATTCATTATATTATACTGATGATTGGAGAACTAGATTACAGGTTATAGAGAACAGAAGACTGTTAATGACTCGGGCAACAACAATCATATATAAATACTATAACCTGTATAAAGATATATCAATAAAGAAATAGTCCAAACTTTTAAAACTCATTCTTTCAGTGTTATTCAAATTGAAGCAGTTCAATCCATCAAATCATTGATTCACTTTATGACGAAATAAAATTATTACAGTATTATGGGGAAATATCTTTTTCTGCTTCATAATGTAATATTAAAGTTTTTTTGTTTTTTTTTAAGTTTTGTGCTCAGTTACACTATCGACCAGTTATTACATTTCAGGTTTTATTACATTAGATTTTATAACAAATAAACAAATAAACCCTTCAAGTTTTCTTACTCAATTGGCTGATATTCCTCAACTGCCCGTCTGATTGAATAAACTTCCTAAAGACAACAGCAGAACAAGAATCTGGACTTGAAATGAAATAAAATGAAATAAAATAAAATAGATAAAGCCAGTTGATCTGGATGTGGAATATGTAATTTCCCTGTGTCCGTGTCGACCCTTGGGCGGAGGTCAGGAATCTCTGAATGCTCTTGTTTGCTTTTATTTTGAAGCTTAAAAACCTCCTCCTTACTTTGCACTTAACATTTAAGAACCTGTGTGTCGGGTTTTATTTTTTGTTAAAGTGCAGACTCAGCACTTTTACAGTTATCAGAGGATTTTCTTGCACCGGTGTCCAATGAGAGGTTTTTTTTCCTCAAGTAAACGGGGGGGTTTAAAAAAAGAAACCAATGAGACAAAAACTGAGAGAGGGAGAGAGAGAGAGAGAGAGGGAGAGGGAGAGAGAGAGAGAGGGAGGGAGAGAGAGAGAGAGAGAGAGAGAGAGAGAGGGATAACTGTTCGCGGCCTAATGAAACGTTCATAGAATTGTTTTTCAGAGTACTTTCTACTTTAGTATCTTCAACATCAGTACTTTTACTTGTAATTCAGTACAAATCAAGTAAAGTGATAAAAGAACGAACCATAAACCCAGACGGGAGAAAGTTGGTGAGTTGGCCTTTTGAAATTCTACCGTTTCTTTAATTTGCACGTGAACCGCAGGTGTGTTTCTACTCTAGTCTGAACCTTTGCGTGCGTGTGCGTGCGTGCGTGCGTGCGTGCGTGCGTGCGTGCGTGCGTGCGTGCGTGCGTGCGTCAGCTCTCGATCCAGCAAACGACACCTGAAAAGTCCTCACCAGCAGGACCTACCTTCCCAAACCGTATTCAATTAACACGTTGAGACAAATCAGATTACTTTGGTTGGCCCAATCAAGAAAGACACTCGTTTACAGCGTCCGTGTCGTTTTAAGAGGCTGTGTGTGTGTGTGTGTGTGTGTGTGTGTGTGTGTGTGTGTGTGTGTGTGTGTGTGTGTGTGTGTGTGTGTGTGTGTGTGTGTGTGTGTGTGTGTGTGTGTGTGTGTGTTGATGGGAGTCTGATAGAAAAGTCCTGGTGACTTTAGGCCGATGCATCAAAGGGCTGCGGAGAAGCCGCACGGCATCTGGGAGCAATAACGTTGCCTCTAACCCTTCATTACCACAAAGAACTGGGCCCTGGGTGGCGGCCAACGGCAATTTTCACAACCCTCCTCCTCACCTCCCTCCCATTTTCTTTCCCTCCATTCTTCTGCCATTCCCTTATTGAGTTCTGCTTTTTAAAAAAAAATAAAAAATAAAAATTAAACACAGAGAAAAGAGCTATAATTCCTGTTGCACTTGTAAAAGCCAATAAGGCCCAATCAGAGTTTACATTGAGAAAATGTGAAAATACACACACACACACACACACACACACACACACACACACACACACACACACACACACACACACACACACACACACACACACACACACACACACACACACTGTCTGTGGGAGAAAACTTCATTTGACTGTTTGGACGACTCCATCCAGCTGCGCGTTGCCAAGGTTTAAACGAGCAACAGAGCAACGATTTCGCTGCGTCGATCACGGCGGGGAACAGTTTGAATCGCAGCTATTCTGGGGCGACGTGCAGAAAACATGCAGCTGTTTGTGAGTCACTGGGCTGTGAGGTTGTGTAACGACGCTGCGACAGACGAAAGCCTTCGCGCAACATGGAGGAGCTACGGGACGGTTAGCTTCAATGCTACGTGGCGATCAAGACGCCTGAAATAACAAGCAACTGGTTAATTCTGCATTTTACTAACTAGTTGCTTCAAGCTTTTTAAAGAACGACACACTGGAACCATATAGAAACTTCAAGGAACTTGAAGAAGACTGGTTAGATTAGAGTAGAGATGCAACTTTTCGAAGACGCTCTGACTTTGTTTCTGTGTAAATGAGGTAAAACACAATTTTTTTTTTTTTAAATGCTCTAACTTCTGCTCTGCGTAAACATGGGAAAATGCACAATTTCGAAAACTATGTCTTTGTGGAAACGAGGGGGGGGGGGAACAAAGCAACCTTTTGAAAACGCTCCAACTTTGTCTTCATTAAAACAGGAAAAAAAAACAAGTTTTTGTAAACACTGCGACTTCATCGCTGTGTAAACAGGGTAAAATGCAAGTTTTAGAAAACGGCCCAACTCTTTCTTTGTGGAAACCAAAGTTCCAACTTCATCTCAATGAAAACAAAATAAAAACCCCAACTCAACTTTTAAAAACGCTCAAACTATTTCCATGGAAACTGGAAAAAAATGCAACATTTCCAAAAAAGCTGCTCCTGCACATGCACACCGCGGTCGTAGTCAATAGTAGTTCTGCACATGCTCAGTAGAGACAATCAGAACAACGTTTCCTCCAGACTGTCACGACTTCCTGTCCAGATTCTCCTGGACTCGGTCGTTTTACAGTTGAAACCTTTGGACTATAAAACAATTCATAACTTCCAACATCCATCTTACAGCAGAAGCTTTTCATTTGAAGTTTTGGGATTGATTTTCTATTTGTTTGTACAAAATTATAAAACCTTCTTCTGATTTTGCCTTTTTATTTTACTTTCTTCTTCTTTCTTTACCTTCTGGCCCTTTTTTTATTTAAATTATCGTTATTTAATTTTGTCCCATTTATTGAAGCTTTAAACCCTCATCCTATCTATTTTATTCTTCCATTTTTTTTTATCATATTTCTTTTAGTGTTTTGTGCCGAATAAAGATGAACAAGATGTTTCACACCTCCTCTCTCAATTAATTGTTGTTGTTTTTTTTAAATACCTCTTTTGGAAAAGTAAACTTTGTGCTTTGTGAAGGCAGGCTGGCGGCTCGGTAAATATCTTCCTGTTTGGGAGCTGATTGCTGCGCCGTTAATTATCGGCTGTGGTTTGTTTTGGTCGGTGTAAAACTGCCTCGGGGGGGGCGGGGGGGGGGGGGGGGGGGCAGAACAAGATTAATCACCGCCGGCCTCCAGAAGAGTCAAGAAAAGAAGGGGAGGGCGTCCGGCTGACCGACCCTGGAAATCCTCACCTATCCAAACGTCTCCTACAGATTCGAACAAGCTTATGAGTTCACAGCTCGCCAGGCCATTTTTCTTTTCTCACAGGTTTTTCACATGTGAAACAAATATCAAGTAGAGTAAATATGCAGCTCTATTTACTGAAAAGCTGAAACAGGCCCATGCGAGGTAAACACATGAGGTCAGACTACATGAAAGCAAAACAGTCACATGTGTGCAAAAAAAACAAAACAAAGCAGGACGGTGGAAAAAGAATGAAGCAATCCCAGAGTTTTGCTCTTTTATACAGTTAATACTCGATTTACTCGTGGCCTTAGAGTAACCTTCACTGTAATCCTGTTTAATCTTCAGCGCAGTATAATCCAAGCACATTAAAACGTATGCAATAGAACATTCTTGCGCCGCACACTGGATGGAGGGTGTGTCCGCAGCGGGAACATTCTGGCGGCAGTAGGCGTGCCAACGGCGGCCCGTTCCAAAGTGTTATGGACGGATTTACAGTAAATTCACTCTTATAAAACTGAAATATTTATGAGCATCCAAATCTCTCACTTATGTCAGGGTTAAGGAGTCAAAAGAATCTCCTTTTGATGAAATCACGGAAAAGTTCACGATTAGGACAAAGTGAGACAAAACTCTGAAATGTAAAGAAAGTTAAAAATATATATGCGTACGTCACAGATCTTAAATGTTTTCATAAGAGACAATGAGGATATTAAAGATGCTCATCTGCTGTCCATCTACTGAGCATGTGCAGAAGAACTATTCTCTACGGCCGGGGTGAAAAAGTAGCCTTTTCAGAAACGTTACGTTTTTTGCCCGTTTCTATGGAAACGGGTTCTGGGTGTTTTCAAAAAGTTGCATCATTTTTTTCTGAGCACCGTCGTCATGGAAACAGATCCCCGGAACGCAAATCAAATTTAGTGGATGATGGATGGTGGATGGATGGATGGATGGATGGATGAAGTTCAAGGTCCAGATTTAGGGTCAGAGTTGAAGTTCCGTTTAGGACGTTGGGAACATCAATGGGGCGACCCGATGTTGCGTCACCGTGGAAGCTCCGCCCAGGTCTGAAACCCACTGAGTAAAACCATGGTGACGTAGCCCCTCAGGTCCGAGAGCAGACCGAGGCTCGCCTCCTTCCGCGAGGTTAAAGGTCAGGAGGAGCGGTGGAAGTCAATGTTAAGTCCCCTGAAGCGCTGGAAACAACACGTCTGTGTGCGTGTGCATACTTCCTCATTATTTCTGGCTTTACTGACTCAGAGTTGGAGAGGGAAGCCGCCATGCCTGGTCATCCAAACAGTGGAAACAATGTCGGTGCGACCGCAGCTCTCCTCCCACCCAATGAAATTTCCAAACCCAAAACCAGAGAAACTCAACAGCAGCAACCATTTTATCTCCCATTCCACGGCCTGCGAGGGCAGACTGCCTCGTTTCTCACCGTACCCTTCGTCTCTGGTCCTGCTCCTCGTCGCCTCACCTCTTTCCTCCTTTTCCCCCCCATTAAAAAAAAAAAAAAAAAAAGTTTCTTTCTTCTCTTTGTCTCTGGTTCTCTCACTTTCTCCCCCCCCTCCATCTTCTCCGACAGGACTGCTGACTTGTGTCTCCTGGGATTGTGTCTGCTTTGATTCGGAGCTCAGAAACCACGGCTAAAACAAACGAACGAATGTGCACACACACACACACACACACACACACACACACACACACACACACGCACACACACACACACACACACACACACACACACGCACACACACACACCTGGAAACACTAGCATTGATTACTCCTGTCTGCCACAAGTAAGAACGAACATTAACCTGTGTGATCTGAAGAGGGCGAAGAACTTTTTTGTTTCTCACGCACACGCACACACACACACTCACTCACACACACACACTCACACACACACACACACACACACACACACACACACACACACACACACACACACACACACACACACACACACACACACACACACACACACACACATCTACTCTGGTTCTGATTTACCAGTAGTATGGCACTCGTCCAACCAGCACCCCCCCCGCCCCACCGCCACCGCCACCCCTGGGCCTGTGTGAGTGTGTGTGTGTGTGTGTGTGTGTGTGTGTGTGTGTGTGTGTGTGTGTGTGTGTGTGTGTTGGGAAGTCTGCAGAGCGGCATAAAGGGCTCTTTATTCGAGTCGGACAGCGAGAGGAAATCAGCTTTAGAAGTGAAAACAGAGGGAGCAGGAGAGCGATGGAGACCACAGGGCTGCACATCTGGAGTTATTACAAGGCTTCCTCCCGCTTGCCAAGAAAACGCCGACATTCCTGCCCTCGCTACAAAGACCGTGGAGCCTCCACTCGCATCCAGGCCCACTCCTACACACACACATCCATCAATCAAACGCACCCCCCCCCCCCCCCCAAAAAAAAAGAAAAGAAAAGAAAAGAAAAAAACCATACATGTGCAAATGTACCAATGCATGTACGGGAACATGCAGATGCTTTTTATACGTGCAATCACAGAAACACAGACGTCCTTCCAATCTGCCCACATACGCTTCCACTTGAAAGCTCCCTCCTTCCCTCCCTCCTTCCCTCCCTCACTCCTTCACACAGCCAATCCTTCACACCCTTTCCAAACTTTGCAACGCACACGCCAAATGAATGCGTCTCGCTTCCTGTTCACCTTTGACCTTCCACTTTCTCCCCATCAGAAGGAGGACAGAAAAAGTGGAAAGAGGGAACGGGGAGGGAGGTGGAGGAGGAGGTGGTGGTGGGACACCAGACAAGAAGGAGGGGAGAGAGAAAAGAAGAGAGAGAGAGAGAGAGAGAGAGAGAGAGAGAGAGAGAGAGAGAGAGAGAGAGAGAGAGGAGAAAGGAAAAATGGGGGGCCGGCGAGCTCCTCCTCTTTCTCCCTCCATATCTCCTCTCTCTCTCTCGCTCCTTTTCTCCTTCCGACTCTTGAAAGGAGAACTTGGTGGCCAGTCCGTTGCCACGTCGGACCTCCAGCCGGTCCACCTGGCTCTTTTTTCCTTTCCGTCCTTTTGGGGAAGTAAAGACTTTGCCGGAGGAGAGGAGCGAGGGAGACTCACAGGTGAACTCGGGGCCCGGAGGGGAGGACAATCGGCCCGGAAGACGCAGGTATTCCCCTCCATGGAGGGACATTTCTTTTCCATTTGGCGTGAGGATAGGACTCAGCATGATCTCGTCTTTGTACGAAGTCTCAGTTTCTTTGCGTTTCTAGATTTAACTGCATCTTGTTGGTCCGGAGTTCAGATCAGGCTGAAGAAGGGGAGCGGGTGACCCTCTCGCATGTTGGTTTTCTTTTTTTAAAATCAATCTTTGCACGCTCGCTCCGACCTGCAGAAGAAACAGGCCGGGCAACGCTCAATCTTTTGTCCGAACTAATTGTTTGTGTTCTCTCAGATTTTCTTGCCACACGTTTAGTTGAAAGAGCCTCCGTGTGTTTTTCCCCCCGGCGAGGAATGCTGCTCCTCGCAGCGGGAAACAGGAGGGAACGTCACTGAATCTCCCAGTCGGTGGCAATCACCTCTGTGTAACCTCTCCTCCTCCTCCTCCTCCTCCTCCTCCTCCATCCATCCCATCACACACTCCCTCCGTCAGACGAGATGGAGATGCTGCGATCGCGGTGAGTACGTTCCGAGGAGGAGCAGCGACACCCCCCCCCCCTTACCCCCCCCCGCCCCCCCCTCCTCCCATCCAGCCGCCCGGCCCGCCTGCCCAGTGTTCAGACTACCTGTTCAGGAAGTAGTGGTTGTACAGTAGTCTGCACATTGGTTAGGCTGGCCGGGGAATCACGGGACGACTCAGGATGTGAGACAGAGAGAGAGAGAGAGAGAGAGAGAGAGAGAGAGAGAGAGAGAGAGAGAGAGCGAGAGGCCCTGGAGCCCCAGCAACACCCTCCGTACATCTGGAGCAGCCGGGGCAGCAGTCTAAATAAAGACCCACCGCAGAGGCCTTGCCCTCGCCCAGGATGGATTTACGAGCGACAGAAGCCCTCGAATCCGACGAAACGGAGCCGCCGAGATCAGCAAAAAACAATCCGCTTGTGCAAATAACGTGTTTAGTTGAAATAAAGTCGCTTGGATTTGAATGTGATGTTGTCTCTAGTTTTTCCTTTCCTTTCCATTTCACCTCCTACAGATGTAATAATAATAAAACACATTCAAACATACATAAGTGGCGGATCCACGACGTTCTCAGTAAGCTTGTTTATTTTTCCTACCAAACCAAAATATCTCGCCGAAAACCAGAGAGCCACACCGAGTAAACCCCCGCCAGCGTCACGCGGATGAAAATGTGCAATTATGTCTTTCCACTTTTCCTGCATCGGCTCGCGGCCGCTTTACCTCAAATGACCATGTGAAGTGGCGGGAGGCAGGAAGCCGCCGGACGCCCCCCAAAAAACATTTACCGCACTGTCATCATCGAGTTTTACTTCGTCTCCGTTTGGCTTTTAAACAGAAAATAACAAAAACAAAGAAACAAAGAAGTGTTTTAACTGTTTGTAGGTGACATCATGACCCCCCCCCCCCCCCCAACCCCCCTTGCCCCCCACCCCCCCGCTGCAAATTGGCCCTCCAAGCCTGCCTGTGTTTGATTAAAATAGAAACAACTCACAGCAGTGGTATCATGAACTAAACACACAAACACACACACACACACACACACACACACACACACACACACACACACACACACACACACACACACACACACACACACACACACACACACACACACACACACACACACACACACACACACCGTGCAGCAGACATATTCTGGTAGTTGTGTTGAAAGCAGCAGTCGGTTGTTTCCCCCCAGGATGTTTACAACTGGGATCACCAGGCGAGTCTGGCTTTCTGGCAGCTTTACAGCCGGAGCAGGGAAACCCGAACACACACACACACACACACACACACACACACACACACACACACACACACACACACACACACGCAGGTCTTTTTGTGTGATGATATCTATTTATTTAACGTTTCTATTCATGCATCATCTATTTTGTTTTTCGTTTATCTTGCAGACATACAAATAAAGTTCACTCTACATATAACGAAGTGCAGCAAAGTGAGAACCAAGGATCAAATACAAGGATGTATAAATCCATATGAATGGCTTGAAAGTTCATATTGGCTTTTATTCATTTACACTTTGATTGATAACTTATTTCATTGTAAAACATGCGTGCACATAGAACAAAAACGCTTCCATGTGGGTGCACACGTATAGAAAGTAAAATCTATCAATCTAATGATCAGTGACGAGAAAAGTAGATTCTTGATAAAAGTTTCAACAGAAAAAGTCAAGTTCTTTTAATGAAATGATGCAAGACACCATTTTTTTTTAAGGCTCTTGAACCTTGTTTTGTGTTGCATGTTCATGCCAGTCACCTAAACTTAAAGTGAAAAGCATTTGACCAACATATATATAGATATATGTAAAACAAAGCTTGTAATGTCTCCACATGCTTTTAAAAGTTAAGAACTCTTATGTTAGACATACAGGAAGTTCCTCCTGGTGTTTCTCCTCCGGATCACAATTAGTGCTCACTTAGACTTTGTGGTTGACTCAACCTAAATGTAAAAAAGTAGAATGTAGAATTTTAAATGTTAAATAGACTAACTTATATTGCACCTTTTAGCTGACAACAGCCCCAAAGCTTTACAAAGCTCATCACATTCACCCATTCACACACACATTCACACACCATTGGAGGCTGCAGCCGTGCAAGGCGCCGTCACTCCAGTGGGGCCAGTTTGGGGTTCAGTGTCTTGCCCAAGGACACTTCGGCATGTAGGCAGGCAGAGATGGCAGAGATGGGAATCGAACCTGCAACCTTCCGATTAGTAGACGACCACTCTACCAACCCAGTCTATAAAAGAATATTTTTCGTGCACCTATTTTTTTCTTTTACTTCTTCCACACTTTTTCTTTTTTTTTTCTTCCCTCCCTTCTTCCATTCACATTTTCCTCCCTCGCTCGCTCTCGGCTTTAAGCTGCAGAGGAGCCTGATTCAAAGAATCGGCATGTCCTGTGGTAATACAGACCAGAAGGTCTGTACGGGTACACACACACACACACACACACACACACACACACACACACACACGACACACACACACACACACACACACACACACACACATTAACCAAAACATCCTGGCACCGCTAGTTGGATTGAAAGTTATTATTAGTGTCTGGGGGTGATGTGTGTGTGTGTGTGTGTGTGTGTGTGTGTGTGTGTGTGTGTGTGTGTGTGTGTGTGTGTGTGTGTGTGTGTGTGTGTGTGTGTGTGTGTGTGTGTGTGTGTGTGTGTGTGTGTGTGTGTGTGTGTGTGTGTGTGTGTGTGTGTGTGTGTGTGTGTTTCCTGACTTTCAGCAAAGGGTTTTCCCCATGTCAAGAGGCAGCCAATAAAACGGTGGCATGCTGTTTTGTGAGTTGGTGTAAAAGAAACATGCCTGTGTGTGTGTGTGTGTGTGTGTGTGTGTGTGTGTGTGTGTGTGTGTGTGTGTGTGTGCAGCTGCTAAAAACTACAGAGAAAGTTTCACAGGACCAACGATTCACAGCAGGCCGTAATACATTCTGTTAAAGAAAAAAAAAAAAAAAGGTGATAGATTGTGTTTATTCTGGCAGAAATCCACCCAGGTGTATGGCGCTTTAAACCTCCAGGAGTACTCCGAGTACCCTGAGTGGCCTATATAATACAACATAATGGTTTTAATGTAGTTTCAAGCTGAAGCAGCGTCGCAGCGCCCGGCAGACCAGACGCTGAGCCGTAACACCGGTTCAGATGGCTACTCTTAGGTCTCTGTGCTTCCACCTTTAAATAAATATGGGGGGAGGATGGAGGATGGAGGATGGAGGCCGGAGGATGGAGGATGGAGGATGGAGGATGGAGGATGGAGGATGGAGGATGGAGGATGGAGGATGGAGGATGGAGGATGGAGGATGGAGGCCGGAGGATAGAGGATAGAGGATGGAGGATGGAGGATGGAGGATAGAGGATGGAGGATGGAGGATGGAGGATGGAGGATGGAGGATGGAGGATGGAGGATAGAGGATGGAGGATGGAGGATAGAGGATGGAGGATGGAGGATAGAGGATAGAGGATGGAGGATGGAGGATGGAGGAGCCGGTGGAGTGGGTGATGAGGATAGAAAGTCAGATGAGATGAGAGACGGAGGGACAATAAGGAGGAAAAACATTGTTGCTACATTGTTGCTACCGGCCAGTTCTCCTCCTCCTTTTATTCCCTTCATCCATGTTACTCCTGCTGCTAACAAGAGACGCCCCTCCTCCTCCTCCTCCTCCTCCTCCTCCTCCTCCTCCTCCTCCTCCTCCTGGCCTACGACCCAGTCCTTCTGCGGCTCCGTGCCCTTTCTTTTAAAATGAACTAAGTTTATTAGAAGCAGCTTGTGTGTGTGTGTGTGTGTGTGTGTGTGTGTGTGTGTGTGTGTGTGTGTGTGTGTGTGTGTGTGTGTGTGTGTGTGTGTGTGTGTGTGTGTGTGTGTGTGTGTGTGTGTGTGTGTGTGTAATTGGGAACAGGGCAGGGGGGCTCTGGTATGCACATGTGTGTGCCAGCTTTGGTGTCTGACATTCTGGGGGGTCCTGACTTTTTAGAAACAGCCCCTTTCAGTGCTGCGTGCGCACGCGCACACACACACGCACACACACACACACACACACACACACACACACACACACACACACACACACACACACACACACACACACACACACACACACACACACACACAGCCTGATGTCAGCGAGCGGCTGTGGCTAAGACCCGGAGACGGTCAGACTGTGGCGAGCTCCTAATAGTCCTGCAAAGCATCATGGGTACGCCTCTCTGACCAGCCCGGTGCCGTAACGGAGAGCGCGGAGTTAAACGGACTAAGCGCGGCGGAGACAAGCACCGAGCTTGACCCCGCCGAGTCATATTTGCCAGCGCGCTGAGCTGGAACCAGTCCTGGCGCAGAAAGTGGAAAAAGAAACTGAGAGAATAAACACAAAAAAAAAAAAAAAAAAACTCAAAAGAAATAATATTCTCCTCTTTTTTTTTTACATTTGTCGGAAAACATTACAAACGTGCCGTTGTTATAAATGAGATTCCCCGGTGATGATGTCTGTAAATATGCAGATACGCCACATTTGGATGTAACGTCTAAGTCTGACGAGGCTTCAATAACATTTCAATACGTCCATTCACTTCTTGAAAATTACTGTGGTGTGAAACTAAACTTTATTACCAAACGTTTCAGTTTTTATGTTCTAATTTTGAGTCTCTGATTCTCCTCATTAAACCATAAAAGCACTAACTTTTCAAATGGTTTCCACGTTTGGCTGGACTTCACTGTGGTTTTGAGAAATAATCACACAGTGCCCGTTAGTTTAACTCACAAAAATGCGAGTTACAGATGCAAAACTTGCTGCAAATATCTGGTACTTTGGAGATACTGATATTGTAAAAGTACAAGCAGTTTTCAGTATTTCATTAAAGGTACAATGTGTAATATTTAAGTAATACCACTATTGTGCACTGGGTGGCAGTACTGAGTCACTGTTGTTCAGTTTTTCAGCAGTTTCCTTCCAGAGCAGCCAAATGAATGAAATCAACGTTGCACACACACTAAGGCCCCATGTTGTGCATATGCCAGGCCTTTAGGTGGCGCTGTAACTCATCCTCGTATTGAAAAACATCTTGGCCTCATTAAACCGACGAGGATCGTCTGGAGGTTCGTCCAAAAACAATGCGGTTTACGTGAAACGGCGCCCTCGTGTGGACAGGGCCTGAAAAATGCTAACGTTGCACGATCTGTAAGAAGCTGAATGTCAAGAGTTCCGTCTCACCTCGTCATCTTTGTACCAGGACAGAGACTCGGCCGTGAGGACGAACCAGTACTCTTTGGCCCCTCCCTTCATGATGCCGATGTTGTTGATGGTCAGCCAGCCCTTCCTGATCACCTGAGGAACGCACAAAGATGAAACAATTCAAACTTCCCCCAACTTTCACTTCTTCACACAATCGATGTCACTTTTCTTTTCTTTTCTCTTCTTTTCTTTTCTTTTCTTTTCTTTTCTTTTCTTTTCTTTTCTTTTCAGCCTGCCTGTCTAACACAAACCAAACCTGCACAGTGGGACTGTACTGACTCAAGTGCTACCACAACAACGCTCACTTTACAGGACTAAAACACACTCTTGCTCGTTCTCTTGCTTGACCCTGTCCATCTCACAGACACTACAGACACAGAGAGTACGTGGTGTGCGAGGGATTTACCTTGAACCGATCGTTAACTCCTCTCTCCGGCTGAATGAGAATGTGGAGAGAATATTACAAAGCTACTCCAGCGCAGAGCATTTAGTAAAGGCCAAGTGCACAAGGCTGCTCAGGTACATTACAGCTGGCTGCTGGGAGGGCAGCAAGGGGACAGCAAGCAAGAGGGGGGGGGGGGGGGGGTCACCAGGCCACGATGAGGAGGTCAAACATTTGTAAAACCATGCAGTGAAACAAGGACGATTTACTGCATTTCACTGAGCTGTCTTTTCAAATAGAAGTTTGGTTTGTAGTTGGGTGGTGGTGACACGTTCCTCCATATGAACCCTAAACCGAGCCTGTGAGGACGTGGACATTCAAGACAGATAGAATGCTGTTCAACATGTTTATTGTCGCTTTATGTTTCTTCTATTGAGGTACTTTTCCTCTATTTGTTGATTTGGAGGTCTCTCTCTCTCTCTCTCTCTCTCTCTCTGAACAGCTGCTAGATCTTTGTCAATGTCTGATTCAAGATAAGTCCAACAAATCTCAGGAAATGGTTTCCAACCTGGACCACATCCTCTCCTGTGAATTAAACTGATGATCATAGAAGGATTTTAATTTTTTTTTTTATTCCACGAAGGGAGACAAATCTTTAGTTTCTTCTCCTATTAAAATTAAATCTTGGAGTTCCTCAAGGTTCTGTGTTAGGGCCCAAAAATATCATACATAATAATGTAATGACTATTTTTTAAATACGGTTTTGGACCACTGCTACAAGTTCAGTAAAAGTTTTTTAGGAGTGTATAAAACCCGGCTTCATATAGTCCACGTGTCTATAATACAATAGATTATACATCATTTGTGGGGTTCAATCCTTTTGATTTATTCATATCCTCATCCAATTTAACTGGAAGTCTTTATAGTGTAAAACATTTCCAGGGGGGAATAACTTACATTACAAATAGTCACAGTATTGTAATCAAGTAGTTTTCTTTTAACGGGAAACTTGTATTTTTCTAAGTATTTTTTCTAAGTATTGCTGCTGATGCAAAGATTTTCTTTTGAAAGAAACTAACAAATGTAAATACTTTAGTGTGTTTATGACAATGCAGGGTATAAAGTATTTAATACTTTCGAGTATTTCATAAGAAGAGTATTTTTCAGTCCTCTTTCCACCTTGGAGTGTTTCAGGGAGGCTCGTCTCCAGTTTCCAGTCAGGAGGTACTGAATGAGAACAGAAGCTGTGGGGTCTTAATGGGCCAATGACATCCACGTATAAACAGGAAGGAAAGTTCACCACTCTGTTTACCATCTCCCCTCTGACCTTTGACCCTAAGCTGGGTGGTTGTTATGACAACTATGGAAGTGCCATGTGTCTGCCACACTGCAGGTTTTCAGAGTTTTTGGTACAAAAGAAAAAGTAGAAGGTTGAAATTTAAACGGTTCTAAGAGAACGTGTGGTTTGAAAGTGTGGGGCAGGCCTCCTGTGGGGGGCGCCAGAGAGCAGCAGCAGACATATTTGTGAATTATGGGGATGCCCTTTCCCAGTGTTGTCTAGTCTGGATTAGGATTTAGTTCAGTTTTTGTTTTGCAAAAAAAAAACATCCATTAAGTGAATTCTTCTGCCTTTTTCTTCAGAAATAAGTCAGTTTGAATGAAAATGACCCAGATCTTTGTTCATGATTCTTCACGTCATACTAAAAGTGAATCATGGCGTTCCACAGGGTTCTATGTTAGGACCAAGACACTTGTCGAGATACACACTTCCTGTTGGAAATCCTTTAAGGAAGCCTTGCACTAGCATTTATTGCAACGCAGATGATACACAAATCTATTTGTTTAGAAAGCCAGGTAATGACAACAGGTGTTCTTATTAAAGATGAATAAATAAATAAATGTATATATATACATATATATATTTTTTTTTTTTACTGTTATAACAGTTACAAACTATGTATAGAGTCACCAGATATTTAAAGGTGCCAAACTAGCAGGAGAAGAGTAATGATTTTTATTGTCTCTGGCGTCCCAACAGCTGTTAACAATAATATCTCGCAATGTAGAAAAACATGAGGAACGTTGGCTTTCAACCAAAAATGTGCTTCAAGCTCCTCTTACACTTTGAAAAGCCCCGGGCAAGAAAAATCTCTCAAATTTGATTATTTTTTTCTTTGGGTTTTAACTTCTCTTTCTGCTGGAGATGCGATTCTAGATGAGTGACTTTCTCTTCGTGGAGTTCAATCGTCTGCTGTTGGGGGAGAGGGGGGGGGGGGGGGGGGGGGGGGGCAGACTATTTCCTTTCGAGGCCCACCGAGCCGAAAATCTCCACGCTGAGACTTTATACAAAGTGAGCACATCCTCTCTGAGCTCTTTTCTGTTCTCTGAGGGCCGAACTGTGCAGAATATCACTTTACAGCACATTTACCATCCTAATAGTGTGTGTTCTCGTGTGTGTGTGTTTGTGTTATGTGTGTGTCTGCAGGAAAGACATGGCTGAATGAGACAGGAAAGGGAGGCAGCCAAGCATCTTCCACAACAGCCACCTGCCCGTCTACTAGCAGTCACACTACGATTTATCACACAACTCGTATCGCCGCCATCGACTGGAGGTCCGAACGTAAACAAGACAAACTGTTAATATTTACAGACACAGAGAGTGTCGACCAACGCAGCGTCAAAACGTGAGCTCATACACATTAAAAGCCTCCCTGCAGACATGCAGAGAAACACACACACACACACACACACACACACACACACACACACACACACACTACTCACCATGATTTCATCCTAAAGCAGAAAAGCCACAGGAGGAAGAGAAGAGAAGAGAAGAGCAAAGAGAGAAAACACTCAGAAGAAGCATTGAACAAACAGAGGAAGAGTAAAACTGAAGAGTGAGAGAAGAACAGATGAAATGAAAAGCTGAGGGAACGTCATGCAATAGCTGGTTCGTGCTAGAAAAGTAAATAAAAAGAACTTATTCATGTTATTATTCTATCCATTCAAAGGAAAACTTGCATTTCTCTTAAATGTCAGTGGATCCATACAGATCAATCAGGAGGTTTTGTTTCTTGTTCGCTCGCTGCAAAAGTGTTTCTCTGATCGTTGATACCAGTATTGACGAGTATGACTGACACACACACCTGATCGTTTCTTTGTGTTTTTCATGACGTGACAGTTTTATATTTGCGTGTCACAGTTTGAATCGTTCCCGTTACTAAACCAAGAGATTTACAGGATTGTGAAACCGCAGCAGAGATAACTGCACTTCAGATTAATATCATTTGTTATAACGGGAAGAGAAAAAAAAAAAAAAGCTTTAAACCTTCAGGAACTATGTGTGTATTCTTGTTTCTTTCCCGTCATCACTTTGACTCATCAACATTTTTCACACAACTGTCGTCCATTAACCTGGGACAACCGCGCTGTATGATATATAGGACATGGACGGTTGCCCGGGGCAACGGCAGACTGCATCGCCGTGCAGAACGGCGAGCTGAGCTGCTAACAGAAGAACGCCTCGGGGGGGGGGGGGGGGTGCAGCCACATGTTTGTGGCCGAACGCGCAGAAGGCTTGGGGGCGAGTTTCTGGTTACCTGATTACCAGCCGCCTTCTTCTTGCTCATCTGGCTGATCCTCTGCTGAGCGCTGCACAGTCACAGGAAGACACGTCAGGAGATTGGAATCAGAGCGGAAAACCAGGCATCAACATATAAACTGTTTAAAAAATATAGAAAAAAAAAACACCCACTTTGCAAATCCAATGAAGTCCTCGTGGTTGGTGTTCATGTAGGACAACTCGATGTCTATCAACAGCAGCACCTGGACAGAGAAATCACCATGCTGGCCTTTACCTCCTGGTTTTTATTTAGTTTCTCATGTTTCTGCAGTTACAAGTAATCTGATTATTGTTGGGTCATGGAACCACATCTATCTGGTTATCCCCCCCCCCCCCCTCCCCCCCATTGGAGGTGGTTTAATCCTGTTTATGAACCAGTATTCAGGTAAACCTCTTTGTTTCATCTTCCTTCAATTAATTACTTTAAATGAGGTTAATATTAAATAAATTAAACTTCATATTTGGTCCCAACAATGCTGGAGAGAACAGATGTGTGTTTTGGGGAATTTAGGAAAAGAAGAGGGGGGGGGGGGACAAAGGAACAAATGGAAAAGGAAAAGAAAACAAGATGAAAAGAAAAGAAAAAAAGACCAAAAAAGGGGAAAAAAGAAAATAAAGAAAAGGTGTGTGTATCACAATAATATTAACTGTATATCACATACATTGTACCTACTACTATTACTACTACTACTAATTTTAAAATGTGGTATCAATCAGACTGACCAAATCAACTTGATTGCTGTTCCCTTACAGTTGAACTTACATATAGACGTCCTTTAAACTTACGACAAAACTACCTGGATTTATTGAGATACTTGGAAACTGCTCCCAAGGTGGAACTTTTTGAAAACACTGACTCCGTCTCAATGAAACGCTGCTCCTGTGTTTGTGCACCAGGGCTGCAGTAAACAGTTCTTCTGCACATGCTCAGTAGACAGTCAATAAGAACAAAGTTTTCCTCCATCGTGTCATGACCCTCAGTCCAGATTCTCCTTGGACTTGGTGCTTTTATTTTGACAGTCACCGTAATAACAATCCAACTTGGTGGTCTGTCCACTAGAATGTCTGTGTTCTCCCACCGTTAATGTTTATAGTGGATTGTTCTCTGCTGTGTGTGTGTGTGTGTGGTTTCATTACACAAACAAAGAACAGTGCCCACTAGTGGCCCCACATGAAAACTACATCATTTTCGGCGTTCCTGCCTTTCCTGTGTAGACGGACATTGTTTTCAAAACGTCGCCGCGTAAATGCAAAAAGTTTCAGAAATGAAAACGCAAATATTATGCGTTTTCACTTGAAACTCGAAACGTTGTCGTGTGATGGACAGAATCCGTCAGTTTTGGGTTCGTTTGGTTCCTTACCTGGTCCTTACTGCGACTTTCTCTGTCTCTAATGTGCTGAGTGACGATTCTCTCCATCTCCTCTCTCAGCATGGGATACTGAGCCAGCTGTGAGCACAGAAAACAGTCGGTAGGTAGCACACACACACACACACACACACACACACACACACACACACACACACACACACACACACACACACACACACACACACACACACACACACACACACACACACACACACGCACACACACACCACAGCGACTCCTCTCACTGAACCACAGCACACAGTTCCACCAATACGTTACAGAAACACAATAAAAGCATGGTGCGTTTGGCGGGTTCATCCCCAGACTTTGCTCTGCTCGCTGCGCTCGTCGGTTAAATCGGATTCAGTGTGGAAGAGAGAAGGAGCGCTGCCGGTGTGGAAGAGACGCAGAAGAAAAGCGCAAAGTCTGTGATTTTACCACACAAACTCAGAATAAACAATGTTCTTGGCAGAGAGGATTTCTTTTCCCAGCACACTGTGGGGCTTTTTCCATGAGCTCATTGCAGACCCACCAACACGCACACACACACACACACACACACACACACACACACACACACACACACACACACACACACACACACACACACACACACACACACACACACACACACACACACACACACACACACACACGTCGGTGGGCCTCCAATGTGACACAAACACATTTGGTGAAGTGTGAAGGAAGAAGACAAATTTCAACCAAAAATCGCAGCTTTTTTTTTTTTTTGCTGGTACAAGTTACAATGCGTCTTCCATGAGATGTATTTTGTGTGTGTGTGCGTGCATGCGTGCGTGTGATGAGATTTAGAGTTACAGTAAAAGGATCAAAACAGAATCGGTTTACGTCAATAAAAATAAAGATTTAGTTTCAAAATTGAGAGTCCTCACCCCCCCAAGAAGTTTTAAATTGAAATGATTGTGTTTTATATAAAGTCCCGCCAGGCTATTGTCAGTTGTTTCGTGTGCTGCTAACTGGCGATGCTAACTCGCTATGGCATATTAACTAGCGAGCATTTTGATACATGATATGATCAAATTGAGGAAGAGATGTTGCCCTAGCGATGAGAGAGATGGGTTTTTTTTTGGTGTACCTCGACACCTTCTACTCTAATAATAAATATCTCCACTCTCCGTCTCCCCATCTCATGTTAAAGTCGAAAAACGCCATCAAACTTAACGTGTTAAAATTGTTGGAAGAAAGAAACAAGATGTTTTCACGTCTCAATAGAGGACAGACGCAGCAACGTTTTAAAAGTTAACTCAAGTCTCGAGCTGAAAGTATGGCGACGTCACCTGGCGTTAAAGAGGGAGGATTCTTTTGTGTAGTTTTCACAAAACAGAGGAAGAAGATGAATAATAAAAACAAAGCGCGGTCCGAGGAGTAGTAATGTTTGTGCCTCGCTACAGGCAGGCGCAGGAATAAGATCATTCATTTATTTATTTATTGTTTGTTACTGGAAACGTGGATTTCAATGTTCACGATACACAATCTGCAGAAAGTAACAACAGACAGGACTGCCTGTTGGACGGTGGCCTTTAAGGACCAAATCAAGCCACTCTGGATTATATTTTGTTTTCCTCTGGAGTAAGTTTTGTTTCTGGAGCGTTGTTCCTCACACAAAGGTCTGGTGATGTTCTGGGTAAATGAAGCGGAGTCTGTTCCGAATGGAAACTGTGAAGTGAAGTCCTGGAAATGATGAGAATCCAAACTATTTGTTTTGTATTGAAGAGCGGAAAGCTGCATTGTAACTTTGACGTCAGAAAAAGTGAAATGATCTCATGGTGCCAGGCGGTGGCGCTCACATTGACACTGACATGCGGAGATGCAGGATGGAGGGAGGGATGGAGGGATGGAGGGGTGGAGGGATGGAGGGATGGAGGGAAGGATGGAGGCGTCAAACTGGCCTCTTTGTGGATTTTAACCAAAAACTTTAAACAGGTACGTCTCAAAAAACGTAGAAAACACAGCAAAAGTTCACATTTATTACATTTATTACACATAAACTAAAATTAAAATCTTATGCTCATGAGCTTATGGGTGATAATCTTTTAAATATCTCATCGCAAACTATTAGAATATTTCACAAGATCACATTTATTTCATGTTTTCTTCAATTAAATTAAAAAGCTTGAATGTTGTTCAAAGTGGGGCTGCATGTGGGGCAGTGGTTTGCACTCACCCTACACGCCATGAGACGAACCCCGGTTCGAGTCTAAGCTGAGACATTTCTTTGCAGTGTGCGTGCGTGCGTGCGTGCGTGCGTGCGTGCGTGCGTGCGTGCGTGCGTGCGTGCGTGCGTGCGTGCGTGCGTGCGTGCGTGCGTGCGTGTGTGTGTTTCCACTTCCCAGAGTTCAAAAACATAAAGTTGAGTCTCATTTCATGACGCTAAAATTGCCCGTAGGCACAAATGTGCGGAGCATTACACAAGATGTGCAAAAATAACTCCCAAAAGCATGAACTTTTCAGTGATATTTTGTGAGACGCACCTGCACATATATCACGATGTCTCTTTAAAATATATATATATATATATATATATATATATATCTCAGGTAGTGAACTCAGAATGAAAGCATGATAGAAATCCAAAAGGAGGTCGCAGCACTCGGGATTGAAAGCTTCAGAGGATGGAAAGAGAAATAAAAAGAGGAAAAACAAAGGGACGCTCAGAGTGTATCAGTTAGTCATTGAGTGGAACTCCACAGTCACTCCAGGATATTAAAACCACAACTGACGACCGACAGGAACGTAAATAGAACCGTCTTTAACTCGATCAGATGAGTGCAGTTAGGAAAGAGTGTAATCTAACATGCTGGGCTGATTAAAATGCAGGTTTACATGGTCACACCTGGAGGAAGGACAGACTGACGTTTACCGGCTGGAGACTCAGTCTTCGTGGAAAAAAAAGGCATAAAAATGTTTGTTTGTTTTTAAATGTAATTATCTTCCATAAACCAGATCACCGGTTCCCGACCTGCAGGACTGAGGCATCGCCACACTTCTGAAAATTACATTTCCTAATAAAACTATAATAGGACACTTTCTATAATCTGCATTTCACCAGATTCATGAATTTTTAATTCAATAAAATAAAATGTTAACGAATAAAAAACACATTTTTGACATCTTATTTCATTGCAAAAAGATTAAAACAGAAAATAGTTTTTTAGTACAAAATCATAAGAGTTGAGAAGATTTTATAATAATTCACACTTTAATTTATATAAACATTTGTGCATATACTGGATATTCATGTAGCACATATTCAGATAATCAAATTCAATTAAAATGATTTTACCAGCTGTTTATGGCCTGAAATATGTTAAATAAAATATTTAATTAGGAAAAATTGAAGTTTTTTTTTAGGATCTTTGCAGCTCGGTCATTATATTTCCTACGATATTAACTTCAAACTAATGAGACGATCTTTATAGAATACTGTATAAATATTAAACGGTGGGAACAGAAGATCATCTCCAGCCGCCCGTCTCGCCTCTGCTCAGACGTTAACACACAGTTCTCTTTAGTGCTTTTACCTTTTGGCTACACTTCTGTATGGTGAAGGTGAGCTCGCTCACTACCATGTCTATACACTTCAGTGAGGGTCCCTTCAGCTTTTGGATCAGCTTTTTCACTATGGCCTCAAAGGCCAGGTCAGGGGTGAATAGCCCCGTCCTGTAGGGACAAGCAGGAGGCACGAGAGAGAGAGAGAGAGAGAGAGAGAGAGAGAGAGAGAGAGAGAGAGAGAGAGGAGGAAAAGGGGAGGCAAAGTCACCAAAGGATGGTTGGAGAGGAGGACAAGAAGAAGCAGATGCTAGAAGATAAGAATAGGTGTGTGAGTCGGGGGTGGGACGACAAAAACAGCACCGCAGGAAGAACATGTGAGTGAAGACATTTGGTTTGATCGGCGCTGGGGCCTCTCAGAGAGAGTTCCCAGCATGCACCGCTCCAACAGACTCCAGCTGTGCACCCGCTCTGGGAGAAACGCTGCAACTGCACATGAGCACCAGCAGGTGGAGCAGTGTCTTGCCCATATTGCAAGGTGACTGTCGTACGCCGACTCGCCACTAGTCAGCGCCAACGAGCAGTCCGACCGCAGTACCCGAGTTTTAGAGCAACACCAAGCTACAACCTTTTCAAGTGAAAACACCAAAATGTAGTTGCAGTTTGGGCGTGTGTTTGCAGGACAGTGGTGCCCAGAGCCACTGAAAACACAACTTTTTGAAAACGGCTCCCAATGGAGAACTTTTTCGACAATGCTCCGACTCGCTCCGACTCGCTCGCCACAACTTTTCTGATGCAAAAACCACTTGAAACGTTTTTGTGTAAACAGGGCCTCAGACAGGGACAACATGGTGGCATAGTGTTCTTCATTCTCAATTTACTGGTTGAAAATAAACTGTTGCATAAACGCACCAGCTCAGTTGGATTTCACCGTGAAAATCAAGCTAAATGTGCACTTTGATGGCACATTTCTGTCTTTTTTCCTCGTGTCGGCTGTTGGGACGCGGTTGGATTATTATTATTTGTTAAAACGGAGAAGATGCGTCACTCGGACTGACGTCCCGCTGGTTGTCGCCCCTCGTCTGCAGGTGCACAGCTGTAATCTCACACATAAAGTCTGAACGCTGAGCTCATCCAACGTGGCTGCCTGGTATTTTCATAAAGAAACACATGATTCAGCTTAAAGGTGCAGCATGTAGCGTCTGGGCGATGCCACTGTGGTGCATTAGGGGGCAGTAGTGAGTCACTATATTGACCTGTTGGATGCTGTATGCTGGATTTGCAAGGCTAAATCATAAAGCAAAGGTTATATTATACAGTTTGAAATGAATAATTAACAGATGTCTTTGAAAAAAGGTCAAATCTGATTGAAAATGCAAGTTATTTTCAAGGTTTAAGTAAAAATTTCGACAGTGAAACTAAGAGGATTTGAGTTGAAATCTGCTCAAACTGAAGAATCAAACCCTGTCATGAGGCAGCCACATTGAGAAGAGCGCTCAGCTTCCACACGGGATTTCTTCAGCACAACTATCCACCACAGCAACGTCTGTCCAGCCAAAACCCGACCGAAGCAGCGCCACAGAGGGCAGGCAGGCAGGGGAGGGGGCGGGGCTTAGTGGACGAGGGTTGAAAGCAAGAAGAGGGGGAACAAAACGAGTGCTGTCCACTGCTCAGGTTGTCGTTTTTTACCTTCTTGGTACACTGCCTAACCGTATTGACTAGCTCAGAAATGACCATGTCCACACATTTGGTGCACGGCTCTTTAATCTTCCCAATCTGCCTTTTCACAATGGTCTCAAAGGCCATGTCCGGGGTGAAGAGGCCGGTTCTGCCCAACACAGAGACAAGCAGCCACCGGGCCAACGAGTTAAAACACCAAACAAGGACGGGGGAGGTGGAGAGAGAAAAAAAAAGAAAGGGTGGGTGGAGAGAAGAGTGTTAATTGTGTTGGATTCAATTTCTGAGTTTTTCTAAGCAAACACACACAAAATGGACGAGGAGAAGGGAAAAGGAACGAGTTTATAAAAGCACACAATCATCGATGAGATTTAACTAAGAAATTTACATTATTATGAAATATTCACTCATTTTCCCTCAAATGTTATTATTGTAGACTGGTTGGTGAAACAACTTTCTTCTTCCCTCGGAGCTTAAAATGATTTAAACCACCAATTCAGAATAATTTCACCGTTTCTTCAGACGAGCAAATTGAAATTTGATCCTCAGGAATCCACTGAGCAGGTAAACTAATGAGCAACGTCAAGTTCTGCTCGTCCGAACGTCTCTGGTGATGAAGTTGCTGCTGTCGTACGTCTGTCTTTGTCCTCCTCTTGATATTTTAGAAGAACTTTATTTACATTCTGTCTTACTTTTGTCATTCCCAATAATATTAAAGAATCTCAACTCCAAACTCGCTCGTCCTCTCGCCTGTGTTTTTCACTTAAATTTTTCTTGTGACCAAAGGACTGCTATGCTATCGCTATCGCTATCGCTATGCTATCGCTATGCTTCTGCCGTGATTGACAGTTCCTGCGGCCAATCAACGCTCGCCTAACAACTGCACCGTTCAAAGTTTCGCACGAACTCTCACAACAGAAAGTTTCCTTATGAAAAAGGGGTCAGGACCAGCTTTATATTAAAAAATATATATATTTAAATCAATTTTAGATATTGACT
Organism: Lipophrys pholis; assembly: GCF_963383615.2. Classification (NCBI taxonomy): domain Eukaryota; kingdom Metazoa; phylum Chordata; class Actinopteri; order Blenniiformes; family Blenniidae; genus Lipophrys; species Lipophrys pholis. The sequence goes on from NC_137641.1 coordinate 29,904,873, forward strand.
TAAAGACGATTTAAGGGAGATTGAATGTAAAGGCAGGTAACGACTCTTTTAAATGTTCCTGTTTGCACCTGATGGTGTCATTTCTAATTGATCACCAGAAAATGCACCCAAACTACAATAACAATCCACTTGTCAGTCTGCCTTGTTGAGTAAGTCAGATTCTCTATAATCTGATTTATTGAGCACGTTTGAGAAGAGTTGTGTTTTTACTGTTTGGTTAACTTCTCTTAGCAAATCACTCCAAGACAAACCAAATGACTCTATTGTCGCCAGCTCAAAACTATAAACCTAATAAAACACGCAAATCTGCACATAATCCCTGCGTAAACGGGAAGACAGGACCAACAGATGGACGTCACAGGATTTCACCAACCAGACGGACGACAGACACGCAAACCAAGAAATGAAGATCAGAAGGTTACAGCCTGGAGTGTATTTCTGATATCGACGAGGAGCGTCTAGTGTGGTGGGTTTACACAGACGGCGTGAAAGCAAGACGGCGTGTGTGTGTGTGTGTGTGGGGGGGGGGGGGGGGGGGGGGGGGACGTGCCTGATGCCGTGGATGTTCTTGATGGCGTAGCTGATTTCCTTGCGCAGTTCTTTCTCATCAAACTCCATCTGAAGACAAATGGGATCAATCAAGCTTCATTCATACAGGTAATAAAATACAGAAACATATATATATAAAATACTCGCTAGTAGTAATGCTCATGTGGAACAGAGTAACAAAGCAAGATAAGATAGTATAAAAGCACAAACATGAGAACAGGGATGACTAAACAGATTGTAAACATGGCAGAGCTCTGCTCAGTATCCCTCCACCATCTGCTTCCAATATAGTCCTCCGAGTAGCTCCCTTTTTTAAATGTTTTATTTTTTTTTATTTACTGCATCGTCACATTCCTCTGCTTTCCTCGGGTTTAATAATTCCTCCAGAGCATGTGCTATAAAAATGAGGAACCACAATGATGGATTGGCTTCTAATGGATCTGGCAGACGCCGAGGTCCTCTGGTTAGGAGGCAACCTGCTCCGTCCTCTCGGGGGTTAAAAAATAAATAAATTTATAAAAAAAATCACAAAAATAAAACAGTGGGGCATGTTTTGGTTTTTGGTTTTTTTCCTCTGCGGCCTCGGTCACGGACAGAAAGTTTTATGTGCTCGGAGGGAGGAGGAGAGAGGACAGAGGAAGGATGACAGGGGAGCAGACGTGAGGGAAAAGGAGAGGGTGAGGCAGATATTTGGGGGGGAGGGGTAAAGATGATGTGAAATGTGGATTAATGTGGTGATAGAATGAGGAATAGAGAGGACGGGGAGGTGGAAAAGTTCACAGAGGAGAAGCAATAAAGAATTTCTGAAGGGTTTTTATTGTCCTGCAGTTAAATTTTTCCACCACAAGGTGGTGTATTGAGCCACTGAAGGGAGCAGCCGGGGATCGTAAACACATCAGCGCAGTGGTGATAAGCAGGTCTACATCTTTTTTTTTGAATGCTGGTGTGGGTAAACAAAGATTAAATAGAGTGTTTATTATCTGGCAGACACACACCTTGACCAGTTCGAAGGGGAAACGCTCGTGGAAGATACGATTGATCCGAGCTCCACCCGACAGCTCGGCGGTGTCGATCTGATCCCCGGAACCTTCGATACACTTATCAAAGTCCACAGAGAACTGCTGCACCATCCTGTAATGAGAGAGAGAGAGAGAGAGAGAGAGAGAGAGAGAGAGAGAGAGAGAGAGAGAGAGAGAGAGAGAGAGAGAGAGATCAGTGCTTCAAGGGAAAAGGCATAAATTCTGAAATCAATGTAGTTTTCACATTGGGCCACTAGTGGGTGCTGTTTGTTTTTGTAATGAAACCACAAACACATCGAGTGTGTTCGTTTCCTTGAATTCCTAATATGAGTTTTTAATTCATGCATGCATGCATGTCCTCACTGGAGCAGAGCCTTGGTTTTGCGGGACGGATCGTCGGGTCTGAAGTTCTTGTACTCCTCCACCTCTTTCTCGATGGAGAGCAGCTGACTCTGCAGTTTGGCTCGAAGACCCGGCAAGGTGTCGCGGATGTGGTTGGTCAGTTGCTGTGCAAGAGTGAGAGAGGAGAGTCACACCACTGGAAAACAAGCCGGACGAGAACGACAGGATTCAAACGGAACATTTATATAATTCAAATATACGTTTTCAGATCTACATGTCATGTAATTGGAATGAAAACTATTTAAAATGCTAAATAAAATGTAACAGGAGTGACTGTTATGGGATATTTCAAATAAAACCCAGAAATGGAACTACGAAGGGGTTTAATGCTCCGTTCTCACGACCTCTCGAAGAAGAAAAACACGTCGTTTTTTTGTGCTTCAGAAGTTTTGCATTTGCGTAACATCATTTTGAAAACGACAGAAATACTGAAAACGGTGGAGTCATGGAGATGGAGTCAGGGCGTTTTTAAAAAGTAGGGATTTTCCCCTGTTTTCCAAAAGTTACGTTTTTTTTCCACCCATTTTCCATGGAGCAGCCAATACAACAAATATATATATATATATACAGTCACAGTTATATAATCGTACCAGCTTGGTTTTGTACAAAAACGCCTGGGAATTTCTTGTATTTTCATGTAAACAGTTGCATATAAATGTGTTTTTTGGATACATTTGTGCATTAGTTTTGTACATACACTACTCAGATGTGCTGTTTAAGTTGTGAAAATCTTTCATGACACAAGTTTGTGGCTCTCAAAATAAAAAAAATCTAACTTTATCTCAATTGAAGGGTTTTTTTTTTTTTGTACTTTTAGGTCCAGTGTGTTGATGTAGTATTTCAAAATGAGTAAATAATTGTAGAATCACATAGGTGAGGTTGTGCTGGAAAAACACGACACCGAGTATTGAAGTTAATTAAGTCATTAACGATGAAAAATAATCAGGTAAAAGCCAAATTAGTTAAAAACGTCAAATTGAGCCCAGAAGTGTTAAAAAGCACTTATTAGATGTGTTTTGTCTGATCTGCTGCTGTAAAGGGGAGATAAATCCTCGGGTGGGATCGGGGTGGTGCCGCTGCTTCTAGAGGACCTGATTGAGGATCTTCTGGAGGTAGGGCGTTCCCATGCGGTCGGCCAGGTGTCGGTACGCCGGGTGGGACAGGAAGAACTTCCTCTCTGCAGCCATGGCCGCGTTGATGTCCTTCTTCCCGTCGATGTCCTTCTGGCTCCTGTTCACCACTCCGACGTAACCTGGACACAAACAAGGTCCACCGGCTTGGACATAAATAAAAGACAACGTGCTGGGCGTTGTTTTGTTGTTGGTTTATGGAGAATTTCAAAAAAAAAAAAAAGCAAACTGAGAACAACTACTCACATTTTGGGTGATTTCAGATCCTGATTATTGACATGACAACTTAATAAACCCAAGTTTAACTTTCCATTAGATCCTGTTCATTTACTGACTGTAACACTGAACTAACTTAATAATTCATAACATGATAATAATTTATGCATAATAAAGTGTGTTGAATAACTTCAGAACCCTCGTTTGTTTATTTTTCTTTTTCATACTTTGAGTATATTGAAAATAAAATGTTTTAGAAATTAAAATATAGTCACACTAACTTAGCATCAGTCGGTATGATTGTAAAAGAGCAACAACTAGGATCTATTTGATCTATAGAATCTTTAGTTTCTCTACAAAACTGTCATTAACTTGTTTTTTTCGTTAATTTGATAAACGTTTGATGTCGTACGAAGATACGAGGTTAAATCGAAGAATCAAAGTCGGAGTGAAGAGATGTGAATACGACACTGCGTGAAACCACATGTTCTTCACACGGAGAAAAGAATGAAGAAGAAAGTTCAGAGAAAAAAAACGTGAAATGAGGGAGAAATTGCTTGAGGGATGAATTGAAGCGTAATGGAAAAGAAAACCGAGCAGAGCCTCGTGCATCGCTCGGTCAAAAAGGTGTTTCACGCTCTGGCTGAGGCGGCGGCGAGCCGGCGGCCTTGTAACTGTGAACATCCACAGAAGAAAAAGAAGAAGAAGAAGAAGAAGAAAAAAAACTCATAGAAAAAAAACAAAGGACGTGGAAAATATTCCCAAGCACATGCCTGGGTTTTAACCAAGTGCAAATGGAAAAGAAAAGTGCCGCATCAGCACATAGCAATAAAGGGCAGCCCGCAACGTCCCTCGTTTATTTCCCACTCTAACCTCATTACAACCCTCCGCCATTTTTCCCCCCCTCTCTTTTCTTTCTAAAGGGCCGGAGGGGCTCGGAGCAGGACCGCCTTGTCACCACTAGAGGGAAGCAGAGGGATTCCACTCGCCTCTCCTGAGCGGCAGCAGCTTGTTCTCCAGGATGTCTTTAGCGTCGGTGCCTTCGTCCATCAGGTCCAGCTTGGTGATCACACCGATGGTCCTCATACCTACACACACACACACACACACACACACACACACACACACACACACACACACACACACACACACACACACACACACACGGAGGACACATATTAGCCACTAGTGCAGAAGTGTCCAACCTCTGTCCTAGGGGGCCGGGGTCCTGGAGGGCCGGGGTCCTGGGGGGCCGGGGTCCTGGGGGGTTTAGCTCCTCCCAGTTGCAACACACCTGATTGCAATGAGGGGCTCCTTATTGTGCTTTTTCACAACCTTGGTGATGACATCATCATTAGATTCATTCAGGTATGCTGAAGCAGGGAGGAACTAAAACATGCAGGACACCGTCCCTCCAGGACCGGGTTTGGACCCCCCCCCCCCCCCCCCCCCCCCGTTCTGGTGGATTCTAGTTAAGTAAAGCAGCTCACTAAGAATCAAAGTTGAGTGTGAACATGGTTTTTGGGACTGTTTTGTGTGTTTGTCTGTAACCATGGTGAGTGTTTATATGTGTGTATCGGTACACACACTCACACACACACTCACACACACACTCACACACACACTCACCCTGAGGGTCGACCTCCTTGGCGATCTTCAGAGCGTCGGAGTTGGCCAGATCGGAGTTGGCCGGGGAAACGGCCAGCATCAGGCAGTTGTCCTTGGTCACAAACTGCATCAGCATCTCCCGGATCTGAGACTCGATGTCGACCGGCTGGTCGCCCACCGGAACCTTGGTCATCCCCGGCAGGTCCACCAGGGTCAGGTTCAGCACTGGGTGGGTAGAACATGAAGGGAGGGGCTTCCTGAGATGTAATCCTTCCAAAACAAAATGCTTGGTGCTTCATAATTCATCAACGCCGCCGGCAGAACTCAGAAGAAGGAACTAAATATGATCAAAAATGTATATTTAAAAACACAAAATCAAAACATCTTAAAACTCACATGTGAAAGTAACTAATTACACATGTAATGCAAAAAAATGTAACTAAGTATTATTTGTTTTGGTATGTTTCTCTTCAAATATGTCATTTTACTCATTTAAGTATAATTCGTGTAAGTTCAGGTAATAACTTCAAAATACTATCATTAATATTCAGTTATGAAGCTTAAACTCACCTGTGATTTACTGACATCACATCAAGTAGTACTTTCAGTTACAAGGTGTGTAATTTTACTCACCGTGTCATGTACGTTTCAAAACAACTGACTGAATGCAGACGCGTCAGTTGTGTGGTGCGTTCAAGAGCGCCTGGGAGATTCCGGCTTTGATAATGGGCGTTAGGTTTAATGTGCTTTTGTTTCTGTGAGCAACTTGGAAACTCCTGCATATTGTTTGATAATCACTAAAGAAGCTGGATGAGTTTTCACAGAACTTGAAGGATTTGTTTGATTTGAAGATTTACTTAAAAAAATATAATTCACAAGCGTTTAACTCACCAGTTTAAAAGTACTTCATAGATTTAAGTGTTTTGTTTATTCTACCGTGGTCTAAATAAATTAAACAGTTACTATTTAAAATCTGCTTTGTTTGAAATCTACTTGGTTGTTTAAAGTCAAAATAAATTACATTTCCAGAGTAATTTGTTACCTTTTGATTTAACTTTAAAAAAAAAAGGTTATTTAAGGAAATGATTACCAATGTTTTTGTATTTTCTTTCTTTGAGGTTTTTCACCAAGAGAATGTAAAATATCTTAAAATAAAGAAAAAAGAAACCTAAAGATGTGCAAACCACCTGCCTGCCATCACAATAAAGAAAAAACAAAAAAAGGAATTTTAAGGACTGATTGTTTGAGTGAAGTACATAAATAAATAAATAAATAAATAAATAAATAAATAAATAAATAAATAAATAAATAAATAAATAAATAAATAAACTTTATCAAGCTGATATTCTGCTCCGTAATCTACAAATACACAGAGTACTCCCTGCGTGGTGTTGCGTGTACTTTGGTGGCCGTGCGGCGCTCACCATGCGGGGAGTACACCCTCAGGTTGATGGGTACCGGCGAGATGCCTTTATTGGCTCCGGTGATGCGGTCGGTCTCGGCCTCGATCTCCTGCCGCACCTCGTCGAAGTCTGTAAACTTTTTACCCTTACAGTGCAGAAACTCTGCGTATTCTGGAAGAGAGTGAGCAGAGAGGAGGTAAGAAAATACAGGGATATAGTAGGAAAGATGAAGTTGAACATGTTTGAGTAGGAAATGAGACTTTGATTTTCACTACGCCGTGTAAAAAGTCTCCAGCTGACTCTGTTACTGTGGCAACAAGAGGATGTTGTTATGGCTGAAACTACAAAGACAAGCAGAGTGGGTAGGCTGTCGAGGGATGGTTTTTCTCCCGGGGGGAGGAGGAGGAGGAGGAGGAGGAGGGGGAGAAGGAAGGAGGGAACCTGTTCAGGCTGAAGTGTTAAAGAAAGGTCAAGTACAAGCTGCCTCCATTCATCGCCTGCTGCTTCCTTCCAGGATCATTAAAAGGCAGAAAATGAAAGCAGTAAAGAAAAAGAAAAAGAAAGAAAAAAGAGAAAAAAAGGCAAACAGAGTGAGGAAAAAAAAGAAAGTGGGTGGGGGTGGGGGGGGACCTGCAGTTCCCTTAATGGCCACTAGATGCTGGCTTCATGGAAACCATGGGAAGAAGTGAATGACTACTTTTCCAATAAAAGGTCAAATGTCAAACGGCAGCAGACTTTATTACCCTCAGTAAGACCTGTTGGTGGTTTTGGTGTCCGAAGGCAGTAAAAAACTAAATTTGATCCTGTCATGCTGTCTGGTTATATCTTCTTTAGTCTTGCCATGTCTTTTTTTACAGATCTGGTCTTGTCATATCATGTCTTATCTAATGTTTTATTTTGTGTTGTTTCACATGTTATCGTGTCTTGTGTTCTTATTTTATAATGTCTTGTCTTTTCATGTCTTGTCTTTTCTGGCCTCATCTCAACGCATGCTATTTTTACCTTATCATATGTTGCCTTGTTTTACCTGGTCTCATCTTATCAAATCTTATCATATCTTGTTTATTCTTGTCTTGTCAGACTTTATGTTACGTTACGTTATGTTTTGTCTTACCTTAGGATAGACTATTAGGAGATAGGAGGGACTGTTAGGCGATAGGAGGGACTGTTAGGAGACAGGAGGGACTAATAGGAGATAGGAGGGACTATTAGGAGATAGGAGGGACTGTTAGGCGATAGGAGGGACTGTTAGGAGACAGGAGGGACTAATAGGAGATAGGAGGGACTATTAGGAGACAGGAGGGACTGTTAGGAGATAGGAGGGACTGTTAGGAGACAGGAGGGACTGTTAGGAGACAGGAGGGACTGTTAGGAGACAGGAGGGACTGTTAGGAGACAGGAGGGACTGTTAGGAGATAGGAGGGACTGTTAGGAGACAGGAGGGACTATTAGGAGACAGGAGGGACTGTTTGGAGATAGGAGGGACTGTAAGGAAACAGGAGGGACTAATAGGAGACAGGAGGGACTAATAGGAGACAGGAGGGACTAATAGGAGACATGAGGGACTAATAGGACGCACCCTTTCTTTTATTTTTAACGGTCAAAGTGAAACGTTGTCGTCGGTAATGTTCATGCACTGCTCAGCACTCTGTCCTCCTTATTTCATCAAACACTGATTTGATCACATTGCATTGAAGTGGATGTGTTTTACCTGTGGGGCAGTTCATCAGCTGCAGGACCAAAGGGCGACGGGTCACGATGCCAGAGCCACGGGGAAGGAAATCCCTGTGACACAAAGGACGAGGAAAACCATCAGTAAAACAAGAAAGTAGGAAAATGATTGCAGCTGCAAGAAAAAGCTTTTCCTCGGTAAAAGATAGAACACTGTCATCAGCATAGATCCATCCTCTACAGAGCACACACACAAAAGATTTTACTGATAATCAAAACTGTCTAATCGAGTTTCAACACTTTAAATTGAGACAGATCTCAAATACTCAAATGTTGGTTGGATATTAGTCCTTGTTATACTCTACATATTCATATATGTTTTTTATAAATACAGTGTAATGCTATTGAGTGTCTATTAAGTGTGTTACAGTGTGAACCGCTGCATGAATGAGAGCACGTGCACGTGTACAGACGACTGCATGTTTTCATGCTTTCTTATGCACAACACGCTCTTTTCTTCACAGCTGCTTATGCAACACGAGGGAAGAGCGAGCGGCTTCATCCGGCTGAACTGATGTGAAGAGACAAATCACAACGAGCTGCTGCTTTTATCGTCCAGCTTCACTCCCATGATGAAACGCTGCTAAACATCCTCAGGCACGGAAGTTTATCTTTCCTCCATAGTTGGTGTTTTCTGGCCTTTATGGCTCAGTATCATTTCATCATGACGTAACTTAAAGCGTTAAATAAAGAATGTTTAAAGACGTTAAAAAGGAGCTGCAATAGAACATCAGGTACGTTACGTTACGTTATGATACAATATGATACGTTAAGTTACGTTACGTTGTGTTATGATACAATATCATACGTTATGATACGTTACGTTACGTTAAGTTGCGTTATGATACAATATGATACGTTACGTTACGTTACGTTAAGTTGCGTTATGATACAATATGATACGTTACGTTACGTTAAGTTGCATTAAAAGGTGTCAAGTTACATTGCGATACGATATGATACGTTAATAACGTTAAGTTACGTTCAGTTACATTAAGTTAAGTTACATTACAATATGATATGTGTTCAGTTACATTAAGTTACAATACGATGAGAAACGAGTTCAGTTCAAGAGTTAAGATAAAATAAGATAATATGAATATTTATTTTCATCAATCAGTGACATAATAAAGCACAACAACATTATCCCTTCATCAACAACAGTACCAACAAAAATACTAAATGTTCCAGGATTACTACTGAAGATAACTTTTTCTTTTTGGTGTAAAATTCACTGAGATGTCTAAAAAGCTGTTTATTGCAGCATTTTGCTTACATGATTTCACAAACTCCCGCCGGCAGCATGGCTCTGAGGCTACTGCTAGTTATAGCTTATAGTTAGGTTTAATACCATCAAACTGCAGTTCTGCACATTTGAATCTTTTCCCAAACTTGCAGAATAACGTCAAGGTGGGGAAACAAAAAGAAAAGCCTGAAGAGACGTCATCGGAGCAAAACGAGGACACGGGAAGTGGAGGTCATTCTTGCAGAAGAGAGGAGAGAGACGCACTTCCTGTTAGTGATTCACTCTGCAGTGGAAAGTTCTGGTAGGAAAGAACTTTGAGCCAAAGATCCACTGCAGACTGAAGGATCTAAAACCAGGAGGAAACGGAGTGCAGCGTTCAAGCAGCGTCAAAATAAAGTACATCCACGAGAGAAAATTTGTTCTTTTATTCAAAATATTGATACTGTTTAATCTTCTCTATAATCTGATTTTAGAGGAGGAAGATGCTCTATAATCTGCATTATTATTATTATTATTATTATTATTATTATTACTACTACTACTACTACTACTAATCCCTCCTGTCAGTAATGGACTCTTTGTGTTTGACTCCAGTGAATCAGACTGAAGTTCTTTCATGATGCTGAGTCAGCGCGTCGCCTCATTTCCGATCCCCCCCAGTCGGACCCGGAGCCTCTAATCTGGCTCTAATGCAGCCGCATTAGCAGCACCGGGCTGGCTCTGTCCTCGCAGTCACACACACACACACACACACACACACACACACACACACACACACACACACACACACACACACACACACACACACACACACACACACACACACACACACAGCCAATGAGACAGCTGATTGCTGCCTGGTGTGTGAAGATTAAACCAGCAGCCAATAGGAGAGCAGATTGCAGGCCGGCTGCAGTCCAAACACAGATTAGTGGTCGTAATCCCCTTCAGCAGTAGCAGAACGAATCCTGTCCTCTTCTTCTATTTGCTTTAAATCATCATTAAATCACTCAGAGTGAGAGTGTGAGAGAAACTCAATAGAACAATACGGGAGAACACGGACATTGTAGTGGACAGACCACCAAGTTAGATTGTTATTACGGTGACTGTCAAAATAAAAGTCCCAGGAGAAAATGTTGTTCTGATCTCTACTCTCTACTGAGCATGTGCAGAATAACTATTTACTACATGTGCAGTAGCAGCGGGAATGTATTCTGAGTGTTGGCATGTTTCGCATGATAAACTTGTTTAAAGATAAAAACTAAAGTCACATTAACGTCATCAGTCTAAAGAAGCAGATTTCAGCTTCATGTCCTCAAAAGCTCCTTCATCTTGACACCGCAAACACTGAGCAAGAACAGCAAAACTCTTAAATCCACACCAAGGAGAGACAGAAAAGGCTGGTTTGACTCAACACTCCCATCTAGAGTAAAATGTTGGCATTACACATTTACCTATAAAGGTGCCTTATTATGCAAAATTCACTTTCTGATGGTTGTCTAACGGTGGTATCTGTCCTCTTAGCCTGCGAATGAAGAAAGTCTGTACCCTCCGTCACCTGCTCGCTCCATCTTTTCAGTAAACGTTTGCTCAAACAGGCCAGTCAGAGATTTTCCCTTCATGACATCATGCGGGGAAATAACCACTCCCTCTGGTAGAGGATATTCACTCTGACCCTCCCACAGGGACATTAGCTCTGCCCGCTAAATTTAAAAGATTTTATTAAATTAAAAGCGAGTGCCTCCTTTTTTTTGTCCTCAAACGCTACGGGAAAGCAGACACAGCTCATTAGCATTTAAAGGTACAGACACAGAAACAGCCTGTTCTCAGTAGAGCTCAGTAGAGGGACTTTTAGACTCGCTGGAATTCAGGTCCAAGGCTGGATTTGGGGAAATAAACTTTAAATACAATGTTGTTGGACGAAAAACTGAAAAACTGTATAATATGGGACCTTTAGAGCAGCTGAACTGAATTAAATCTGCTTTTGTTGTTGCATTATCGCACACAACCACACACACACACACACACACACACACACACACACACACACACACACACACACACACACACACACACACACACACACACACACACACACACACACACACACACTGAGGATCTGCATAACAGTGTAAAGGTGTGTTAATGCTGTGTGGACCTGATATTTTCAAATATTTTCAATCTTGATATTTATTAAATTATAATCCTACACAGTGCTAACTGACAGACTCTTGACTTTGTCTCCGTCCTTCTAATAATTACTTCTTTTCATTGATGACAGTCTTTTAAAATGAGGGTATTCCCAGAATATTATGAGGAACTGTGCCATAAGATTCACTTAGTGATCTAATTCAGCTCATCAAGTGTGAGAACATTAAACTAAAAAGCTATCTCATAGTCCTTAACAACTCCTTTTTGTCTTAGTTTCTTGCCCTTCGAGGTCGACTGAGTGGAGGATTGTCTGGCTGCCTCCCGCCGCAGCTCCTCCGGCTCTCTGCTGTTATGTAATGCATGAAACCCGCCGTAAAGCATGAGCTTAATCTTTGTGACGGGGGGGGAGGAGGAGAGCGAGGCGAGGCAAGGAGAGAAAAATGACTGTGTGCCGGCAGCCCACATCAAGTGCAAAACAAAAACAAATCTAACACTTCGGTCTCAAACAAGAAGCTCCTGCGCCTGAGAGCAAAGCAGGATAGTCAATCCTTCCATATTGTCTCCGGCTCAGGGTCACCAGGTCACCAAGGGGGTCACTACTCGCTTCCTCATTAGCCTCAAGTGCATGTTTTTGAAAGGTTTTTGAACTTGTTTCTGCAGCATCATTCAGACACGAGGCAGTTATTTTGCAGTACAAACGTCTTTCCACATGTACAAACTTGTGCAGGTATTTCTGTCTCACAAATCTCCCACAAATAAAACACGTTTTTACACCAGTCATGTCACTACCATACGAGTAAGGCCACATTTACACGTACCCAGGTATTTAAAAAAGAAACAGTGATGTTTGTCTGCATTTGGGCCGCGCATTCTCACATAAACGAGTCTCCACAAATGAGGATTCCTAAAAACCACAGTGGAGATTTAGAAAAACTCAACGTCTCTACATCTAAACGGGGGGAAGGTGGAGATTTACGTCCCAATCGGTGTGTTTGTGTGATTAGAAAGGCTCAAATAGAATCTTGTCTAAATTATGTCTTTGTATATATATACTGTATATCAACTCAAAAGAAAAAAACACAAACTATGCAATTAACATGACAGTATATATGATTCTATGGATTAGAATATAGTAAATGTATAAGAATAAAGTGGTGTAAAGTCAGTCTGAGTTGAGCTGTTTGGGGCGGAGCTGTCCATGGTGCTGAAACTGAGCAGACTCCTGCTGTTTGAGCTCTTTACGTATTTAATGACCACAGGCAGAGAAAACACACTGCATTTAACCTGGACCCACCAGAGATCAGATGATCCTCTGTGTTTTAACACAGTCCAAATAGCAAATATCAACAATTTATGTTCCAAAACCTTTTTATTTCTTTTCTTTTTTTTTACATTTCTGACTTCGAAAATTTGTCTTAAAAAAATATGTATATGTAATGATAATATAATGGAAGGTGTAAAAGTTTTGATGATACCAAATGGTATGAAGTGCTCCACAAAAAATTTTCTTTTAATAAAAAACGTTGTGTTTCTTTACTGTTATTGACCTGGAATAGTTAGTTTTAAAGAAAACTCCAGGCTGGGGGTGATTATCCAAGGTTAGTTGCTCCATAAAAGCTTAATGATAAATAAATAATACATTTTATTTGTAATGCACTTTTCTTTAAATTAAAAATTAAAAATCTCAAAGTGCTACAAGCACACCGTGAAAAAGAAACAACGCAAACCTTTAAAATTACAAAATTAAGAGTCATTAATGTGAGTTAAAAGCCTCTTTAAAAAGAAAAGGGATTAGATGTTTGATGTGTTTCATTATTATTATCATTATTATTATTATTATTATTATTATTATTATTATTATTATTATTATTATTATTATTATCATTATTATTATATTATTATTATTATTATTATCATTGTCATTATTATTATTATTATTGTTATTATTGTTGTTGTCATTGTCGTTATTATTATTATTATTATTATTATTATTATTATTCTCATTATTCTCATTATTATTATTATTATTATTATTATTATTATTATTATTATTATTATTATTATTATTATTATTATTGCACCCTGAGGACTGAACCTTCCACTTTGTTGTACTAAAATGACAGTAAATATCTGTTCTAGTCATTTGAATTATCTCAATTACGTTTCGTAGAAATCCAAATGTCAACCAACAACTGAATTCAGCCTAAAACGCAACTTGAATGTTCTTCAAATTTAACGGAAACTCGTTTCAAGGCAGATTGTTTTGGCTTCACGTGACTCCACACTCAGCAGCAGGCTGCTCACTGGAGCTCACTGTGGTAATGAGACCCGTGGGAATTTAAAACAGCCACAAACGGGGAGCAGCTGATTGGAGATAGAAGTCATACACCGATCAGCCACAACATTATGACCACAGGGCTAACAGTGTGTGGGTCTTGCTTACGGATTGACAACAAATCCTGATGTGTAGAACCAGCATCAGCATGAGAGAGGCTGCAGGTGTCCACCTATTTAACTTTATTTTATGATTCTATTTAGTCCATGCTACCAATTCAGTTTTAAGATATAAGATTCAAGATTTAAGATTCAGAATATAAGATATTAGATTCTTTTTCCAGTAAAATAATTACTTGACTGTTAAATACCTCCCTTGATTTTTTTCTATCTCCATACCTGCTGCCGTAATATATTTTTGCACAGATTGAGTCATTTACTTGTACAGTTGTACTTCACCAAGTAAAAACACAAACGTTTTATAGTAGATTGTTTTTATGTTTTTCTGTATAGGGCATATTGTATATTTTGCTTTTTTTTTTTTTAAACCTTTTTTGCTGCTGTAACGAGTAAATTTCCCTATTGCGGGATGAATAAAGTATAAATGATCAATCGATAAGATGTAAAATACAAGATACAAGATATAAGATATAAGAATCAAGATATAAGATATAAGATATAAGATATAAGAATCAAGATATAAGATACAAGATATAAGATATAAGAATCAAGATATAAGATATAAGATATAAGATATAAGATATAAGATATAAGATATAAGATATAAGAATCAAGATATAAGATATAAGATACAAGATACAAGATATAAGATATAAGAATCAAGATATAAGATATAAGATATAAGATATAAGATATAAGATATAAGATATAAGAATCAAGATATAAGATATAAGATATAAGATATAAGAATCAAGATATAAGATATAAGATACAAGATACAAGATATAAGATATAAGATACAAGATATAAGATACAAGATACAAGATATAAGATATAAGATATAAGAATCAAGATATAAGATATAAGATATAAGATATAAGAATCAAGATACAAGATATAAGATATAAGATATAAGATACAAGATACAAGATACAAGATATAAGATATAAGATATAAGATATAAGATATAAGATGTAAGAAGATACAGTATCTCTGAGTTTGTCTCAGTTTGGGCTTCATTGCTCACTAATCTGCCACTAAAGCTCTAATTGGAATAAGCAGGAGAAAATAGGAGAAATTAATGTGGCTGTTTGAGGAAGATGAAGCTGAAAGTCACATGTAAACACGGCGTATCGTACGAGCGTGAGCTGGTTCAGGCTGATAACACGAACACAAAGGTTCACCGCAGGAGGAGGAGAACGAGGAGGAAGAGGAGCAGGAGGATGATGAGGGATGCTGTGAAGAAGCTGCGGACTGCAGGTCTCCTCTGGTCGTGTTCAAATCTTCAAACTCCGCCCCCCTCTCTCGTGAACGGCGGCTCCCCAGGGTGAAGCGCCGTGATCAGGCGGTTTCCATGGTTACTACGTCTGCAGCCCAGCGAGGCTGTTTCAACACGACTAACTACTTTTAAAAAAAGCTCTTGAACAAGTCAAAACTTTCCTCTGGTAACATTAATTTATTAGAGCCTGTTTGTTCTGATGTGTGACGTCATTCAGCTGCACAAAACTCTAATTATCATATTGATCAAACTCAGTGAATTTGAACAATATTTTTCCGTTTATTTCTGTTTGATATTAATGAAATATGCCGATTTGAGCAATCCCAGTGTCCTCTCTTGACGGCACTCCTCACGGCACACGACCCCTTGTGCAACTTGTCATGATTTTAAACAAACTTTGCTTATAAATCACACCGATATTCGTATCGGGTCACTTTTTATTCATCGTCTCGATGCCGATTACGACCAATATGACGGCCGATACATCGTGCCTAACCCTCCGTATTGGTACAATATGGGGAGAAAAGTCGAGAATTATTTAAATATTTTGGATAAAAGCTTTATAAATAAACAGTTTTAAAGAAAACATCAGTGCAATTTCTATATTATGTCCATTTTGAACACTGTCTCCTGCTGCACATTGCAGCGGATTGTCAGAATACCGGGCCGAACACTGAAGTTATTTCATCTTTTCATCATTAAATCAACAACTGAATTGATTTCACCCAAAGATGCCATAAATCTGCCAGAAGATCAGAATTCAGCCTCGCTTCTCTTCAGGCTCCTTCCTTGGTTGCAGGATTTCTGCAGCCTTCAGCCTGCTTGTTTTTCACTCCTTCATTCTCATAGTATCGTGTTGATGCCACAGTGAAGTTGCGAGCAATAAGGTGCCAGCTCTCAGTGTTGCATCGGCTTGAATATCACGTTTTCCTCCTCTTTCTTTACACTCTGTAGGTGATTCAATTTGAAACGATACCTCCAAGTGTACTGGCATCCGAAAATCCAGCAAAATGTGAAAATTTGTCTTTTTCAGCTGTTAAAATCTCTTTAAAAACGTCTCAAATCCTGTTTGTATTCACATTATTGTTTGCAGAAGCGCGTTGCTTTTTAAAGCCACATCATTTCTGCAGCCTTCAGGTTGCAGGTTTTAATAAATTCAGCTGTAGCTCCCTCTCCCTGCTGCATCGTTTCAATATTTTCACTTCCTGTGCCTGTGCGTGGATCCTTCACTGGACAGATTTCACCGACATGTAAACAGTGGCTTTGCCTCGCCTCTCTGCTGTTAAGATGAGGATTAGTAGCCATGTGGTGAACTATATTAGACCTAACAGAGCGATGGGTCAGTTAGAAACCTCAGCCACAGTCTGATGCTCCGTCGCTCAGGGGGATAAATGACATCTTTGCTCGTAGAATGAGGCCTGGTTGGGTGTGGAGTGGGCGAGTTTGGCTGGGAGCCACAGTGTGCAGAAAAAGAACAAATCCTGCTGAATCACACATTATATTCTGCAAAAGGGATTAAATATAAAAAGAGGAAATCCTGAAATGAAGTGAGACACAAAAACCCGACCAACGGCCCCGTCCCGGTGGCCTGCAGGCAGTAAGCTTCACTTACAGCATTATAAGCACTGGTAGACAGATGGGTGAGCTGAGCTGGAAGGGCTCAAAACTCAGGTGGACTCTCGCTCATTCCCTCCCTGCAAGGTCATGCTGCTGCAGCATAACAGATCAGACTGTTCCTCCCACACACACACATCCCTCCTTCACTTTGTTTTGTAGCAGCAGCAGCAGCAGCAGCAGCAGCAGCAGCAGCAGCAGCAGCAGCAGCAGCAGCAGCAGCAGCAGCTGTGGCTGTGGGAGTGTTAAGAGAGAAACTGTTTCCGCCTGCAAAACTAAAAACTAAATCTGAAACCTCCACATTTTGCATTTTGTGGCTGATTAAATAAGTCCTGTGGGCAACAAAATGGTAGCCTGGCACAGGAACAACACGCCTGTAACTGTAGCCGCTGTACAGGAAGTCAACATCCCAGGTCACCCTCTGCCTCTCCAGGAGCCCGGATGCAGAAATCAGCACTTTGTCAGCAGCGACCACATTTGTCCGCGCATACACACACACACACACACACACACACACACACACACACACACACACACACACACACACACACACACACACACACACACACACACACACCTTTGTGTTGAGGGGAGTTATCTGAGGTGAACCAGAATGCATCATGCAGCAGATAAACTTCACTGGGGATTTGTCCAGGCCTGAACCGAATAATCTGCCTGCCTCGGTGGCGCGTTCAGGGGAGGGAAGCGGAGACATTTACGCATAGAAAGTGGTTGGATTTGGTGTAATTGAGGGGAGGGGGGGGGGGGGGGGGGGTGAAAGCTTTGCACCGTGATGTTGCATCAAAATCATCCATCCGCCCTGCAGCCCAACCACCCCCCATCCCCCCGGGGGTTGAAGCCACTTACCTGCCCACGAAGTTCTCCAGCACGGAGCTCTTCCCTGCGCTCTGGCCGCCCACCACGGCGATCTGCGGCAGGTCCAGGTTCGAGTTCTGCCCGATGGAGGAGAAGGCGTCCTGCATGCGGTTCACCAGAGGAATCAGGTCCTCCATTCCCCGGTTCCCCATGATGACACTGACGATCTGCCTCCCCGGTCGGAGCAGAGACGGTTTGGCTGGGTTGTTTTTATATCGTTGCGCCTCTCGGTGCGGTGCGTCCCTCCGCTTGGTCCGGTTCTCTCCTCGGCTAGTTCACTTCATGGACGGATCCTCCTCGGTGGATCAGATCACCCGATAGGAGAGTCTCTCCACCACCGGCAGGCAGGCAGCTCTCTCCTCTCAGCTGGAGGAGGAGGAGGAGGAGGAGGAGGCGCTCTTCTCAGGAGATCCCTGCAGTTACGCACAAAGCGCCGCTCGGTGGTGACACTGAGACGCCTCAAAAATCCATTTAGAGTAGAAGAATAGAATAGAATAGAACAAAAAATTTAATAAGTAATATTAAATATATACACCGCTAAACAGTGATTGATATAAGCTGCAGGGTTTCTGTCCTGCCAATAATGCAATAATACAACATAATACATGCAAATAGTCATAATTTCGGTCGTTTTCAATGTAGTAAAGCCAAAAATAACTTTCCCTTAGTGTAATAAGATATTTGATCCATTATCATTTTTTTTTTTTTTTTATCAATAATGTCATGATATCAGGGGTCGGCATCTAATTTTCTCAAAGTTCCACGAGAAAAACTAGCTCAACTATTGAGGCCCGAGACATGAGTTGACTTGAAGAAAGATTTCTTCATAAAAAATTTTTTTAAAAAAACACAATTTTTATTCATAACTGTTGCTCTGCGTCTTTGTCTGGAAATCTTGTTGACATTTTTGGATGGATGGATGGACGGACGGACGGACAGACGGACGGACGGACGGATGGATGGACGGATGGATGGATGGATGGATGGATGGATGGATGGACGGATGGATGGATGGATGGATGGACGGACGGATGGACGGATGGATGGATGGACGGACGGACGGATGGATGGATAATATCAGATAATGTATTATATTCAATACACTTTATAGTTGGTTTGAAAAATACGCTTTGAAATTATTTATCTCACACAAGAAAATCCAATGATTACTATTGATGCTACAATTAAAAGGGTATCCCGGATAGTTTTGTTTGGAAAAAAGCTTTTTCAATATAATATAATATAATATAATATAATATAATATAATATAATATAATATAATATAATATAATATAACAAATATGCCATAGACGCCACTTCTACGGACGGCCACCAGGGGGCGCCAGGCTCCGCTGGCTTCACCGGAGGCTGCTTCGGGTTCTTCGGCTTTATGTATGTTGCGCTGCAGTGGTGACATCGATTATTTACCTCCGTGCGATGATCTCTCTCGGAAGATAATCCATTGTTGTTGTTGTTACATCTTCTGAGAAGGACCAACTGACGGATAAATAAGGTAAAATATAATAAAACGAAACTGAATCGCTCTTGGCATTTATTATCCGTGCGTTAGCCGAGAGGCTAAGCTAACCCGTCGGGTTCAGTCATTCAGCGGTGGCTAACGTTAGCTTCTTAGCAGGTGTAGCTATGATTCATCCACTAAATCTGTGCATTTAGGTCTGTTTGGAACGAGGATGAGAACGAAACGTCTCGCGTGCACTTGTGGTGTTTTATCTGACCGTGGCAGAATATGAAATCGCACACAACAAACGGAGATTATTGTTAGCTCGCGTGCTAACAGAAGCTAAGTGTTGTCATGAAGCAGGAGAGCGACCTGTTGTCTGAGCAGCTGCGCACTCGTCTTATTCAACCTGTCTGCAGCCGCTTTTTAAAGCTGCACGTTGCACTATCTCATTGTAATGTTTCCCCTGTGCGTCGACCCAGGTACAGCGTGCTGTCGGCACCGCTCACCTCCGTGTCGGACCGTACCGGTGTGAGGTGCACGGCACCGGGGGTAAGCTCGGACCCGTGATGTTCAACCCACACATTCACCAGCAGCAGCACCATCAGCAGCAGCAGCAGCAGCAGTTCCACCAGCACCTCCGGCAGCTACAGCAGCTCTTCCAGCAGCAGCCTCCACCTCCTCCTCCGCCGCAGCCACAGCCGCCTCCGGGGCACCATGTCCCGCATCACCACCAGACACCCCGGTAAGACCGCTCACTCGAGGCCGAGGATCGAGGCCGGGCCCTCTGGATGACAGGCAGGATCTCGATCCGTCAATCTACTCGCATTTCTCAACAATTGTTATATAGTGTCATTGTAAACTATAGCTTTTAATTTAAAACTCTTAACAAATTCATATATTTGGATTGAACTGGGTATTTGCATATTGGACTGTATTAGATCCTGAGTATCATAAGGCCCGGGGCCATTTGTGGCCCTTTGGTTCTGCTGGTCCGGTCGGCAAAGTGTCACTGGGAAACTCTGAGGTCCCGGTTCCACGTCAACGTTTTCAAGCAAAAACACAAAACTTTAATTTATATTTGGAGTTCTGTTCACACAATAATGGTGCTCGGAGAGACTGGAAGCTGCTTCCAAAGTGAAACTTTTTGACAACGCTCCGGCTCCGTCATCATGCACAAGACAGAAAACACAACTTTCTGAAAACATTCATCCTCCACGCAGATGGTGGAAACGCTGCTGCTGCTGCACATGCGTATCACGGTCACAGTATATAATTCTTCTGCACGTGTGCGACTAGATGGACAATAACGACAACGGCAGCTTTCGGAGTGTCGAGACTCCTGGAATGGATAGTTTTATAGTTGACAGTCACCCAGAATAGCAAACTAATGTCTTCATCTGTCCATACAAATGTCCATGTACTTCCATTGTTATTGTTTATAATGTATTATTATCCGCTCATGTGTGTGTGTGGTTTCATGACAAAAACAAATAACAGCACCCACTAGTGGCCCAACATGCTCACTACACCGTTTTCAGTCATTTCCGCGTAAACTGACACCTTTTTCAAAATGTCATGAAACTTCTTAAATGAAAACACAAAAACGTTGTGTAAACAAGCCCTGAATCAAATGAAAGTTACTCTATATGATCCATGCAATATTATCGCGTTATCTTTGGCGTTATTCCATTTAAAATCATCAAAGTTGGTTTGTTATTATTCATTACTATACAATTGGTTTCTATATGGTGTCTGGCACCTCTGCCAGCAGAGCAAACAAACTTATAAAATTGTTATCTGAGGACAAATTGATGCTGAGCAACATTAGCTCATAAAAATTGTCCCACAAACTGCTTTTTAATCACGAGATAATTTTCTTCTGGAGCAAAATCAAAGTCAACTCGTACCTCGACCCTTCACACTAATGCTCATTTCCATGTGATTTTCATGTGGAATTGATTTTTCCACCCCTGCTATATTGAATTCTATTATTTTCTATGTCACTTGATCAACATCCAACACCAGTAGCACCTTATTGTTGTTTAACTTGTTTTCCAAATGTGTCTTAACAAGTTCATGGTGTACAGTGACCTTTGGTGCCCTGAAAGGTTCTAATAAATAAAATTTATTATTATTATTATTAATATTAATATCAGGGCTGCAGAATATATCGTTATTGCCAGATGTTGAGTGGCTTGATTATCTGATCAGTTATTTCCATGCAAATTCAAAAAGACAGAATCTGACATATGAATAAAAACAATTAATTGCAATCTACAAAGAAAATGCTATCAACTAAAAAAAATAATAATAATAATAATTTTTTTAATGGGATCGAATAGTTTCATTCTGTCGTAGCTGGTGGCTAAAGAATTCAGAAGCACAAAAAAATTAGAATCAAGGGAAAATGACCAAAACAACAAAGTTTATAAGCTGCTCCATTTCTAAAGCATTGATGGAGGGAAAAGAAATCTGTGTTTTTACATATTTAAATATGTAAACTCCTGATCGTCGTCAGTAGTGAGTGTACAACCTTTACCTTTCTTTCTGTAATCACGTCACTTTGGGCCTCCTGCCAGTAACAATCAGTCCAGACCATCTCTGATCTCAAGTTAATTACCCAGAATAAAACAAAGTCCATTGTGGGATCGTATTATTTTCTCCACCAGCTTTTCTTTATCCGTTTTTGAATTCTCGATTAACGCAGATAGTCATTACTGAGAGGAATAAACTCTTTTATTATAATTATCATTATAATCAGGGTGTCTTTTTATGTTTTGCCTCCTTTTCTTTGACAAAGCATCTTCAACTGTCAGTTCACCTGATTAATGTGTTCAGATTGAAGAAATTATGTAGATCTTAATAATGGGTTATTCAATAATTAGTGGCTCTCGATTGGATGTTGAGAAATCCAGTGAGATATTTATCCCTGTTTAAATATTTTTAAGCTAGAAATTGTGAAAAATGTGCGCTTTTTTTCAGTACAATGCATTTTAACATATATTATTACATGTAAATAGTGCATAAAGGTGTTTTAGAGTTGCTTTAAAGTATTAAAATATAATTTTGATAATCTGGTGTGTTGAATGTTGAATAAATGCACTTTGAAAGGTTATGAAGGTGTTTTATCAGGTGAATTTCCCATTTTAACAGGTTCTTTGTTTGTTGAAACTGACGTTCCATGGTTGTTTCCTCCCCCTCTGGTTTTACTTGTTTTCTCAGAGCGATGCCCGTTCCTCCTCAGACCGCCCCTCCGCCCAGGATGGTCAACCTGTGTCAGGCCACCCAGACCACCATCATCGCCCCCAACCCCATGCTGCAGGGCGCCATACTGATGCAGCAGATGCAGGGTATCGTTGGAATAAGAGCTTTTATTTTTACCACGTAACACAAAGTAGTCACCTCAACCTCCTGCCTGCTCCCAGGAGTAGTTGGTCTGGTCTCGTGTCGCTATGGTAACAATAAGCAGGACTGTTTAGTACAAATAGACTCGCTGGTTGCTATAGAAACGCATTGCTGTGGTGGTCAGTTCAGGAAAGCTTCAGTTAGGCCTCGTGTACACACCGAAACTTAACAAAAGTTTTGCATTTTCACTTGAAAACGTCTCGTAAATGGTCTTGGTTGTTGGTGATTCCCAAAAATATGGGCTGTGACCCCCTGCTGGTCTGCAGTGGTATTGCAGGGAGGCCGTGAGGTTGTTTAAAACCACGACATAAAGTTTTTTTGTATTTTGATATAAATACAAAACTATACACGGACATAGAGGGAATGAATTCTTCATTCTTCAAAATTTTGAAGTGTGTTATGTTGTGCTTTGTCTTTCTCCCAGGTAACATGCGGAGCTTCGGGATGGGCGGACAGCAGTTCAGACAGTTCTTCACCGCAGGAGCCCGGTCGTCCCTGCTTGGCCCGGTTCCCATGGGCATGGCCATGAAGTCCCCCATGATGGGTTTCCCAGCTGCCCGACCCTACCACCCGCACGCTCGCTACTACAACAACGCCACAGCAGCCCCCGCCGTAACCTCAGCAGCCCTCTCTGCTGCGCCCTCCGCAAATACCTCGGCCTCGTCTTCTTCCTCCACCTCGGTAAATTTAGTCGTCATAATGAGTTCGCCATCAGAAATACTCTTTTTTTGTGTGTGTCTGTTTAAACTCCCATCTTGTGTTGTTTGTGTCTCCGTCTGCAGGACTCTGCAGCTCGCCAGCCTGACCGGAAGAGGGACAGCGATCAGCTGACAGCAGGAAGTACCAACGACCCACCAGCAGGAGCAGCAGCGAGCAGCACTGAAGCTTCGGACAAGGACTTCACAGGTAGAGCTGCAGCTACAACGTGAACCAACTAAATATGAATAACTGAACTTTCTTCTCCTTCTATTCACACATAATCCAGTTTAATGACACTGATTCACCTAAAATTAATGTTTTATTATTATGATTATTATTATTTTCATAGCATTGCATGCATTCATGTCATTGTCAGTATTCACCTCAGATGAGTGACAGTAGAACAGAAAATAAAATTATATATTAAAACTAACTTAACATCAATTCAATGCGGGGGGGGATATTAGAACAGGGATGCAAGAAAAATGGATAAAATTAAAATTCCATCGCCATTGTCGGGAGATTATCTTGTGGCCTCCTAATCCAAAACCAGTTTGCCTCGTCGCCGTATAGGAAACCCACCTTGACCATATCTTAAAAAACTTTAAATTTAACACGAAGGTAGTTTTTTCCATTAGTTATATGTCGTTGACTGTGTCAACACATTCTCTGGCTATGAAATTTACCACAAGATCAGGAAGCAGAGGTGTTGGATATTTTAACAAAGATGTTAAGAACATATTTCGCTGGGATTGGCTGCAATGGAAAGTCGCAGTGAGGGTTAAGATTGGGTAAAAGATCGACGAGATACTTGGACGGTTTGTCAAGAAAGACTGAGTTGATTTTCATTAAATAATATGCAAGATTTATTCCAGGTGTTCTTATGTTCTTCAACAAAATAGAGCTAAAATGGTCAGAAAGTGCTGAGAGACGATGGCGGCAGTCTGGGAACATTCAGTTTTATTAAACTTGGTTTTAAATTGAGATTGTAATAGTTTACAGTACTGATAGTTTAGTTTTGTGAAAATATCGACTTATGGTAAATTGTCGTTTTCCCTTGTCTGCCTGTAGATGGCGCTGTGGCGGGAGTGGACGGGTCCGTTGAGATCCCAGAGGAGGAAGAAGATGGACCAGTAGTGAAGAAACAGAAGACAGACGGGTGAGAAAACTGCTCTCATGCTGCCGCCGGTTCTTTGTCTGGTGGCGACCAGAGGATTCAACGGGACCGAGCCACAGATGCCGCCAGTGTTTCGGACTAACTGGTTTCCCATTTAACTGGTGACCGGCTTCCTCTAGCTTCCCCTTTTCACTTTTAAAAAAAACCGACCTAAATCCGTAGCTGTCCTGGTGAACGCCGTTTAACCACATTTCCATTAAAGTCTAACGTAGGGTACCGTTTGTTTTTGTTATTGTAACATCTGTCGCCGCTAACGGCTGGTGGCAGAGGTCGGTCACCAGTTAAACCAAAACACCGGACAGAGTAGCGCGTAATGTCAACAAAGCATGAGTGGAGACAAGGCGAGTGGGGCTGAGTAGGAGGGCTCAGGATCGTTTAACAACGACGAGTTTTGTCTTCTTCCTCTCAGGGAGGATAAATCTAAGGAGCCGTGTTTGGTTCAGTCCAACACTAATGCAGACGGCGTCCTTTCCAGTGAGTTGAACAGCAGCGCCATGATCGTCCAGTCTGAAGGTAAAACCCGCCGACCTGATGATCCAAGTGGAACAAAAAGATTGATTCTGAGGTCTGGAACCGAGTGTGGATCAACTCTGTGTGTCTCAGACGTTCCTCTGGAGGACGGAGGCGTCGCCGGGGAAACGGCTGACGACGGCGGGACGGCGGAAGAGACGAGAGCCGATGAGGTGAGGAAGGAAATACACTGAACTGCCTGAACATTATGACTTAACAATGATTTTATCTTTGTCCAAGTGTCTGTAATGACGAGGTCTTTTTTTGGTTTTCGAACAGCGACTCAGACTGTTAGCTGGTGTTTCAGATTGTTTTCACATCTCGGCACCAATTGAATTTCTTTATTTGTTTATTTTTTCCTTAAAAACGGGAGTGTCAGACACATTTTAATTCAGAGGCCACCCACGGCCTAATTTCATCCAGAGTGGGCGGGACCAGGAAAACATCGCCACAATAACCTTTGAATTTAAAGTAAAAGTTTTTCTCTGTAGTGGCGCAGAGTGTACGTGACGATAACGTCGATATATTTTCACCAAACCAAACATTTACTATGGAAAATTACTGTAATCTAAACGTAAAGCCAATTTTAAGGAAATCTTCTTGTACAAAATACAATAAATGTCCCCCAAAAAACTTGTTTAAATTGTTTTAGAATAAAAATCTCTGCTTTCTTTTAAATGTTGACGATTTACTTGATTGTTTAATGGCTGGATTGGAACCTTTTTTCGGCCGGTTATGGCTCAAGGGCCTTATGTTTAACACCTATTTTAAAGTCTTGTTCTTTATTCAGTCTGTACAGTATGTTAATTCTGATATTATATCTATGGAAAAGAGGTTTAAAAAAAGCTTTATTTTCAGGGTTTTTTCATTTTATAGTGTTTCTCATGGGGAAATTGGTTTTGGCTGCAGAAAAACGTTCACGTATTATAAGAAGACAATTCTCTGGTTTAGATTCACACATAAAAAAGTCTGTATTTTTGATAATATTTGGAGGTATTAGCAGTGCTCAGTCAAGATTATAGCGTCAATAAACCATCTTTTTGTATACAGACCGATGTTTCAATGGTCTTAATGTTATGGCTGATTGGTGGGAACGCACACGCAGATCTGACCTCTGACTCCGTCCCGTAGGCGCGCAGTCGTCTGGCCCCGTCGCCCTCCGTCAGGTTGAGCGAAGACGACCCGCAGCCGGCGCTCCCCGCCGACGACTGTCCTCTGGCGTCGCCGGAGAACCAGGACGAGGACGGCGGCGCCGAGGACGCCAACAAGTTCTACTGCTACCTCTGCAGCATCACCTGCCACAACCAGCATGTAGGTCCAGACGCCAGGACACACGGCGGAATCACCGCGCCGCTCCAGCTTCGGCCTGAAACGTCACCGACGTCTCTCTCTCCGTTTGTGTCGTTCACAGAACTTCAGGAGTCACATGAACAGCATTTCCCACCAGCAGAGGATGATGGAGATTCAGCACATGAGCAACGCCTGCCTGGTGACGCTGCTGCCTCGGGTGCAGGAGTCTCTGCAGGGGT
Organism: Lipophrys pholis; assembly: GCF_963383615.2. Taxonomy (NCBI): domain Eukaryota; kingdom Metazoa; phylum Chordata; class Actinopteri; order Blenniiformes; family Blenniidae; genus Lipophrys; species Lipophrys pholis. The sequence goes on from NC_137641.1 coordinate 29,931,333, forward strand.
CCGTTCAAAACAAACAAACAAACAAAAAACTGCATGTCACTTTCTATTCCCGAAAGACCCCGTTTACACGACAACGGTTCAAGTGAAAACACTTAGTTTTTTCGTTTTACCATTAAATGTTTGTAAAACGGCGTCCGTTTACATGGAGACGCTGAATGTGGACTGGGAGTCGTACCGTCGTACCGTTCTGGAAGCCGCCATTGTTGTTATTGTCCCTCTGCTTGTGCGCGTGCGGGTAAAGTATTTACTACGGCCGTGGTGCGCAGTAGCAGCGTTTCCGCCGTTTACATGGAGTCAGACCATTTTCAAAAAGTTGCGTTTTCCTTTGTTTCCATAGAAACGGCATCACAATGTGAAAAAAAAAAAAGTTCTTCATTTCCATGGAAATGAAACATTTTCAAAGTTACATTTGGCCTCATTTCCATGAAGACGGAGTTGTACAATTTTTTAAAAGTTACATTTCCCTTGGTTGCCATGGAAATAGAGTCGTAACATTTTCAAAAAGTTGCCTATTCTTTGTTTCCACAGAGACAAAGTAAGCGTTTTTGGAAAAGTTGCCTTTCATTTATTGTTTCCACGGAGTCGGAAAGGTTTCAAATAATTACATTTTCCTTTTTCTCCACACGGTCAGGGTGTCTTCGAAAAAGTTCCATGTTCCTTCTTTTCCACAGTCTTCAGGGGATTCAAAAAGTTCGACCTTTGGAACCGTTTTCAAAAAGTTGCGTTCTTCAGTCACTCCCAAGAACTGTTGTCATGGAAACGAACACCCAAAACATGACTAGGTTGTTGCGTTTTCGCTCCGACGTTGTCGTGTGAACGAGGCCCAAAACCTCACAGCAGCTTCTGAAAACGTCTCCGAGCAGAAACTTTTTTTTTTTTCTTTTCCTGCAGAGAGAAGAAGTCCGACTCGAAGCGCTCGTGTCCGACGTGTCACACACATTTCACCGGCAGCACAGCGGCGCACCGCCGTACCGTGGAGCACAAAGTAACCAGCTGCTCACTGAACACAACCGCATGGATAGTTTGAAGGGCTCATATTGTGTAAAATCCACTTCCTGAAAGTTTCCCAACAGTACTACTCGTCCCCATACCTGGACTGACGTCCCAGAAGTGAAGACAGTCTGTCCTCTCTGTCCCTGGCTTGTTTCAGGTTTTAAAAAGTGTGTTGCTCCAACCAGCCAATCAGAAATCAAACCCTATATAGTGTCATCAGGGGTTCAGCCAATCCCAATCAAGGTAGGCCCTCCCTTTGACTCCTCCCACAATTAGACAGCTCTGCCCTGGCACATGGCACCACGAGAGGAAGTACTTCCTCCTCTTCCCAAGATGGGCATGTGTGGGCGGAGCCAGTCCAGCTCACACAGACACAGCAGATTCTGAATGCAGCTCCTATGATCCAATATTCAAATGAGGAAAATCAAGGAGGAGCTAGAAACTTAGAATACTGAAGGTTTCTGGAGCGACCAGACCAGGAGGAGGAGGAGGATAGGAGAACTTTAAAATACATGATAATAAATTAAAATCAAAAGGTGTGACTCTGCCTGTTTGTTCAGCTCGCCAGCAGTACGAACATCTCCTCCTGTGCCGTCTGCAAGAAGCACTTCAAGACGCCTCAGGCCTTTCTAGAGCATCTGCAGTCACAGGAACACAAGCGGAAGGTAAAAGGATTTTATTTTGACGTAGTCGTGCTTTTATAACCTGTTTTCCCATGAATCGGCGTTTTGTTTCTCCAGCTTCAGGAAAAAGGATGCGAGGCCTTGAGCAAGCTGGCCGCTCTGGACACTGAAGGCTTCTCGCCGGAGGAGGACGAGGCAGGAAGTGACGTGGAGGGGAGCGGTGACGGAGGTCAGGGAGGCAGACGGGTAAAGTTCAGCTTTAATTTCCTCCTCGTTTTGCAATGAAATTAAATCTGTGATGAAACTGTTTTAAAAAAAAATCTCCATCGTGCTTTAATGTTTTTTTTTTATTTCCATCATCGCAGGACGTCTGGTCCTCCCTCAAAGAGGTGACTCTGGACGACATGGCGAGCGACAAGCAGCACGACCCCAACACCGTCTACGGTCCGTCTTTAACCCCCCCCCGCTCCCCACCCACCTCTGTGAGGTCACACTTAATGGACGTCTCTTTTGTCCTCTTCACCGCAGGCTCCAGTTTTTTAGTCCCGGTCGCAGGTTTTATCTGCGGCCTCTGCGACAAGTTCTACCACTTCGAGTCGTCCGCTCTGCACACTCACTGCAAGTCACTGAAGCACTTCGAGAACCTCAAGGTGGGTTGGTTGGTTTGTTTTTTCATCTCAAAATGAATAAAATTCTTATTTTTAAGATAATGCAACAGCTATAGGGGAGGGTTTCCTGACGTTTCACAGGAAGGTTGAATTAGAATTGGTTTTAAGTTGAGTTTGTTCTCTCGACTACAAATCAAGTCCGGGGAGAACGTGGACTTCGTGGTTGTTATCGTCCATCTGCTCGCGCGTGTGCAGAAGAGCGAGTCGTAGCAGCGGCGTTATTACATATACTTATATACAGTATTTGAGTTTTCAGTGTCTCCGAGCGCCGTTGTCGTGCCTTGATGAGTTTGTGCGTTCTAGAGGTTCTTTGATTTTAGTTTCCTGAAGACTTTAGTTTGATGAATCCGACTATAAGGGTGTCGGCGTGTCGCTAACGTGGAGGAAGTAAAGCGTCGCCGTTGAGGAACCTTCTTGTTTCTTCATGTTTCTCAGAGGTACAGAGCGCTGGTGGGACAGAAGGAAGAAGCCGTCACGTGTCCCGGAGAGTCTCCAGAAACCGCCGCCGACTGTCCGCTGGACTCGCTCGCCGACGACGACGCCCTGGAGCCTAGCGATGCCTTGGAGCCCGGTGACGCCCTGGAATCCAGCGACGCCTTGGAGCCCAGCGACGCCCTGGAGCCCAGCAACGCCTTGGAGCCCGGCGACGCCCTGGAGCCCGGCGACGCCCTGGAGCCCGGCGACGCCATGGAGTCCAGCGACACCCTGGAGCCTAGCGACGCCCTGGAGTCCAGCGACGCCCTGGAGTCCAGCGACGCCCTCGCCCAGCTGGAGACGTTAACCCAAGTGGAGGAGGAGGAGGAGCCTGAGCCGCCCTCGCAGGACGACACGTACCGGGACTTGAGCCTCCTGGAGGAGGTGGAGGAGATGTTCTCCCGGGAGAATCCGGCCGGCGGCGAGCAGGTCCCCTTCCTGGAGAGTCTGGCCGAGGAGCCGGCCGGCGGCGAGCTGGAGGGCGAGTCGGAGTCCGGCGCCGCCATCGTCCCCGAGGAAGAGGAAGAGGAGGACAAGGAGGCTCCCGCCGCTGCAGGGAAACGAAACGCCGCCGGGAAGGCGAAAGCGGCGCCGAAACGCAGGTCAGGACGGGCCGCTAACAGACGCTAAGCGGCGCGGCGGCTCGGAGACGGAACAAAACGCGGTAGAGTCACACCCACAGGACAGGAAGTGAGCGTGTGAAGAGCTGCTTCATGGGGGAAAAAAACACCCTGAGACCAAGATGGAACACGGAACCGCCTCGCTCTAACAACGGGAACCGGAACGGTGACCCCTGCTGGTGAGTCACCGCCACAATCTGGCAGGGCGGAGAATTAAACGCGACGGGGAGGAAGTTAGTGATTCTGGGAAAACATTTCAAACATCCAGCCGTTCATTTCAACCCCTTATGACATCAACACGTCGACGCCCACACACACACACACACACACACACACACACCCTGTTTCTTAATGCATTTTTAACATATCGTATCCTACTTAAGTCAGTGGCGGTGAACAGCACCACCTAATGGACAATAACCAAAAACGGATGACCCGACGCCACGGAAAGGAACAAACACAACGCTTCAGTAAAAGTTTGCTACGTTCTAAATGGTAGATTAATGTTAACGCGCTCAGCTCCTTCATAGCCTTTTTTCTTTTTTTTTTTAACAAATTCATTGTGAACTTCTACATCTTCACACTAAAACTCCAGGAATATGTGGATTTGTCACTATTTCTAGGTGATCTGATGATTTTCACATTAATTCCACTCCTGAATTTATTTAAAATGTGCCTCGGATTAAGAAACAGTTTGTTTTTTCTGTGACTGGCTCACATGTTTGTTCATTTCCCACCCTGAAGCATCCAGACGTCCACCAGGAGACTCGATTTGATAATAAAAAATAAATAAATAAATAAATCTTGGACGTAAAAGTGGAACCGTCGTCCACGTTTCCTAACCAGGTAGCTGATGATGCTTTTTTTTAAATTTTCATTATTATTATGATTATTATTAGCGAGCTGAGATGTAGAGTGTAACCAAGCAGATTATTTTTTTTTTGTTTTTTTTTAAAACGGAAGTGCGAGAGTGGTGAGAAATGCTGCATTTTGAATCTGATCGTACCGCCATCCCGGGCATTTTGTTTTCAGTTTTTTTTTTTTTTTTTATTACTATTTCTTGACATTGTTGTGGTTTGTTTCAGAGGTCGTCGGTCGCTCAACTCTTACCATCTGCAATAAGGAAGTTTTTTTTTTTGTGAGTGTGTGTGTGAGAGTAGGAGTTAGGAAGAGAAATCTCAACTTAACAACCAAACCCTGTTTCACAGCCGTGAGAGATCTTTTTTAATAAAGAAGTGCGGACCCCCTCCATAACGTAGAGAGAGAGAGAGAGAGAGAGAGAGAGATCAGCTTCTGACACTGAGACGAACAAACAGGTGATGTTTTCTAACTGCTGGAGGTTTAATGTATTTTTGGATGTTTGGTTTTTTTTTCCTCTCGGATTGGGAGTCATCTTAATTTATATTAAAATGTCTGACAATTCCCCGGCTGTGTGTTTTTTTTGTTTTTTTTCTTTAATGGGTTAAACGTTTCAAACTGCATCACGCACACCAAGGAGACGCATTTGAACTTCCCTGAAGAAAGAAATGAGAAAAGTATGAAGGTAAAATAGCAGAAGAAGAAATGCATGTTGTTATTCTACTAAATCGCCTCGTACAAACTCAATAAGTCTAAAGATGGATTAGTGCAATTTATTGGGACTGGAGCTGATTCTCGTGGTGCGTTCATGAAAACTGGGAAATTTCAAATCTTGATCATGTGACTGTTTTTTTAATTATGAGGTCTGTTTATGTATGTTGGATTACTCTATAACCTGTATGGGAATGAGAAATTGTTCACTATTTACAGAAGGATTTCATTAGATTGGGAATTTACAAAGTCAAACTCAGAATTTCTCGGAATTTTTTTTTCGGTACTTTATAATATGTATTAATACTCCATCAGATTTCGTTTCTTTATCCAGCGTCGTTACAAAAATTGAGAAATTATCCATTTACGAATAGCTGGGAAGTGGGAAAGATCCCATTTCCCATTGGGAAGAATGCATCTGTATGCAGTCAAACTGGGAACTTCCCAATGGGAAAGTGAGACTTGTGGAGGCGGTGGTATTCACTTTGGTCATGTGACCCATATAAACTAGGAAATGGGAATTTCTTAAAGTATTAATTATCCCACTTCCCTGCTGCATGAACGACTAATAAATACGAGAATAAATTCCAATTGGGAAGTGGGACTTTTACCCAACTGGTAATTGTCCCAATTCCCAGCTGATGGGCAATACTTCTGGATATGAAGGAGTGGAGGAATAATTCAGACTTCATGGTAGTTCACAATTGTTCTGCAGACTATGTGGAGGGTTCCACAACTGGGAAGTGGGTATTTCCCCAACTGGTAATTATACATATCCCCACCTATATAAATGGACAATATATCCAGATATGTAGAAATGAGAAATGGCTAATACAGACTTTATAGGAGATCATCACTGTTCTTTATACTATGTGGGGGGTTGTCATGTGAATGAACTCCAACTGGGAAGTGGGAATTTCCCAAACTGGTAATTATCCAAATTGTTAGCTGTGTTGATGGAAAATAACTCTGAATATGTTGAAATAGATGAACAATATAGACTTTATTTCAGAGTTTTTAAATCATTGTTCTTCATACTCTGTGGGGGATTGTCACGTGAATGAACTCCAACTGGGAAGTGGGAATTCCCACAACTGGTTTGTTTCCAGCCACATGAACTCACCATTCTGCATATTTAATAACATATTTGACTCATTCTAGTATTTCATGTCATCTTAATTTAAATTATGACCATATATATATATATATTTCCACAACACATTTATCTGAACGAGTCTGGAATGAAACGCTTGAGGACATCGGATGTTGAGACAAAGCTGCTGGAGGTCAATAAATAGCTCGCGGTTCCAGTTCAGCGATGGAAGAGGTGGAGATCATCATCATCATCATCATCATCATCATCATCACCGCGGTCTAAACTCAGAGGAACCAGGAGTCCGTTTAGAAATATTTCTCTCCCAGTTTCCCGCTGAGCTACGGGCTGTCCTCGCTCCTCTACGAGGCCCCGTCCTCCTTCAGGTCCTCCTTTCCGGGATGCGACGATGAGGACAAGTCCCCGTCCCCGGCTCGATCTTCTTCCTCCCTCTGCTGCAGCTGAGCCCGGAACTCCAGACGAGCCTGCCGGTTGGACTCCATCAGGTCGTGCAGTTTTCCATTCAGCGCGTCGTTCTTCTCCTCCAGGTCGTCCAGGTAGGAGTTGATCTGGTCCAGCATGGAGTTGATGGCCACGTACTCTGTGAGGAGACAAACCAGCGATCAGGAGACAAACCAGAGATCAGGAGACAGACCAGGGATCAGGAGACAGACCAGGGATCAGGAGACAGACCAGGGACCAGCAGATAAACCAGAGATCAGGAGACAAACCAGAGATCAGGAGACAGATCAGGGATCAGGAGACAAACCAGAGATCAGGAGACAGACCAGAGATCAGGAGACAGACCAGAGATCAGGAGACAGACCAGAGATCAGGAGACAAACCAGGGATCAGAAGTTGTCAGGAAAACGAGATGAAGCTTATCTTTTAGTTCCGACGCTCCTCACCTGAGGAACAAACCTCCTGCTGACATCCTCAGGACCATTAAACAATCGATTTCACTCTGGTTCTGTTATTTTTATATTGATAAAGTATATTTTATGTAATTGTTTGGGTGTGTGAATATGTATATTGGGAATGGATGCACTGTTTATATATGTGTGTGTGTGTGTGTGTGTGTGTGTGTGTGTGTGTGTGTGTGTGTGTGTGTGTGTATAGGTGTATAAATATTTATTATGTCTTCGATATTCTTACTGAATGAATTTTATTATATAAAACTATATATTTATAATACGAAGATAATTAAATTAGATGAGTATCAAATATTGGAGAAGGGTATAGGATTGGATATGTTTTACTTTCTCATACTCCTTTTCAAGCATGTCAACTGGGTATAGGATTTATGTTTATAAGTATGTGTGTATGTATAGTCAAAAATAGATCTATTTTGTGCAAATATATTTTTATTTAAAATAAAAAAGGATGTATTTATATCAGAAATAACTTATGTTTAAATATATATATATATATATATATATATATATATATATATATATATATATATATATATATAATGTACACATACACTGAACTGTTGCATGCCTTAAATTAATTCACCAAATAAAAAAGTACAACAAAAATAAATGTATTTTTTTTATTATGTCTTCCTTAATCGGTTTGTTTTAATGTATTTCCTTGTAAAGCACTGAACTGCCTTGTGTCTGAATGCTGCAGTATATACAGCCTCAACGAGTTTACCATATTTTATATACTTTACAATCTGAGAAATGTGCTTTGATTTATTTTTACCACAATATATATGAGGAAATTTAGTAAAATAATGAAAGCAAGGACGCATATTATATATTTTAATTGGTATAATAGCTTTTTTTAAAAAGCTAAATACAATATGACAATTTTAAACTTACAAAATATGATTTCTAATCTAGATTTTTCACAATCAGGGAAAAACAACTGTAGCTGAACACGTCAAAGTGTCTGGAAGTCACTTTATTCACACTTTTTCGTGATATAAACTTTTAATCTGAAATATATAAATTGATTGAACGTACTCTCACCTTCTTCTTCAAACTCGTCCTCATCGTCGATGATCCCATCGTCAATAGAAATGTTCGGATCTCCGTTTGGTCCCGACATTTTTAAAAATCTAATTTGTTTAATTACAAACAAATTCACCTTCAATAGTAAAATGAAAAAAATAAATAAGCCTCGTCGGCTAACGCTACAAACCAGCTAGTTAGCTTCAATTAATTAACAGCTTTAAAGAGTAAATGTGAAGATTCAGCAGAATTAACAATCGCTGCCCTTGAAAATCAAAGTTTTGTTGATATTTTTAATGTTTTTATTGAAGGTTTCTCTCTGTTAGCTCGACGCTCCTCCAGGTTTAAAGTGGGCGGAGTCTAAGTCTAAACGAAGACGTCTCACTCTGTCCGCATTTTATCGATACGTGCGTGAGGCAACATTCAGTAATATTTTATATCAATAACCTTCCCTGCGAATTGAAGAAACATTTTTTTCTTCTAGATTAATAAATAACAGCTTCTAACTGCAATCAAAATGTTATTGGTTTATTTCTGGATTTGCGTAGCTAAAGTACCGACTACATTTCTGGTTTCTGAAGTGTCAGAAGAGTGGGAGCTCTTGTTTTACTTCTTCTCTGTGAGGCTGAGCCGTGGGTCAGCTGACTCACTGCTGTCACGTGATTAAACCAGTTATACGTGACTCAAACGTAAAGGAGCTTAAACTAATTTGATTGTTTAAGTTCCGTTTTTTTAAAACTGACTCAGACACACAGTCCAGACTAAGACCAGAACACAGACTGAAGAAGAGAAGAAGCTCATTTCAACCAGAGATAAGAAAGATAAGAGGCGAAAAGATCAAATCAAACTTCATTAATCCGACATGGGGAGATTCTGTCATGACGACAGCTCCACATTTCACCAATAGATTAGAAAAAAATGTAAAATAGGATAGTGGCACACACGTGTCTGTTTATGTACAGCACTTTGGTTCAGTTATAGTTTTTGTTCAAAGTACTTTATGAATAAAGTTAAGCTAAGAATGTCCTGCGGGGTATAAACTGCTGGAGATCAGCACATCATCCGTCATATAATATTAACATTTTATAGATCTATCTATCTATCTATCTATCTATCTATCTATCTATCTATCTATCTATCTATCTATCTATCTATCTATCTGTGACATGTTTGTTACATGTTATGTCCACTTGGTGGCAGTATACTAGTTGCGGGTCCGCCTAGTAAACAGAAGAAGACTGTCTACATTTAGGGTGCAGTTTCATTTCTGCCCACTAGATGGCAGTAAATCACATTTTCCTGTCATGAAGCCTCCGTTCAAAACAGAGAAGAACTTCCTCCGCTGTGGGACGTAAACGTCCGTCCCAACCAGCCCGTCAAACCCACGTGTTGAGGTTTTCTCTGGAATAAACTGAACAACCGCGTTTGAGAGCGTTTCTTCGCCATGGACGAGCTTCCTGCGGACCTGAGAGCGGTTCTCCTCAACCACCCGTTTCTTCAGCTGACTGATGGGAAGAAGGTTTGTGATGCTAACTGTGGCTAAAATACACTCATAATCTACACTGTGATGCTAACTGTGGCTAAAATACACTCATAATCTACACTGTGATGCTAACTGTGGCTAAAATACACTCATAATCCACACTGTGATGCTAACTGTGGCTAAAATACACTCATAATCCACACTGTGATGCTAACTGTGGCTAAAATACACTCATAATCCACACTGTGATGCTAACTGTGGCTAAAATACACTCATAATCTACACTGTGATGCTAACTGTGGCTAAAATACACTCATAATCTACACTGTGATGCTAACTGTGGCTGAAATACACTCATAATCTACACTGTGATGCTAACTGTGGCTGAAATATACTCATAATCTACACTGTGATGCTAACTGTGGCAAAAATACACTCATAATCCACACTGTGGTGCTAACTGTGGCTAAAATACACTGATAATCTACACTGTGATTCTAACTGTGGCTAAAATACACTGATAATCTACACTGTGATGCTAACTGTGGCTAAAATACACTCATAATCTACACTGTGATGCTAACTGTGGCTAAAATACACTCATAATTGAGTTGACCAAATGTCATTCAATGTTGCACTTAATTCCAGATTAAATGTACCCTGAACGGCCACGAGTTTCCGTGTAATCTGTCGGAGCTGCAGAAGTTCATCCAGGGGAAGAAATATGAGAAGCTGAGCGCTGCAGCAGACTTCAACTACAGCCAGTATGAGCCACACGTCGTGCCCAGCACCAAACAACCGTAAGAAAATCCTCCTGTCAGCTGCTGCAGTGTCAGAGGCCAAAATGCAGACCCACGTGGGCCAATGTCACTGTGAAGTGCCTTTTAAAATGTTTTTCTTTCATAATTTTGTGGAAGATGAATTGAATTAGAAAAGCTGAGCTGCGCTTTTGATGCTTCTCGTGTGTTTTTCAGCAATCAGCTCTTCTGTAAGCTGACGCTCAGACACCTGAACAGGCAGCCGCACCACGTCAACAGACACGTCAACGGGAAGCGCTTCAAAAAAGCCCTCGCCAAATGTGGGTACCCCTCTCGTCTACATGTACCAGAGGTTGTTGCAGTAAAACTGATGACAGACCCCGGTTGTCTTCTTCTTCCCGCGGTAGATGAAGAGTGTGTGAAGCTGGGTGTCGACTTCGTTCCTGCCAGACTGAAACAGAAAAGGCCCAAACAGCCCATGGAGGCGTTTGAGAGGGGGCGGAGCTCCAAACAGGGAAACAGCGTTTGGGCTCCTTCATCCAGTGACGAAGACCAGAGCGATTCAGACGACAGCATGAGCGACCTTTACCCCCGTCAGTCTCTTTCTTTTTCTTTTATTGTGAAGACCTAAAATGTTCATTGGTTGTTAATTCCTCTCTTGAGGCGCTCCACGACGCCGTTGTTATCGGCCCCGTTTGCACGACATGCATGAGTGCATTTTCATTTCCGAAAACAGGGCAACGGCAGAAACACTGAAAATGATGGAGTCAGCACGTAGGGCCACGGGTCGGCGCAGTTTGTTTTTGTAAAGAAGCTTTAAAAACCACAAAGACTCAGTTTGACTGTTTTTGGAAAGTTGCATTTTCTGCTGTTTCCATGGAAACGGAGTTAAAGCATTTTTCAAAAAGTTGCATCTCCACTGTTTGCATGGAGATGGAGTCAAAGTGTTTTCTAAAAGTTGAGTTTTCCCCCCCGTTCCCACGGAGTCTGAGTATTTTCCAAAATCAGCATTTTCCTCCGTTTTTACACAGAGAGCATTTTCAAAAAGTTGCTTTTTCAGTGGCTCTGAGCACCGTTATTGTCAAAACAGGCGCCCAAAGTTTTTGCGTTGTCACTTCAAGACGTCGTTGCTAAACGGGGCCTGAGATCAACGAGCTGCGTCTCAAAAGATCCTCACCTCGTTGACTGGTGCTGCTGCCCTCTACGTCTCCTCAGCCTCCATGTTCACGCTAAGAAACTCGACGGAGGAAAGCACAGCGAGAGGAAAGGAGGAAGAGGAAGAGGAAGATGACTTCCAAACAGACGAGGACGAGGAGATGGAGGTGGATCAACAAGCCGTGCAGAAACGTAAAAAAGTGAGTGGAATAGTCGTGAGTCAGCAGCGAACGTGACACCGTTGTCCCGCGGCGCCGTGACCGTCTTCCTGTTTCCTCCTTCCAGGTTCAGGCGGCTGGAAACGTCCAGAAGAAGTTCATAAACGGCCGTTGTAAATCAGGACGCAACAAACAAGGCAAAGTGCAAAACGGAAAGTAGGAAGAAGAATCTGAACCGTTGTGGTGTTCGGAGAGGATGTTTGGACTTTGCGGCTGGTTTCCAACAGAAACACATTGAAGCTGCGAGGCGTTGATTCTGTTCTTCTATAAAACAGACGATGACGACGACGGATTTGCAAACCTTGTTTTGTTTGTTTTTGTTCCCCAAAGAATCGTGATGGGTGTAATTCCTTAAAAATGTTTAAAAGGCTTCTATAGTTTAATATTTAATCAGGTGCACTCTAACACTGTTTAGAAAATTCTCATGTTTTGGTCAATAAATGATCAAATTGTTGGACTTTAGTTCTCATTTACAAAAATCTCAAAGATCACAAAATAAATCACATGACCTTTTTTTTTTCCGCCATAAAATCTGAAATGAGTTTTACATGAAGAAACTTATTTTGTTGCATAATGGCAAATTTTACCAACTTTAAAACATTTAATGTCCTTCCTTTCTTTCCATACATACCCCACAAAGGGTTAAAACATTAACTGAATTGAGTGTAATGACTCTTAAAATGTAAAATTAGACTGTTGATGTTGATGTAAAATAGAAGTAGGAGTCGTTTTATGATTTTGAAGATTGTTCAGATTCCTGAACGTAAATTGACTAGAAATAGATTTCTCTTATTCAAAATAATCAACTTTATTGATAAAGCACATTGAAGACTGTAGAAACACACAATAAGAGATTAAAGTGCACAGTTCACAGCCCCCCCGCCGTCACTCTACACGTCTAAACATTCTCCGCAAAAGCAGAGAAGCTCCTCCTCTCTGCCAAGGCCGCGAGATAAGAAGGACGAGGTTATTGTCCCACGGCCTCGGTCTGGACGTCCCCCACTTCTGTCATGTGAACGCTCAGAAGTCTGACGAGGTAAATGATGTGGAAAAGACGACACGACGGCGTTTCCCCGTCTCCTCGCTGGAGCCCAGAGAAAAAACACGTTATTACAGAGCCGGACGTATACGATGATGTATGTTTTACATTTAGACGCCGCTCACGCGATGTTTCAAGTGAATCGATTCTGTGTTTTCGTTTCAGAAAAGTTTAGCGTTTACACGGCAGCATTTTGAAAATGATTCAGTTTTCATGTTGGTCCACTAGTTGGCGCTAGTGGTTGTTTTTTGTCATGAAACCACACACGCATGCAAACAGAGAAGAATCCGCTATAAACATGAACACTGGGAGAACACGGACATTCTAGTGGACAGACCACCAAGTTGGATTGTTATTATGGTGACTGTCAAAATAAAACTACCAGGAGAATACGGACTGGGAGTCGTGACGCCACAGAGGTAATCCGTTATCGTCCAGCTACTGAGCATGTGCAGAAGTAATTAAGGAAATGTATTTATATAGCACTGTTCACAGATAAAGACCACAAAATGCTTAACTGCATTAATAGAAAAACAAATAGTAAAAATCTAAGTATGTTGTAGAACTGATAAAACAGCCGCAACTCTTTTCAAAAAGTCGTGTTTTCCGTGGCTCTGAGCCTCATGGTGTGAACACACGGAAGTTTTACATTTCCAGTTGAAAACATTGACTTCTAAACTCGGCCTCAAGTAAAAATCATTAAAAAAAAAAGGAGTAAAATGTCACCGAGCACAAGTAGATTATATTTAACTTACGATGCACATAATTACCTTCGCCAATGAAAGTTGGGTGAGAAGGTTCTGTTTTCATCTGCGTGTATTTAATTATTGGTTTATATGTATGTTTTTTACCAACTTTTCACAAAAAACTACTCGCCTGAATAGCGTGAAATCATCAGGGATGAGTGGACGAGAGAGGAACCTCATGGAGGAGATCAGTGTGGGCGAATGTCTGCGCTCTACCGAGTGCAGCTCTAGTTACAAATGATCGTGTGATGATCATCTAAGTGCATTCTGGGTAATGGTCGAGGCGGCCGGCTGGTTTTAACCCTCCTGCAGATGCTCATTGTTCACTGGGAGGAATTCCTGGACCACAGAGTTTCATTTTGCATCAAGCAGACGGAACAAGAGGCGTCTTTGTCCTCCGACGTGATCCAGCTGGCGAAACGTCGCCCTCGTCGTCTTGACACCCGGATCTCTGTCGTCCGCCCGTGGTGGAAATGAGAGATTGGCTCGTGAACCCGAGCTCCGAAAGTGACTGGCTGGCTGGCAAAATGACTGACTGACTGACTGACTGACTGACTGACTGACTGGCTGACTGGCTGGCTGACTGGCTGGCTGACTAACTGACTGGCTGACTGGCTGACTGGCTGGCTGGCTGACTAACTGACTGACTGACTGGCTGACTGGCTGACTGACTGACTGACTGACTGACTGACTGGCTGGCTGACTGGCTGACTGACTTGCTGGCTGACTGACTGACTGACTGGCTGACTGGCTGGCTGGCTGACTAACTGACTGACTGACTGGCTGACTGGCTGACTGACTGACTGACTGACTGGCTGGCTGACTGGCTGACTGACTTGCTGGCTGACTGACTGACTGACTGACTGGCTGACTGGCTGGCTGGCTGGCTGGCTGACTGGCTGACTGACTGACTGGCTGACTGGCTGACTGACTGACTGACTGACTGACTCACTGACTGGCTGGCTGACTGGCTGACTGGCTGACTGGCTGGCTGACTGACTGACTGGCTGACTGGCTGGCTGGCTGGCTGGCTGACTGGCTGACTGACTGACTGGCTGACTGGCTGACTCACTGACTGACTGACTGACTGACTGACTGACTCACTGACTGGCTGGCTGACTGGCTGACTGGCTGGCTGGCTGACTAACTGACTGACTGACTGGCTGACTGGCTGACTGACTGACTGACTGACTGACTGACTGACTAGCTGGCTGACTGACTGACTGACTGACTGGCTGACTGACTGGCTGGCTGACTGGCTGACTGACTTGCTGGCTGACTGACTGACTGACTGGCTGACTGGCTGGCTGGCTGGCTGGCTGACTGGCTGACTGACTGACTGGCTGACTGGCTGACTGACTGACTGACTGACTGACTGACTGACTTACTGGCTGACTGACTGACTGACTGACTGACTGGCTGGCTGACTGACTGGCTGACTGGCTGACTGACTGACTGACTGACTTACTGGCTGGCTGGCTGACTGACTGGCTGACTGACTGACTGACTGACTGACTGGCTGACTGGCTGGCTGGCTGGCTGGCTGACTGACTGACTGACTGACTGACTGACTGACTGACTGGCTCACTGGCTGGCTGACTGATGTGACCTATGCAGGTGTGTGATACAGATGAAAGGTCACTGAATCATTTCCCTGTAAAATTGATGCTGTCGGCCTTCCAGAGCCTCGTTCAGTTTATTGACGTTTGTGGTGATGAGACAGACGACTGCACTTTTAGAAACTACCAGATTAGGAAGCATTTTCTGGAAAATGAATGAATGAATTCAGCCACAGTGCAAAAATTATAGCTGAAATTGGGTCCGGGCCGAAGCCGAGGCTCAGATTTGACGATCCCTTAAAAATCCATAAAGTTACCGAGGACAGCAGTGATGCAGAAAAAACTAAACATAACAGAAATAATAATAATTTTAAGGTGCAAGACTCTATGAATAGTTTGTTAGTGTTTTCCGGATAGGAAGTTTAGTGAGGGTCTATATGTGTTCTGTGTGTATATCCCCAAACATGCACTATTATTTTGTAATAATATATTTTTCATTATAACATATTATTGTTTATGTCTGTGAACCCTTCAAACAAAACTCCTCCTATAAACCTGCTGAACTACTTTAGAGTCGCCCGACTGTAAATGATCGTTCAATGGTCAGGTTCTGTGTGGTTCTCACCGTCGTCACCATGGTGACGGCGACAGGTGAGGAAAAAAACAAAGTAAAAATGAAGACAACTATAATTGTGTGTAATGACTTTAACTGATAAAAGTCATAATTAGCCTACGTCGCATGACGTCACCCAGTTTACCTTTATTGGTACGAAGTCGACAGAAGCACAAACTACAAATAGTTGCATTACTGTAATTGACATGTATTTTTACTCATACTACTTCTTTTGATCAAACAACATTGCACGTCATCCACATTCTTCTTGAACACAGGAGTACCACAGGGTTGTGTACTCGGGCCCATGCTCTTTTCCTTCTGCTGCTGTGGCCCGAATGAAAGAGCAATAGTTTCTCTATTGGAAGGTTGCAGGTTAAATTTTCCACCTGTCCACGCGACGAAGTGTCCTTGAGCAAGACACTGAAACCCGCATCGCTCCCAATGGATGAATTGAAGTTAAAGTAATCAAATGTGGTTAACTGATACTTTGTTACATTTTAAATATGTTTTAATTTTATTTTTCTCTTTTATATTGAATTGAGTACAATTTAAAAAGTAATGGATACTTTAAAACAAATTGTCGTTAGTTTTTATTTAGTTTTGACTATTTTCTGTTTAATTGAATACAATTTAAAAAGTAGCTCACACTTATTTACCTTTGAGTATTTTTTATAGGAAATCTTATGTGTAATTGAGTACAAATAAAAAGTAACAAAATCCTTACTTTTGAGCTTCTTTTTTTTAAATTTTATGCATTTATGTGCAATTAAAGAGTAACTGATGTGTTTTTACTTTTGAGGATTTAAAATTAGTTTATTTTAACAGTATGTTGTGTAATTGAGTGCGATTAAAAAGTATCTGACACTTTTTTTTTACTTTTGAGTATCTTTTACATTTTTATTTCAACTCTTTTATGTGTAATTGAGTAAATTAAATATGACTGATAGTTTTTTTATGGTTTTATTTTTACTTTTGAGCGTGTTTATACTATTTTATGTGTAAAATTTCACTTTTTTACTTTTAATTTTCTTTAACTTTTTTTATTATGTTTAATTATTTTATATGTATAATGTAGTACAATTAAACTTTTTCTACTTTAATTTTTTTTTTTTTTTTTATTAATTTGAATTCTAGTTTGTATAGTTGAATGCAATTAAAAAAGTAACTGATACTTTTTTATCTCGGCTACCCCTGGAACTCGGAGCCCCGTTCCCCCCGGAACCCCGACCACCCGCGGCTCCCAGAGCCCAATGTCCCCCGGAGCCCGGGACCAGGAGTCGGACGGAGCGGCGGGACTCCGGTCCCCGGGCTCCGGGCTCCGGGCTCCGTCTACGTGGCATGCAGCGGTTGCAGCACCTTGTAGGGGGGCTCCGCTCCGCGTCAACGTCAAATCGCGGGGCATTGTGGGGCGGAGGCGGCCTTTTCTCTGGTCGGAGGGGGAAAGCTTCTTCCAGTAAATAACGTTTACCGGGGAGGAGGACGGACCAGCAGCAGCAGCAACAGCAGCAGCAGCCCCGACACGTCCCGCACGGAGCCCGGAGCTTTACACACGGTGATATTCAGTCCACCATGGGGCAGGAGGATCTCATGAGCACGGCCGAAGACGTGGCGGACCAGGTAACTTTCCCCTTCTTTCCGCTGTTAGCACGTTAGCCGCTAACGGGGCACTTTTAACGGCTGGTTAGCATCAAACCTCCATCACCGGCTAATTTCACCCCGTTTTTAATCCTGACACCCCGGCTTCCGCCGCGTGTCTCACTGTGAATGTACCGGCGGAACTAAACCAGCCTCCGGCGGCTGGTTGACGTGGTTATCTCGGTTAACGGGGCGAGAAATGTCTTGTTTCTTGGCGCTAACTCGTTAGCTCCTCGTTAGCCTCTCGCTGTCAGAGGCAGACCGACTGTGGTTGTGAAACCTCACATTCTCACGAAACAACACGTATTACTGTCGTCCTGCACAAACACCCGGATTATTCAGCTGTTGCTTCACCAGAAACGTAGTTTTCTTAACTTTAGTCGCCTCATGTGGCCTTGCTGGACTTATTGCACCACTTAAGAACTGAGCTTTATTATTTAGCTGCCACGTAGCTGATTTTCAATCTTTCTTTATGAAAGTGTGTGTGTGTGTGTGTGTGTGTGTGTGTGTGTGTGTGTGTGTGTGTGTGTGTGTGTGTGTGTGTGTGTGTGATCCGAGGGTTTACTTCCTGTGCTGTCTGCAGAGGTGTACTCAAGTACTTTAAATGTACTCATTCCTAACAAGGAGTTACTTTCGATTGCGTTGTCAGGTCAGTGATTTTTGTATAAAGTGAAGAAATAAAAAGCTACTTTATAAAGTCTACTTAAAGCAGGAATTAACAGATTATCTACAACCATGCAGATTATAAACTCCTTTGAATGAAATTATAGCTGGTAGAAGTCAAAGTACGTCGAGCTACAGTTACCATAGTAATCTGAGTACTTCGTACGTCACTTCCCTCCCCCTTGCTCATGATGGCCTTCTGAGGAGTAAGTGTTGAACGCTTGAGTAATGGCCTCCTGTGTTTTTTGCAGGGCAGGCCAGAGATAATCTGAGCTATCTCCTGAGCAGCAAACAGGAATCAGTGCAGATTCTCGGCAGTTTGTTTTCAACTCAGATCACATGCATGAGAAAATACAGCGACGACACCTCATTGATTATACACCCCACCCCACCCCACCCCCCGCCTGAAACATTTGCTTTGTTTACTTTTCCAGTAGGAGAGCACATCTCTGTGTACAGAGATATAACACTTAAGAATAGTCTATTCCTGGGCTGTTGCAGCGACCCTGCTCTCGCCCGGATTGGCTCCAGGTTCACCCATTCATGTCTCGCCCAGAAGTGATAGTGGGAGTTGGTGGAAGCCGATTGGCTGTTGAGGTTTGGCTGTGCTGATGTGGACTGCTGAGGAGGCGGGACCAGGAGTGGGGGGGTGTCACTGTAGTATAGAGTGTGTGTGTGACAGAGAGAAAAGTTCTTGGGTGTTTTACGTTATTGCTTAAACATCCTAATAACCTGTTCTACACTTGTAAGTTTTACTCTTTCTAAAAAAAAAAAATAATAATAATAATGTCATTATAGCAAATGAACAGTTACAGATTCAATCAAGACTTAAACATGCAGAGGTCATTAAGCATAATGCACATTATTGCAGGAACGTGAGGAACGACTTTTTTCTCCTTCCCCAAATTCCACTAGCACCTTCGGGAAAGCAATCGACGAGTTTTTATGTCTCCACCAGTTGTGGGTTGTCAGAGTGAGATGGAAGCTTAAAAGCTGCCTCAAGTCACGAAGGAACTAGAGGAGCAGGTATTCTGCTGGAGTTTAGAAATCACTTTGTAAAGTGACACAACAGGAAGACCTAAAACAGAAGCAATGTACCTTTAGTGCCTGATAACTGGACAGCAGCCCCCCCACTGCTGCCATGCAGGAGTTGGCTTCACGCCAGAAGCTGAGTATCAGGACCCGTTACACCACGACATGGTTGTTGTTTTGTTTTTCCCCCCAATTCTTTTTTTTTTATTGGTATTTTACATGGTTCACACAACATTTTGCCTTTTGACATCCATTCTGTTCATCACAGTTGAATCTCCACTAAACATCCAAACCTGTAGAAGTAGTACAGAGATGAATGACGGGTCCGTCTGCCATGTTGTAGTACACACTGTTACTAAAAGCTTACAACTAAATAACTACTCTCCCTAGAACAAGGAGACACGGGGGCCTCTTTGTGATAATAAAAAATAACTTTAAAAATGAACTAAAACCTGAGAGAGGAGCCAAATACCCTTTAAAAGTCTACCAAAGATGGTGTAACATACCTGATCCATCTTTTCAAAAACACATTTTGTTGCGGCCTTATGGGGAGTGTGATTCTTGCGATCTTGAAAACATCATGAATAACATCAATCAGCTCGTCCACCGTTGGTTTGTCTAGTTTCATCTTCTCCCTTGATATTTATCCTTTTAGAGGAGAAGTTACCAGAGATCTGAGAAACAATCTCAACTGGAATGTCACAAATATACTCTGAGTTTTGTAAACCTGCAACAAAAGGCAAATATGACAACGTTTTCAAGTGGAAAATGTAAAACCTCCGTTGCGTCTTAGGGGGGGGTCTGTTTCCACGACGACGGCGCTCGGAAACACTGAAAATGCACCTTTTTGAAAACGGTCCGACTCCGTCTGTGTAAACAGACATCATTTTCAAAACATTGCCATGTGAAACTTTTCTGAAAGGGAAACTCACAAACGAGGCGTTTTCACCTGAAGCTGATGTTCGTGGGTCAAACGAGGCTCCAGTCCCGTCGGGGAGAGAAACCGGCTCCTCGGTAGCAGACGTTAGGATGTAGAGCGGCGCTCGCCACTGCTCTTATTCACTTTGCATCGCGTTTATAGAAAATGACTGGGGGGGTTGATTCCCACCCGTGTAATTGTGGCGTCACAAATAGTCATTACTTCTGAAACCTGCTTTTACTTCACATTTGTCTAGAAGGTTTTGTTTTTGAGTTGGAGAAGAAAGTGTGACTGTGAGTGTGTAACTTAAATATCGATTAACTAAAAACCTCCAACGGTTACTGGATCTGTAAACTTACACATAGTACTTTTTGAAACTAATTGAGAAAACCAAAAGATAATATTGGGAGCATATGTTCATTTCTTTGATCATTTCAGCTCTTCACATGACACAGTTTGCCTTTTCTACATTTATTGTTAAAACCAGCAGGTTGAATAAAAGCAAGTTGCAAAGAATCATAATGTCTTTATTAACTAAATGAAAATGTGTTTAAAAATTCTTAAATAGCAAAAGTTTTGCACAATTTTTGGAAGTTTTCCCAGAATTCTGAAGCCTTTAATCACAATCGTCAACAATTATATGTTTAATTTTGAACATATTTTAGTTCTCTTGTCACATACAGCCCAGTTTCATCCTGAGTGGACCGGACTGGTGAAATAGTGCCATTATAACCTTAACATTTCTAAAAACCTTTTTCTGAGTGTTCGTGGTGAAAAACACAAACAATAACAGCTGAAAATGATGACAACCTCAACATAAAACCAGTTTTAATGAAACCTTCTGGTGCAAAATGCAGTGAAGCTTCTCCTACAGCTGTTGCATTCTGGGTGTTTTCACAAACTGCCCCTGACAGCGTGGCTCCCAGGCGAATCCTCGTTTGCTATTTGTCATGGTCGCACCGCCTTTTCTTTAAAATGTTGACCTTTCTGTCTGTGCTGGATAACCCCGCCCACCGACGCTCTCTGGTCCCCCCCCCCCCCCCGTGTGTCAGTTCCTGCGGGTGACCAAGCAGTACCTGCCCCACCTGGCCCGCCTGTGCCTCATCAGCACCTTCCTGGAGGACGGCATCCGCATGTGGTTCCAGTGGAACGAGCAGAGGGACTACATCGAGGGCACCTGGAGCTGCGGCTACTTCCTGGCCACGTGCTTCGTGCTGCTGAACCTCATCGGGCAGCTGGGTGAGCGCGCCGGCCTCGCCCCACGACGACGACGACCGCCACCTCACGCTACCGATTCTTAACATTTCTCCGCCGTCTTCCTCTGTACAGGCGGCTGCGTCCTCATCCTCAGTAGAAATTTTGTACAGTATGCCTGCTTTGGCTTATTTGGCATCATCGCGCTACAGGTGAGGACCTTCTCTTGTCACGTTGTCGTTTCTCTTCACACAGTTTGTGTCTTAATATGCCGCGTGCTCTCATTTCTCCTCAGACGGTTGCGTACAGCATTTTATGGGATCTCAAATTTTTGATGAGGTGAGTCTGCTTGACACAAAGTGGTTTAAATCAGTATTTCAAGTATAAAAATATAATATGATTGTTATTTGGCCTCAATGTAAAGTAGCTGTGTCAGCTTCTACTATTTTTTTCACGACACTGAAACCTGTAATCTGCTCGTAGTGACGGTGTATCAGTAAACCTCCTCAACACTTAGGACCAGTGTAATGAATGTGGCTGAGACCTGTGATTTTATTTAAACATTAGCAGGATGCATGAATCATCAGGCGCTGCAGAAAAGTGTGAAAGGCCCTCCTGCCGTCTCCAAATGTTTCACTTCATCTCCTGTTTTTACAATTACTGGACATTAGTGCTGGAGCACAATGACTTCTTTCAGTGTTTATCATCAGCAGAGCTGTTAGCTGTGGGGGTCTGTATCAGTTAGAGGAGGGAGATGCTCTATCATCTGGATGTTAGAGGTGGGAGATGCTCTATGATCTGGATGTTAGAGGTGGGAGATGCTCTATGATCTGGATGTTAGAAGGGAGGATGCTTTATAATCTGGATGTCAGAGGAGGAAAATGCTCTATAATCTGGATGTTAGAGGAGGAAAATGCTCTATAATATGGATGTTAGTGGGAGGAAAATGCTCTATAATCTGGATGTTAGAGGAGGAAAATGCTCTATAATATGGATGTTAGTGAGAGGAAGATGCTCTAATCTGGATGTCAGCGGAGGAAAATGCTCTATAATCTGGATGTTAGTGGGAGGAAAATGCTCTATAATCTGGATGTTAGTGGGAGGAAGGTGCTCTATAATCTGGATGTTAGATGAGGAAAATGCTCTATAATCTGGATGTTAGTGGGAGGAAGATGCTCTATAATCTGGGTGTTAGTGGGAGGAAGATGCTCTATAATCTGGATGTTAGAGGAAGAAGACGCTCTAGAAGTTGGCATATAAAGCAATCTGAAGGCAGCAGCTCTACATCATGTTATTTGGTAGAACAAATGAAACAAGTGGGAGAAGCTCCAGTGTTGCTCACCGTCTGCTCTGTGCTCTGTGATTGGATAGAAACCTGGCGCTGGGCGGCGGCCTGCTCCTGCTGCTGGCCGAGTCTCGGTCTGAAGGGAAGAGCATGTTCGCCGGCGTTCCCTCCATGGGGGAGAGTTCACCGAAGCAGTACATGCAGCTGGGCGGCCGAGTGCTGCTGGTGCTCATGTTCATGACCCTGCTACACTTCGACTCCAACTTCTTCTCCGTGAGTACCACCCACCTCACGCTCTGTTGGCCCTGGACGGCCCCCGGTTCAAATCCCACCGCAAACCGCGGAGCACCGAGGCTCAGGTTGTGCTCCACAAATGTCATCTGATTAACTGGTGCCAAATTAAACATGTGGATCATATTGTCCAAACAGTAAAGGATTTATTTATTCAGTCAAACTGAATCCTAAAAACAAAACTAAAGGTTTTATTTTGATTCCCTGTGTGTGCGTACAAACATTTCCAACTTCAAACCAACAAGGTATTAGACATGTGTCGACCTCTTCCCCAGGAATGAAGCTTGTTGGTTCATTGAGACTTTTATTTTTTTGGTCTGTGCCACGTTTAAATTCTCTGCTGTGACACTGTGAACTGAACACTAGATGGCAGTAATGCAGCAGGATGGCTGCTCCGCTCCCCACGTGAATCACTGGACTGGTGGTTTGGTGTCATTAGATCACAGTTGATAGATTCTGACTGAACGACTCCGTTGGTTTTTTACTTTTTCTGATCGACTTTGAGGACAAAATGTTGACTTGCTGCCTGCTGAACTTCTCCCACCAACACAGAGGCCCTCGGCTAACGCTGAAGGAAAAGGTATCGTACACCTGCGGCGTTCATAAGATCAAGTGCACAGAGCGGTAAAGTGAACTGTGGATGCTTGAAAGTCAATAAACAAAGGGTCAGATTAAATAGAGGGACCAATTTACTTTATTGTGGGAACTTGTGTCACTGCAGCACAGGCAAGAACAGACATCGTGAAATGAAACATGAATTTGATGAGACGCTCAGTGAGGAGAGTGAAAACATTAGAAGGTTTTAATGAAAGAATCTGTTGCTGCTCGTTAGTTTGATGCTGATATGAAGGTTTGTGCAGCTCTGGAGAGACGAGAGGACACGCTGGATGTGATCTGTTGTTGAGCCGCTCAGATAAAAAATGAGGGCGACTGGGCAGCATGGCTCGGTTGTCTCCCAATCGTAAGGTTCCAGGTTCGAGTCCCGTCTCCACCTGTCCACATGCCGAAGTGTCCTTGGGCAAGACACTGAATCCCGAACTGCTCCCGTTTAAAAAAAGAAAGAAAAGGAAATCAAGTAAACATTTCCTAAGGAGAGCACAGAATTCTCTCCGCGATGCAGGCGGACTGTGTGATTCCTGCTTTGTGCTTCACTCTGATGAGTTTTGCTCCCTGGAACCCGCAGATCCTGCAGAACATGGTGGGAACGGCGCTCATCATCCTGGTGGCCATCGGCTTCAAGACCAAGCTGGCGGCGCTGACCCTGGTGGTGTGGCTGCTGGCCATCAACGTCTACTTCAACGCCTTCTGGACCATCCCGGCCTACAAGCCCATGCACGACTTCCTCAAGTACGACTTCTTCCAGACCACCTCGGTGATCGGCGGCCTGCTGCTGGTGGTGGCGCTCGGGCCGGGCGGAGTGTCCATGGACGAGAAGAAGAAGGAGTGGTAGACAACACCTGCGGAGGGGGTGAAGGTGAGAGGACCCCCCCCCCCCCCCCAACGACTGGGACACAAAGACCCTCCCTCCATCATCCCTCCAGGTCATCCCAGCAGGGTTCTTTCTTTCTTTTCTTTTTTATTTTTGGGCCAAGAGACAGAACCTCAGCCTTCGACGGACAGTTATTTTTTTCCTCCCAACTGCTGAGTTGTTTTTTTTTTTGTTTGTTTGTTTTTTAGGGTTTCTATTAAGTTTATTAAGCAAAACTACAGATGCCCTTCATGTATTTCAGAGTTCAAAGAAGAAAAAAAAAAGTGAATTAATAAGTGGAGCGTTTAATTTTTGTTCTGTGTGCAGAAAGAATGAAAAAAAGAAAAAATCATTGTACTTGACGGTTGCTACCTTCTCATGTTTACCTTCCGTGTTTTCTGAATACAAATGAGCAGTTTGAGGAGAAGTCGTCGTCGCGTCAGCGTTTTGATCTCGGACATCCTGAGACTCAACTGACGAGAACTGGCCCCGGCTCCAGTTAACCTCTTTTTTTTTTTTTTTTTTCCTTCTTCATCATCATCATCCTCCTCTCTCTGCAGCACTGTAGTTTCTCTCTCACCTGTTGGTCCTCGATCTCGACTGAACTCGTCCACAAGGGGGCGACTCTGGCGGGACGTGTCCCTTGTATACTAAGTGGTGGATTGCAGTTGTGCTTGATTGAAAAGTTTCCACACCGTTGTTAGCTCCAGGATCGTTCTTTTTGGGCACTTTGTACCGTACGTCTTCGGCAAAAGTAGTGAACTGTGTATGGGGGGGGGGGGTTTAATAGATGGGGAGGGAGGCTCGACGTTTGTGAAACACCATAATTCTGCCACCTAGAAAAAGCAAAGAGGACTAAGCAGAGTCAGTAGCCAGATGGACTTTTGTCTTTGCTCAGTTTTTTTTTTTTTTTTTTTTGCCCTGTGTAAGAAAATATAAAGAAAAAATAAATAAAAAAATCAGTGTATTGATTTTCAGAAGTTTATATTGTATTTTTGATCATTTTGTTTTTTTGATTTTGGAAGTTCATGGCGAAGAAATAAATATTCAAAAATATCAAATCACTGGCTGAGTAAATTTATTTGTTGAGGAAAACTACATAGTGTGTGTATACGTATATATATCTATATGTGTGAGTGTGTATATTATTTCATATATCCATGCCTTTCCAGACAGACTTGGTTTGGTACGTAAGACAGGTTTGTTTGTTTTTTTTAACAATTTTATAAACAGAAATTGGGTTGGCATTTATTCCAAGTTATTTACACAAAAGGAAATAAAAACTGAAAATATTTAGCTCTTTTCTGGTTTCACTGCAGATTGTGGGTCATATCCTTGTTGACCAGCGACGTACATCATACAAATACAAACTAGGGATGCACAATATATCTATCTATATATATATATATATATATATATTTTTTTTTTTTTCCCTCCAATAATTTCCTGCTTCTCACAACGAACAGTTTTATATGCACACCTGAGATGAAGAAAGGTAAAGATGGAGGTGAAATGTGTTGAAGCTGGTAGACTTTTTACCCTCTCGACTCTTTGGGTGAACTTTTCTTGCAGAAACTGAAAAAATGCTGACGTCGGCGCATCGACACGCCAAACGGACTGGAAATGAGCGGAAACAAGGCAGCGCTGGCTTTTTATTATTGGTCCAAGTTATGGGCAAAAAATTCATTATCTTACTTTTATTATTGTTTCTAATATTGAGCCGATAGTTATCGTGTATCCCTAAAATAAAGTACTGTATATAATACATTTTAAAGGACAATTTAAAAACGGGGACATTAAACATTCAGGGATTTGGAGCGTCTGTTGAAATAAAAATGCTGTTGAAGATGAACCTGAGAGGAGGTGATGGAAAACCTATGAACCTTTCTGAACGTAGATTTGGAACCAATGAGGGAAACTTCAGTTTTGTCACTGTGGAGTGTGAAAAAGTGTCAAGGAGGTGGAAATGCAGTGTCATCCACAGACGGAAAATATGACTAAGGACAACTGTCTCACTTCAAATAGTGTAATTTTTTTAATAGTGTCCATTCAGTTTAGTTTCATTCAGCTTTCTCAACCAAACTTTTTGTTTTGTGGTTGCTATGGTCGCAATCAACCTGGCGGAAGCTGCTGTTGTGTCACGGCTCTTAAAGCTACAGTAGTACATTTCACCACAAATACACTTCTGTGCATTAAACAATGACTTCTGATGGATTTTCAAAATATAACTAAATATTTTTAAAAATCTTTAAAGGAGTGTACAATTTTTTATTGAGCCTTAGTTGCTCGGGGGGGTGGGGGTGGGGGTGGGGGGGGTAGTGGTAGAGAATGAAGAGGATGGGACCGAGGACAGAGCCCCGGGGGACACCGGAGCAGAGGGGGGATCGCTGGGATGTTAAAGATGTTTTTTTTGTAACTGTTTATGTGTACATGCACGTGTGTGGATGCATATGTCAGTGTATATGTACATATTTATACACGTATATGAACTTTTAATTTAAGATATCTTATAAATCTTTTACTGTTGTAACACGAAGTGTTCAGTTTTACTCCCTAATCTGCTTTTATGAGAAATTAAAGGGGGAATAAAGAAAATCCTGCTGGGTGAAGACACTTCCCTGAACTCCATTCTGAAATACGGGAGAAAATACAGGTATTTGTCTTTAAATTTAAAAACCAAAAGGTCACCAGAAAAATAAAACTGAAGTCATCAGCAGGTGAAAAGTGGAGTAACCAAGTAGAGATACTTCGTTAACCGCTGTTGAGAAGCCAGAATTAAATGGTTGATGTTGTCCGACCAGTCAATCAGGTATATCAATGCTCATATGGA
The DNA here is from genome assembly GCF_963383615.2 of Lipophrys pholis. NCBI lineage: Eukaryota > Metazoa > Chordata > Actinopteri > Blenniiformes > Blenniidae > Lipophrys > Lipophrys pholis. The sequence continues at coordinate 29,958,225 of NC_137641.1, forward strand.
TTTGGCTACAGCATCATAAACTGAAAACTGAGTAATTGTGAAATCGACCTTAACAAAAGCCTCATTGCCACGTCAGAGAATGTGACGGGACGGGTTTTCATTCGTCCCCACTGTGAAAGTTCCCGATGGTACCGAAAGAACCGTACCCAAGGGTTTTCGTCAGCCTTCCATTGGGGGTACCCAACCACCACAGAGGAGCAAAACGCAGCCATCTGCTGATTGGTCGGGGATTTACGTCACTCCCGACAAGCCTGAAACTTTCAGAAAAAAGTGCTCGCCACTTAAAAATCCAACATGGTAGCCATTTTCCAAGATGGCCACTGGATAGCCCTTTTCTGGAAAAATATATCAGAACACATGTCCACAGAGTTAAACTCAGATAGATGAGTTCTTTTGCCATCATGATATTGAATTAGGTGTGAAACACGACTGGACACTCAGAGTCCAATAGTACTGCCAATATACAAGATGGCCGCCATGGGGCAGACGTATGCAACGTATGTCAAAGTCCAAGATTTTTGTTTTTCAAAATGAATTCTGTTGAACCTGATTTGAAAGGCCGAGAGAAATCCTATTTCTTGGTGATTTTTTATGCACAGTGATGCATAAATGGTCACACAATCTTTTTTAAAATGTGTGCATTGAATTGGCCTGTGTGTCGAGGAGTAAGCTGAGAAAGACAAATAATTCAATTATTTTTACAACAAGATGGGGCTGGGCAAAAAATAAATCGATCAAATTTGTGGCTAAAACAATTTTTATCAATTATTATTGGAATTTCTGATGGCTTAGTGCTTTCCTTTTCATTTTATCTTTTTTTTTTTATCAAAACTCATCGACATTCACGCCACATTTCATGCTTGTATCATCAACTGAATGCTTCTGGGCTCAAATGAAATGCAGCTTCCCCACTAATCAGTGACTGCTGCCGGGGGCCCAGTGGAGCCCCCCCCGTCCTCCGGTCATGGATGCGCCCCTGTTCCAACAACACGCCTCCGCCACGCCGCTCCGCCGCTCTTCTCTCCACTCTTCAGCCTCCCGAGCTTCGGCGGTGGACACGGCAGCTTCTCTCCTCTCTTCCGTGAGTAAAAACCGGCTTTGGTCCTCCTCTTTCATCGCCTTTAAAACGTTTGTGAAGCGGCGGCCGCTTCACGTGGAGGGAAACTGGTTGGATCCAGAGATTTCCAGCCACGTGAGGAAGAATCCAGCGAAGTCCACTTTCTATCTCTCCACATCGACCTCAGATCCCGCATGGTTTTTTTGTTTACTGGGATTTGGATTGATGCACATTTTTTATCCCTGCGATCAGTCCAGCTAGAAAAAACATGGACGGACTGTGACGCAGCGGAATGAATGGAACCGCAATTAAATCCATGAGAATGAATCATGAATAAAAGCAAGAGTGTAACAGTGTGAGTGAGGGTTTCCTCCCGCCAGGGAAGCTCGCGGTACTATAGGATGAACTTACAATAACCCTTCTAAATTAAATTATCATCAATGATCTTGGGTCTCTGCGCACCAGACGCGCAGGAAACGAGTCACACACTAATGGCACATTTTTCCATAAACCTCCATCATTATATGGTGACACGATGTGAGGAGATGTCATCATCCGGTTCAACCTGCTGCAGCCAGCAGGCAGCAGAGCCGCCACCAGCAGAGCCGCCAGCAGACTGTAGTGCCAGCAGCCAGCAGCCAGCAGACTGTAGTGCCAGCAGCCAGCAGAGCCAGCAGGCAGCAGCAACCAGCCCCAGCAGCCTGCGGCCAGTGACAGGAAGCATCCAGCTTAATGCGACTGATTAGAACTTAACTCAATTTAAAAAAAGAAAGGATCTCAGTTTCCGAATAAATTAAACTTAATGTCTCTTAAACATGGCCAACTTGTCCTTTTTAACAGTTCTGGTCTTGTATTAAAAAAAAAAAAAGTCATGCTACTTTAAGCTGTGGTATTTATGATTTTCATGACGTTACATGAAGTTATAAAGAATAAAAGATCACAAATTGATTTATCAAAGGTTTATTTTTCGGTCAGGTTGAGCACAATTTCTCTCGGCCTTGAGTCCTCGGTCTCTCTGCAGGATATCCAATATGGTGGCCCTTTAAACTTCCAGCCGAGCTGTCAGCTTCTCCAAGTTGGATTCCATCCCGCGGAGACGTTCAAAAGTCGCATCCTGCTTACTTTGAGTTTGTTTATGTCTTAAATCTGAGTGTTAAGAGCTCTGCAGTCCATCAGTGACGCCTGGAACCTTCCAGCGTCATCCCAACTTAGTGATGGATCAGAAAAGCAGCAGCTCCAATCAGCAGCATGCCTGTTATCATAATTCCAAACTATGTAGACGTCTTCCATGTCCTCGACGGAAAGAATGGACAGACACACGATCCTCCAGCTCCTCCAGGAGTCCAACGTGAATCCGGCAGCAAACGTTCCGTCTGGACAGGCGGGTTCTCCTCTGCTCGTTCTTAGTGTCCAAAACATTTGGTCGATTGCATCGAGAGACCAGCTGATCCAAAAATTGTCTTTTCGTTGAGATTCTAGTTTATTTTTGGTCCTAATTGTTTGGTTTGACCACATATACTCTCAGCCACAACGACAAAGAACACTGAAGTTTAACTGTAAAGGTTTATTAGGAACTGTTCTACTGGTCCGGCTCACTCGACATGAAACTAATCTGTAGGTGGAACCTTTAACGAAAATGAGTTCGACGCCGCCACACTATTACATTAATATTGCTTTACATGGTTTTTATAAATCTACTCAATGTTCACACAGAAATTATTCAATGGATTTTATAATAAGGCCTCATTTAAAGGAATAATGAAATAATCCAAGACTGAGGAAGATGTTTCTCTCTGTGAGGAAGACCATCCTGCGTCTGAGGGACATCTGGCTGGTGGATTGAGCACAGATCAAATATCACGCGTCTTAACGATATTTGACCTGATTATCAAGTTGGCGACGCCCTGAAGGATACTTGACTTGTCTCCCTGTCTGTCCCCTCTGGCGCCGCAGCTCAAATCCCTCATCATGTCCAAAGGCACGGTGGTTCTGGCGTACAGCGGTGGGCTGGACACGTCCTGCATTCTGGTGTGGCTCAAGGAGCAAGGCTACGACGTGATCGCATTCTTGGTAGGCTCCCCAACATGTGAGAGTGTGTGAGAGTGTGTGAGACACTGTGTGAGTGTGTGTGTGTGTGTGCAACAGGTGGCGTAGTGTCTCCTGTCAGCCAGCTGCTGCAGCATGTAGCAGGAGGCCCACTGGAGTTTTCCACTCCACTGTTTTCACTCGGCTTTCTGCCCCCGGCTGCGGGATTTGGCTTTATAATGCCCGTGGAAATCTGGCTGGATTTACTTTTTGCCCCCGAGCGACTCAGAAGTGCACAGCAGGCATAATTTCTAATCATTCAGTGGGGTTGTGGGTCAGTGTGTGTCGATGGGGGGGGGGGGGGCTGCAGCCCATTCAAACCCTTCTGCCTCTGCAGGGGAGAGCGAAGCTGATCCAGTGCAAACACTTTCATGGAGTCACCAAACGATAAACATTAATGAAGGGAGGGAAAGAAAAGTGCAGTAAAACGTGTAGATGTTCATTTAGTGATGAAACTTTGCTTTGGTGTGTTTATCTGTGTTCTGGAATGTTTTCTCAGTATATTGATGGTGTGGAAGAGAGAACGCTTCCACTCTCTCTGAAGCATCATATTGGTCCGAATGCAAGGCAAGGCAAGGCAAGGCAAGGCAAGGGAAATTTATTTATAGAGCACCATTCACACACAAGGCAATTCCTAGTGCTTTACAAAGAAATAAGATAAATTAAAGAAATACATTAAAGCTTTAGAAGAAATGAAAGAAATTCATGTAAGACAACAATGAATAAATTAGCAAATTTATTTTAAGCATTGATTTATTTATTTATTTTCTTAATTTAAATTGTTATTCATTATACAAATTTTTTTTTAATTTTCTTTTTAATAATTTTTTTTGTAATTTATTAAAAAAATGTATTAAACAAAAAGTATTTCTATTCTCTTATTCATTAACAGCTGTGACCATGTGACGCATGAATAATATTTAATAAACCTTTCAGCGTCAGGATCTTTTTATACTTATTAACCGATATTTGCAGCGAATATTAAAAAGAAATGTATAAATCTTGTTTAAAGCGTCTTTTCATTCAATCGTTACTTCGGTTACGGATTGAAATGGTCATTTTCTTGCAGCCAATCAATTCCACGACGGAATAGAACTCGGGGGATAAGATTCAAACCACTAAGTTTCTCTTCTTGGCAGGTGGAATATGAATAATTCATCTTTTTAAATTGGTGAATAAAATGACCAAGCATTGTGATTCTAGCAAGTTCTGACGGCAGTTTATTGGCGCCGTCTCCAAAACGGTGGTCGGAGTAACTGATTGGATCTGGGCGCCTCTGACACGTCATACTTCAGGTTCACTTTTGTCTGTTGTGACACGTCGTCTTCAGCAGATTTGGTTTCCAAGTGCTTCTCGAGACTAACGTGTTTGCCTTTGCTCGTCTGCGGCCTCTCTGTGGCGTCTCACGCTTGTTTTTATTGTTTTATGTCCTCGGCAGGTGTGATCAGAATCCACATGCTGTGGATCGTCAGGGCTGATGGTTGCACTGTCACGCTCCTCTGTGTTTTTATGCATTGCCCGTATCTTTCCAGGCCAACGTCGGACAAGACGAAGACTTTGATGCAGCTCGGAAAAAGGCAGAGAACCTCGGGGCAAAGAAGGTGGAGAAGCCCTGAAATATGTATTTGAATGATTCAGGTCCCTGAGGCATGCTTGTTTATTTCATGTTGATTCTTGTGCCTACCTCAGTGGCAAGGTGCAGAGATTACAATCCAAGCCGGCCGTCTAATTTTACTATTACTATTATAATTATTCTTTTTTCTGCAAGTAACGAGTCTTGCATATTGGCTTTATTACAAAGAAAAAGGCCAGAATTATATTATTGCCTTCATTACGTAGAAAGGGGCCAAAACAATTACATTATTGGATTTATTACATAGAGTAAAGACAGAATTTTGACATTATTGACTGTATTACAAAGAAAAATGCGAAAATTATTACATTTTTATTCCTTAGAAAAAGTCTTTGTTGACTTCATCATATAGATAAAATCCAAAATGATGACCCAAATTCTCAAATTAATTCCTTTATTACATAGAAAATTCCCTGAAATGCTGTTTTCTTGATGCGTTAACTAATAACTTATTAGATTATTGGCTAAATGTTATTATGAAAATGGATCAGATATTCACGGACATTAATGGAAATGTACTACTTTATTGGCTTTATTACTTTTAACACTGACGTATTGGTTGTTACATGGACAAGTTATCCAACCTGCAGTACCGGTTTGAGCCACAGGGTTGTTTTTGGGCCGAATGGCGCTGAAGTGACTGAACGTCGCCACCTGCCGTCGCTCCTGTGCAGGTTTTCATCGAGGACCTGCGTGCCGAGTTCGTGGAGGACTTCATCTGGCCCGCCGTTCAGGCCAACGCCGTGTACGAGGACCGATACCTGCTGGGCACCTCGCTGGCCCGGCCATGCATCTCCCGGAGTCTGGTGGACGTCGCCCGCAGGGAGCACGCTCAGTTCGTCTCGCACGGCGCCACCGGGAAGGTAATTCTCTGTAGAAAACTAGACGTTTCCGTCACCACAACAAAGAAAAAGTTTAAAGTTTAAATTTAAAAGGTTATGATGGGACTACTTTACCCACTCAAGAGGAAACCGGGCTGAATTTGACCCGTCAACTAAAATGTGTTTGACACCCCTGATTTAAATGAAAGCACCATAACTTAAAAGTTGGTAGGGATGCATCAAAGAAATTTAATACCTTGTGAAAATGTGCTTTTTTTCTCTTTTTTTTTTTACACAATAGGAAGGCACAATATTCATTGGATTTTCTCATTTTAACATTTATAAGACGATTTAAAAAAAAAAACTAAATTTTTCTTTGCATAACTGCCAGGTGGACAATCTGTATGTATATAATAATAATAATAATAGTAATACATTGTATTTGTAAAGTACTTAACATTTAAGTAGTAGATGTGAAGATTTTAAAAGCATAAAAGCACACAAATAAAAATGAAAGATAAAATGGGATCTATCCGCCTGGGCTATTTTAAAATATTTTTTACAGTGGATTCCTGTAAATTCTCAAATAATCATGGAAATACAAGACGAAGCGAGTCCTTCATCATTTTAATATGCATTTAAAAAAATCTTTTTTGCCTCCGAAGTATATGTTTACTGCACCTTATTAAGAATAATTCCATTTTCATGACGTCGGCTCTATATGATCCCTGCAGTCGATGAACCGTCCATCGGAGCTGCATTGTGACTTTTGACCCTCGGGATTAGAAGCAGCCTCATGTTTGACGTCAGTTTTACAGCTTGAAACCAGAAACGGGAGTCGCTGATACAGAATGAACCCAAAGACAAACATGTGGGCAAAGTGAAAGTGTGTTTCGGCCGTGACCTCACGGAGTGGAACATTAACTTCTGCTGATGAAACCGCCGCAGTTTGAAGAAAAGTCGTCTCTGCTGCTTTTCTTCACACCGCTGAGTCAAATGCACTTCGCATTAAAATGTGAATCAGCGCTCTGCAGCCGAGGAACGATGAAGGGTTATTTATTTTCCAAATTTACTGACATTTTCCGAAGGTCTATATACTTCATTAAGTTCAACGTGCCACTCGTGTCAATAGCAGGTCACAGCTGAGCGCTGCGGCGGGTTTTCCCTCCACAAATCCTCCTTTTGCATCCGGATGTTTAGTTTTTGATGAGGAAATGTGATTTAAAAACTGAAAGAGTACGAGAATAACACCAAGTTTTTATGAAAGCGAATGTATGATAAAGTCAACACAAAGAGTGAAACCAGAACGGGAACTGTTGAAAAGCAACTTATAAACACTCAGAGTAGAACAGAAAACAAAGACAAAACATTAAGAAATGACATCACAGGATTTATTTAAAGATTCCTTGAAAAAAGAGCTTGAATATAAATGCATGAGAAAAACAAAAGTGAAAATGATCAATTTTAGTGACTTTAAATATAAAAATAAAGGTATTAGTCAATCATTAGAGACAGTTTATTTATTACATTCACAGTAACTGAGCGGCTCGTATGTTTCAATTGCAGTATCCCTATTTGGCCTGTAGGTGGAGACAAACACCACATATTCATGGTACAATACAAACTATAATATTTGACCCTTTTAGTTTTTTCCTGTTGCTTTATTTGACACTGAACATCTTTAAACTGTCAATTACACTAAACATTCATCTTTCACAGTTTTTTATCAACCAGATATGTTTTAGATAAATAGAAAATCTTTATTAAAAATGACTATTTAATGATGAATTCAATGTGTTAGTAATCAGAAGATCTTACGATGCTGTAATTGGCTATTATTTGTGGGTAATTTGACTATTTTCTTAACCACAGTTCACACCGTATAATCTTGTGTTGTACACATATACAATTAATATTTAAAACATTTTGATCTGCAACTTTCTATCCAATATGTTTGTTATTATAGGAGGAAATTACAGTTTTATATGTGAATTTATTCATCAAAAAACCTTTCTTGACTTTATTACAAAGATAAAGGCTGGAAATAGTTCATTATAGGCTTGATTCCCTCGCAAAAGGCCAAAATTGTGACATTATAGGCTTTGATGATTTACAAATTATTACACTATTAGCTTTAAAAGAAAGATATAATTGACTTCATTACACAGAAGAAGATAATTGTTTTGTTATTGGCTTCATTCCATTGCAGAAACGCCAGAATTGTGACATAATCGATCCAAACTTTTCACTAACTGAACTTCCGTTTGGACGTTTCAGGGAAACGACCAGATTCGCTTCGAGCTGACGAGCTACGCTCTTTACCCCGAGGTGCAGGTGAGTCAGCGGTGGCGGTGGCGGCGGCGGCGGTGGCGGCGGCGGCGGCGGCGCCGAGAGAAACGCGGCGCTGCAGCTTCTGACTTTTGTTTTGTTTTGTTTTATCAGATCATCGCACCGTGGAGGATCCCAGAGTTCTACAACCGCTTCAGGGGCCGGCTGGACCTGATGGAATACGCAGAGGTGAGCTCACCACTCGTGATGCTTGAATGAAATGAATCCTGTTCTTCATGATATTCTCATTCATTCAGATGTTCTCTGGCTCTTTGTGTGACCAGCTTTTCCCCACTAGATGGCGATCTTGTATTTTATGGGCACACATTTGTGGAAGCGTTCAGCCCCAAAACACATTTTCATTTAAAACTACCAACATGTCTTTATCTTTTCTTTTTTGCTATTTTCCTTATTTATTAATAAAGACTGAAGGACCTTGAATACAATTGAAACAGTTTTTTTGCCTCATGGCTTCTCTAAAAGAAATAGTTTCTCAAAACAAAATCCTATTTAAAGTGTATTTTCTCAGCCGAGTTTACCGACTTCATGTAAATGAATTCTGACTTTTCCTCTTAGAAACATGGCATCCCGGTGCCCGTCACTCCGAAGGCGCCCTGGAGCATGGACGCCAACCTCATGCACATCAGGTGGGCTCCACTTTCCCTTCTTCCTTCCGTCCCACAGTCAGAAAATAAATGGATTGTAACTCCTAAAATCTTGTTGCAGCTACGAGTCTGGCATCTTGGAGGATCCAAAGGTCAGTCCACCACAAATACACAAGTCCTCCAAATTCAATAAGTCAAATAAGTCTTTAGTGTCCGTGATATTGGTGTCGAAATAACTCATTGATTTTCACATTTTTTGAGATAAATCTGCAATGACGAGAATATTTCAGACCTTTAGGGATTTATTGGTTGGATTGTGACGTGCAGAGAATTTTGATAATTAAAGAAATGTCAAGGCTTTTATTTATAGTAAATAACAGTGGCTTTGTATCTGAAAAGTTTCCACTTTTGTCATAACTAATAACTAGTTAGATACCTTAGACGTGACATAAACGTGATTTGTCAATAATTATTGATGAAATGTGAACAAAACTGCGCATATGTTAAGATTTATGTCTGAGAAATGTGTTGAACTGGGATGTATTTCTTTTAAAATCTCCTTTAGTTGTACTGTGCACTGATCAGGTTCAATAACTTGACATCATTCCTGGTCAGCTGGCGGGTTGTACCGCCCCCTGGTGGGCCGCGAGTACTATTACAGAGGAGGTTTACAAATAATGGGAGGAAATAAAAAGGTCATTTTAACTCGATAATAATAGAAATGGTTCTATTTACTGTGTTTGGAAACCTATATTGAGGAATTAAGGAAAAAGAAGTGCATTCATCCGCCTTTGAACAATGCTTTATACAAGTCAGGGTTGAGAGACACACACACACACACACACACACACACACACACACACACACACACACACACACACACACACACACACACACACACTTCACTGTATTTTGCAGCAGGAATTGGTTTTATGTTGAGATTGTTGTCATTTTTAGTTGTGATTGTCATAATTTTGCGCCCCAACAAAGCAAAACATCAAAGTTTGAATTTAAAGTTTATTCTCTACTTTACCGGTTTGGCCTGTTTGTGCCCCCCTGAACTAAAATGTGTTTCTAACACCGCCGCTGGAGAAAAACGTCCATCGTATGATAACGGCAAGAAATCGGAGGGAAACGTCCTCGGACATGCGGTGTGTGTGTTTGTTCAGAAAGGAGTGTCGGGAACCAAGACACAATCCTGGTCCTCATGAATCATCTGGACACCTGAAGCAGATTAAATCCACCGATGAGCCCAGTTCAGTTTTTACAAAAAGCTTCTCCATGAGTCCGAACTTCAATCCAGAGAGCGACGCTTCCTGGTGTCGGTGCTGACCCCCGCTGCTGGTCACACCAGAGGCCAACACTCTCCCACAGTGTGTGTGTGTGTGTGTGTGTGTGTGTGTGTGTGTGTGTGTGTGTGTGTGTGTGTGTGTGTGTGTGTGTGTGTGTGTGTGTGTGTGTGTGTGTGTGTGTGTGTGTGTGTGTGTGTGTGTGTGTGTGTGTGTGTGTGTGTGTGTGTGTGTGTGTGTGTGTGTGTGTGTGTGTGTGTGTGTGTGTGGTTTGATCTCTGGCGGGGTCGGAGGTCACTGCAGTACATGCAGGTTGCCCCCGGTGACCTCCGGCGCTGCCATCCCTGGGCGGCTGTGTCTGCGCTCACCCCGGGTCCTCGCCAGGCCCTGGGAAGAGCCCGGGACACACAGACACTGACTTGTCGTCAGCAACGCTTCGGCTAATTCCCGATTTCATGGGAGCCTTGGAGTGGGGGGGTTGGGGTGGGAGGGAGGGGCAAGGGGGGTGGGAGGGGGCAAGGGGGGTGGGGTGGGGTAGTTGGGGGGGCGGCGTTGCGCCCAGCTGGGGCCTCCTGAGTTCCAGCCCCGGCTCCTCGGGGCCCTCATTGTTCCCCCGCCTGGCTGCGCCGCCGCGGGCTGCGACGTGGGAGGGGAGCCATTTCATCGTGACACCGTGACACCAAAATGTCACCGCTAACAGTAAAAGTACAAAGACGGTGCGGCAGACAGATGAGTCCCCCAATGGACGGGGAAGGCGAGGGGGTCCCAGGAGCAGGGGCAGGGTGTAACTGTAACTCACGGGCCTCCGTCGCCCCTTTCCCACCCCGCCGCTGCCTCTTCAGCCGCCGTCCTGTGGAGAAATGTTTTTGAAAAGAATGAGACGGAGCGGCTCAATGGCATAGCGATGGACGGTGGCAGTATTGTGTCACCGGTTTCATTCAGGGGCTTTTTGTGTTGGACCATTTACTCCAATATTGAATCGATTAATGGCATTAAATACAATGAAATATTTATGGTGCAGAGGTCTAAAGTGGATTTGAATACATTACCCCGGCCGGCACTAAATTAGAGTTTTAAAACGCGGCAGCGGCTACAAGCTCTCCTGCTACGTTTGTTCATCAGTGTTGGTCTGTGATCGGATTCTGTCTCACCGATACTCTGATATCTGAGCTCATGTGGCAGGAGAAAGTATTTTATTCTCCCTGTTTGACAAGGGAGAATAAAATATCACTTTAGTTCAGAGGTCGAGTTTCATCTCGAGTGTAAAATCGTACTATAATAACATTTAGATTTTAAGTCTTCCGTTGTTGTGAGTTTACGTGATGAAAATCTCTGTATTTAAAAAAAACTGAATATAATTCCAGTCGCTCTCTTCACGACCGACACAGGTTCTGTTGGAACGGGCGTTTATTACCGTGAGAACTCCAAGCAACATGAAATGAAAAGTATAAACTTGTGTAAACACACATTGTACGAGCCAATTCCATAAATATACAAACATATATGATGGAGCAGTATCTCATCCGTCACACGTCTTTAGTTTTCCTTTAAAGTCTGTTGACGTGAGGCTTGGTTGGTGGACTGTGTGGTCCGTCTGTAAACTCCGCTGTAGGAACCAAGACTCACAGAACTTAGGTTCTGCCTTAAACACGTTCAAAATAAAGTCCTTTTAACTTATTGAAATCCAGAATCTTGATCTGGATCCCTGATCAATCTTCCGCGGCCTAATTTCTCATCTGTGGTGAAAATTTCAACAAGATCCGTTTTGACGTAATCCTGCTGACACACATACAGATGAAATATACCCTGGTGATCTTATTTACGACGTAAAAATAGATTGTACTGTTAATCCAGGGGTGTCAAACACATTTTGATTGAGGTTTCACATACAGTCCAATTTCATCTTGAGCGGGCCGGACTGGGAAAGTCGTGCCGTCAAAACCTGTAAATCCAAACTTTAACGTTTTGTTTGTAAACTACGTGATGAAAAGGTTTATCTCCCAGAAAAACTAACAAATATGACTTCAATCACAATATCAAGGTAATTTTAATGAAACTTTACTGTGAAAAATACAGTGAAATGTAAAAAAGAACATATCTAGCTGTTGCATTCTGGGTATTTAACTCCCCGGACAGACGTTATGTTAGACAATCCTGCTGTAGGGAGAAATGCAGGCGTCACACCAATAAGAATAATTTAAAAAAAAAGTATGAACATCCAGAAAATGTTTCGTTTATTTCATTTATTATAAAAAAAAAATAAAAATTTGAATGAAAAGGAGCAGAAATTAGAATAAACTTTTCTTTACCATTTACCTCAAATAAATATTTCCCATTTGAAAATGTAAGCAAATAACAAACTCCATCGCTCCTCTCGTATATCGGCTGAACTCTACATGCGTTTTCTGCAACGCTCATCAACGAAGGATCAATATTTCAGTGACGATTTGCACCTCGTGAATTTGGCAGGAACATGAATTGATTAATACACATTAAACTGCGGGGAATCACCTGGAGTGAAAAACAAAGCCGGTTTCTTTCCCAAAGCGACATGTCAGATTGTGATCCAGCTCGAAGGTCAGATCTCCAAGAGGTCACCTTGTTCTAAGTATCTCTGCCCTCTCCTCCGGTTACAGCCCCGGAGGCCGAGGCCAGACCCCCCCCCCCCACACCCCCACCTGTGGCACAATGGCCCCTCTCTGCTCAGCGCCGTCGCACCGGGAAATGTCCGAATGGCCGCTCATACGTAGTAGATAAGAGGCGGCGGAGTTCAGGTTACCCTGTGATTAACACTGAATCCTTCCTGATAACCTCCGACCACGTCGCCGCCGTGACCCCGACGTTTCCTCTCATTTACTCGTCTCCATCTGCCGGCACGTTAAAATCTCACGATGCCACTTCTGGCCACCGGGTGGCAGCGGTGAGTCACTGCGGGGACGAGTTGGTCTCAGTCCGCCTCTTTGAGTTTTGGAGGATTCTTTTGAAATGAGTAATTATCAAGATCTTTATATTCCGTTCAATCTCACGCTTATTTTTCTGGAATGGCACCGAGCACAGACTGAGGCGCCGTTTTACAAAACGGTGTTTTTCAGTTAAAGGCATGAGTTCGTTCACACGATAGCGATGGTTGGAGACACTGAAAACTTTTTGAAAATGGCTCCCAAGGAGAAACTTTTAAGAAAATGCTCCGGCTCCGTGGAAATGCTGGGAAACATTTTGTGGGGAAAAACAACTTTTTGAAAACGCTCCGTCCACGTCTCGGTAGAAGTGGGTGAAATGCAACTTTTTGAAAACGCTCCGACTCCATTTCCATGGAAAATGGGAAAATTTAACTTTTTGAAAATGCTATGACTTTGTCTCCATGGAAACGTGGGCAAATGCAACTTTTTGAAGGAAAAAACCCGCTCCGTCTCCGTGATAAATGGGTGAAACTTGTCCATCTCAGTGGAAAAGGAGATAAATGCAACTTTTAAAATTCATAGTATGGTATTATCTATGTCAGGAAAATCAATAAGTTAATATTAATTCATTATTAATATTGGACCGGATTTAAGACATAAAAAAATTATAGACGATTTATCCAGCTTATGTCTAATAATCTTAATTTGGAGTTAAAATCAACTCAACTAAATGTTTGTTCTTGGTGGTTTGTCCAGATTGAAGCCTCCTGCGTTTCAGATTTGGCCTTTTTATGTTTGACACGCCGGATTTAGACATTTAGACTATTTCCTCCTGCTGGACTCGACCCCTACAACCCCCCCCCCCCCCCCCCCCCCCTGCAGTTACCTGTCCGTCGCTGCACACCTGAGCGCCCAGCGCCGCCCCGAGGCGCCGCGACACTCGTCCACACTCATTAAAACATCTTAATTACAGCCTCCGTCGGCCGCCGCTTCCCCTCTTTGATGCCGACCGCAGCTAAAGCAGCGAAACGCTAAGCCCGCCGCTCGCCGCGGAGGAAATGAAATCTTGTTTTGGGAAGACGGATGGAGGGAAGTCCGGCCGCGGGGCCAGGAAGTGGGCTTCTAGGTGTACGTCTACACGTGAATGGGTGCTTTGAAGCGTAGAGGTCACGACCCCCGTCTCACTGACCAGCTAGAGATCCACAAATTAGTGACGACTTCCCCCTGGACTCACTCCGAGTCTGCACCGGTACCGGTTTCAAATGTTAGACTGACTCTATTTTTGTTGAGAAGATCTGCAACGACAATATGAGACGAGTTGGAGACAATAAAATATTTCAAACTTTGCACGTTGGCTCCAGTTTCCACAGAGAATCCCATGAAATGACCCCCGTCACTTAAACCCGGGTGTCAAACATCCCGGCCCACTAGAGGCTCCAAAAGGTCTCATCTGGTCTCTCTCATCCGCTTTGTATGGGACACTTCATTTGCAGTTCTTGGGATTCATTCGGAAACCGTTCGCCGCTAACGTCCCAAAATCTAATCTGTTGGTTCTTGACGATGACGGATAATCCCTGAAGATTTAATGTGATTCAGGTGAGTAGTTTTTGTGAAAAGTTGGTAAAATACAAACATATAAACCAACAAATGAATAAACGCAGGTGAAAACAGAACCATCACCTCCGACTTTTACTGGCAAAGGTATCAACAGCACTCACTAGTGGCCCAACATGTTAACTACATCGTTTCCAGCGTTTCTGCCATTCAACAGACGTCGCGTTCAAAATGTTGCAGCGTAAACGTGAAACTTCTCTGAAGCAAAAACCCCAAAAAACGACAAAACGTCGTCGCGCAAACTTGTTTGAGCGCCGAGGCCGTTCCCCGAAATCACCCGCCGTCCTCATTAGCTTCGGCCGAGGCGCCGACGTTAACCAGGACGTCTCGGGTGTTAAGAACGCCGGCGTCTGTCCGTGTGCATATTGTTTCATTCTGGGCTCAATTCGCCATGTTTGTATGTTTTAAAGAGAAGGACGGAGCTGAAACGTGGTGATTTAAGCATCACTTCCAATCCGTCGCTCCAAACATGGTGGGATCCCCCCCCCCCCCCCCCCCCCCCATCCCCCCCCCTCCTCCTCTGCCTCTTTCTCGGCTCTGATTGAAAACCAATGAGGCAACTAATAAGTGGAAAGATAGAAATTTACTTGCTTTAAGTTCATGCGCCGGCCTCCTCCTCCTCCTCCTCCTCCTCCTCCTCTTCCTCATCCTCTTCCTCCTCCACTGTATGGGCCACGTTTAGCACAACAATATGGCGGCAGCCAAAGGAGCTGCTCTGTGCTACATGATGGTGAGCTTCACGCCCCATTTCCCACCAATACCCCCCCCCCCCCCACACCCCCACCCCCACCCCCCCACCCCCCCTCCATCTCCACCTTTCTCTCTCTTTCAGGGCCGTGGCTTTGCGACCGCTCCACCTGCGGGGGGTTTGAATTGAAATGCATTGATCTCTCGCTCTCTGGAAACAACCCTCTTCCCCTCGTTTTCCTTTTATTTATTTTTTTTCTTCTTCTGTCTTTATCTTCAGTTTCCTCTTCTTGATTTAGTTTCTTAAAATGCGTGTGGGTTTTTTTTTTTTTTAAATTGATGAGGAAATCGTACTTTTAAAGCCCTCGATCTACCGTCTCGTGATGTTTTTGAGTCGAAAAACCATCAGAAATCATCCTTATTAACGTTTACATTTTTAACATAAGAAATCATTTTTAAACATTTTTAACCGTCAATGTAAAAATTGATGGACTGGACAGGAGAGGAGGAGGGATTAGTCTGGGGCAAAGTGTTCAAGGAAGCAAAATAAGAGAAAACAAGCTGCCGTTTCTAATAAAACCTGTAAATTCTGCCTCTGATACCTGCGATCTTTTCTAATTTTATTAAGGACGTGACATCGGTGAGTCGTTGACTGTAAGAGGGATCATTATTGGATTTCCACCCAGAAATCATCATATTGTTCTTTACTGTCCTGTTGCTTTAGTCTTCCTTGACAATCTAATATTTATAGGAATAAAAGAAATATACAGGTGTATCTCAACAATGTTAATTGACTTATGGGGAAAACATTTAATTTTATGTTGTATTTTAACGTGAACCGAGGAAAGCAGGTGGTTTTAATTTATGGTCTTTATTTAAAAGAAAAAATCTGTAATGTGATATTGTCAGACAGATTTTTATTTAAATGGATTATAAGCTAAAATCATAAGGAATAAAATATGAAAATTCATGTGTTGAAAGAAAATTAACCATGTTATATTCTGAACGTTTCATTATTTTTGCTTTTCCAGAAGAATAAAAAACGGTCATGATTCAGTAAAATACTCAATGTTTTAATTGTTAAAAGACACCGTTCTTATATTTGAAGCTGTTTGTTGTGGAGAAGCTGCAGCAGCAGGATTTTTCCAGCGTTCGACATAATTCTTTTTTAAACTTGATCATGATGAATGCAATAGATGAAGAATAAAACAAGTTATTTCATTACATGGAAACTAACTTGAGAGAGAGTTCCCTTCGTGATCCAATCCGAGGCAACACCCTCGAGTGAAAAGGAAAAAAACCTTCGTAGCGTTTAGGGTGTCCGTTTCCATGACAACCGTGCTCCGTGTCACTGAAATCGCAAGTTTTTGAAAACGGCTTCCAAGATGAAACTTTCCTAAAACACTCCGTCTCCGTGGTAACGGGAGGGAAAACACAACTTTTCTGAAATGCTGCTACTGCTCACGCTCACCACCGCCGTAGTAACCAGCCGTTCTGCACATGCTCAGTAGAGCCAATCAGAACGATGTTTCCTCCCGAGTGTCATGACGCCCAGTCCATATTCTCCTGGGACTCTGTAGT
This sequence comes from Lipophrys pholis, assembly GCF_963383615.2. Classification (NCBI taxonomy): domain Eukaryota; kingdom Metazoa; phylum Chordata; class Actinopteri; order Blenniiformes; family Blenniidae; genus Lipophrys; species Lipophrys pholis. The sequence goes on from NC_137641.1 coordinate 29,974,825, forward strand.
TTTATTTTGACAGTCACCGTAATAACAATCGGAGATCACAATTCGTGACGTTGTTTTTTCACGAGTATGATGGCTTAATGTTTGTCGTTACACTGCCCCCTACAGGTTTGGCTGCTCATAGTAGCTCTGAACCACGAGTACAGGCTGGTCCCTGTCAATGAAGATTTGTTTTGTAAACGTAGAGGGCGAAATATCCCTTTTTATAGAATCCCGGGGAGGTGTAAACGTGGCGTTGGTCGTCGGTCCGCATGAATGTCAGTTTGCTCCCGTTATTAATGTTTATAGCTGTCGGAGGAAGGTGACAGTTCTCTGTACTTGCGCCACAAGGTTTCATTAAATTGGCTTTATATTGACGATGTAGTCATTTTCCCCAGGAATTGTTTGGTTTTGTGAAAAATGTACAAATTTTTCTCATGTAGACTGATGTTGATATGAATCTTTATTTCCAACATACAAATGGAAAGACAGAGAATAAAAGAAATTTAGTTGATTAAAATGAAAAACAAAGAAATAACAAAATCCACTGGATCTACATTTGCATGATGGAAACTGAGTAGGAAGAAATAAAAAAATCTATTAACTGAAGCTGAAGCAGCGAAAACATCCAGTTCCCATTTAGCGTTTTTAAAGAAGTGATCGTCACTGTGACGGCGTGAAACCCTGCCAATTAAAGTATTGATGTTTACCTGTAAGTTAGGAGGAAGTGGCTCTGCTACTGCACACGCAATGTTTTTCATTTGAAGGTTGAAAAAGACAAAAAAATAATAATCCACTCGCCGCCCTGGAGGAAGCGTGAAAAAAAACAACACACAAAAAAAAAAAAAAAAGGCTCTTTAGAGGAGTCATTTTGCGCCTCTCCTCTCCTGTTGGCTCTCATTTGGCATCTTTCAGGGCGCTGAGGCAGAAAATAAAGGAGAGGGAGGCGGCCGCCGCCGTCTCACTCAATTTCGGTGTTTAGTTAAAAGGAAGGAAAGTGATTGCGCTGCTCGTTTTCCGCGGCGCTGACAGGCGGCGAGCGAATGGCGATTAGTTATTGTATGATGATTTAGAGTCTGGTAAAGCTTTCCATTTAAATGCACCCAGTAGTTATTTTGCATAGTCCCCCTGCAATTTGCCTCAGCTCAGGACACATTGGCCATCGTCGTGTCCTAATGCTGTGTAATTGTTGGAGGGGCAACGTCGCTGGGCGGGGAACCGTCGGGCCGCCGCCGCCGCTGAAATCGCTCCCGGCTCCCGCCAACTGGAAAACGCACAGACTGTCTGTCACCGAGGACGACTTCGGTGGAGCTTCGGCCATTTAGGGAAAATTCATCATTTGAAAGTAAATCAGAGGAGAGCGTGTCACTCAGGAAGTCAGAGCTGGAATGTAGAAGAAGTCGGCTGGAGGTTTTTACAGACGCGCAGAATTTTACCGGGAGACTTTGTTGTTGCTCAAATAGCTTCTGTCACAGAATCAAGGTGTGTTCTCCTGTTGTTGGCTTGTCAAGCGTTCACCACTATATCTTTTGGGATACGAGTCATTTTGTTTCCACTGCAACCCCCCACCCCCCCCGCTGCCCGCCTTCCCCCCGTGGTGAAGGGCCACTCCGGGAAAATGAAACCAAATAGAGGAGAAAAATGGAACATTGATTTTTTTTTTCTTTTTTTTTTCTTGCTGTTGTCACTATTCTTCTTTTTCACGCCTCAGCTTGTGTTTCACGCCACCACTGGTCCTGAGCCCTCGTTCCTCAGTGTGAAGATGTTTAAATCAGCATCAGGAGGAGGGGGTCATTAAGCCCACCGCTTTACCTTACAGGCTCGGACTCCGATCAGCAGCTCAAAATAATATTGTTGTTGTTGCGCACGTCTTCAGACCGGTGATGTCCAGAAATGACATTCTGTTTTATAAATGACATAAGAGTTTAAAAATGATGACTTAACGAGCTTCGGTCAGAATATCTTGATTTAGAGCCACAAAATCAACAGAATCAGATGTTTGTTGTGTTTTTGGTCTGAATGAGGCAGAATCAGATCTGACGACCGTCACCGCTCATAAACACAGTTTGGATCGGAGGCCACGTTCAGCCGGATTTCATCTTGAATGACCCCAACCAGTGAAATAGTGCTTTTAAAAGTAAACTTTTAAGGTTTTATTTTGTTGTGGTTGAGAGTATAGTGTCTATTTTCCCAAAACCAAACGATTACTACAGAAAATCACTACAATCTCAACATGAAGACAATTTCAATGAAACTTTCTGGTGTAAAATGCAGTGAAATGTCTAAAAAACTTCTATAACTGTTGGATTCTGGGTGTTTTTACAAACTCACCTTGACAGAATGAAGGTCCGGTATCGGCCAATGTACTCAAAAAGTAAAGTGCAGCATCGTTGTATTCTATTTATTTATTTATTTTCGGGTATTGTGTGATATTTTCTGTTTTTCAGAGTCACGCTCCAGTGGACCTTTACCTGATGACCAAAAACCCAGAAGATTCTCCAAACGTCCCCGATGTGCTGGAGATCGAGTTCAGAAACGGTTCGTATGTATTCAACAAGTATTTACATTCGTCTTTGGAGCAAAACATTTTAATTATGGCTCAAAAAAATATTATGGCGCAATCTCTGAAGTCAACGTCCCAGATGAGTTTACCCATTTCTAATGTGCACATCCAACTGAAGTGGTGTTCATTTCAAAGATAAAAGGGAAAGCAAATTGTGTGTGTGTGTGTGTTGATGTATTTTATTTATACACCGATATGTATATATTTGAAAAGACATCAGCATTGCTCTTTTCCCAATTATGGCCCATTTGTCTCAACTTCACAGCCGTAAAAGCCCATAAATAATGCAGCTTTCAAACAGCCGAGACATGACATCTCAAATACAACTTTAAATTGTGGCCACGAATTGATCATTCATAGAGATCAAATTAGTATTTTGAGACCAAAATCTAAATTTGAGATCACAAAATATTCATTTGTGGCCACGAAATAGTAAATTCAGGCCATGAAATTCTATTTTGTTGCCACAAAATAGAAACCTGAAGGGAGAAAATTGTGATTTGAGGCCACAAAAAACCCTAACTCTAAATAGTCATTTGAAGCTTCAATATATTGTTTTTTTATTAATTTTTTTCAGAAGTCATGTCTGGGCCTTCTTATAAAACAACTCAGATGAACATAAATGTATTTTTCAAAATGCAAAAAACTTTAAAAACCCTATGTAATGAAGCATAAAAACCTATACGTTGATTATTTTAACCCCCACCTTTAACTCAAACAGGACTATTGACTTTTTGAATATCAGTCGTGTGACTTCAGAGGGGCGTCGTCCATCACAGTCACTTCTTCTTATTACTTAACGTTGATGTTATTGACGCAGCGCCGCAGCTTCAAGGCCGACCCCTGCTGCACTTTATCACTGTTTCTGACCACCCAGACTTAAAACCTTAAACCCCTCACATTATTGCTCCAGTCTAAAGCTGCCCCGTTTGGCCCCGGGGCGCGTACACACACACACACACACACACACACACACACACACACACACACACACACACACACACACACACACACACACACACACACACACAGGCCGGAAGCATTAACCACAGCTAATACAGCGAGCGCCCCGAGGGCCCCGGGCTGCGCTCATTAGATTCACCACCACAATGATAGAAAGTGTCTCATGTTTGTGCAAAGAGAAAATGGCAGGACACATCCTGGCCCGAGGCCAAACGCCACAGATGTCCCTTCAAACCGGATCACAAGTGGAGGCCGAAGTACAAGAACATCAATGAGCCGAGGGACACTGGCTCCTCAGAGCGTTTCAGCTTTACGAGCCGCGGCCGCCGTCTCGAGAAGGTTCACAAGTTTGGAAGGAGATGTGGTGGGAATGTTTTACAGGGTTAATTTAGCGCGGTCACAGTCGAATGAATTGATCAACTTCCCTTGAAGGTACTCTAATGTATTGTAATGTAACTTAAAAAAGAAAAGAAATCAGCCAAATGTGACAAATAATGATTTTAGTAAGTAGTGTTTTCTTTGCCCTCAGTCTAGACCCGCAGGCTCACTTTAGTCTAACCGAGACCCAACATGTAATCTGTAATTAATTCTGATGGATGGATGGATGGATGGATGGATGGATGGATGGATGGATGGATGGATGGATATTTCACCTGAAGATGAATCTGTAAATTGTTGCATGAGACTAGCGAGCTCAGTGATGAAATGTCAGAGAAATATGAGCAGTTAGTGTTTTATTCATGCATTAGAGCTTACTTGACTGTTAAAGTTGCCCACCACTAGTTGGAGCTGGAGAGCCACCAGACAGCGTTTCCCCCCCCCCCCCCCCCCCCATGGTAGTGCCGCTGCAGTTTAAACATGGTGATGTGAAGCTGAAGAGACCAACCCTCATAAAATCATCAGTTTGTCAGTATTTCTAGAAGGAAAATCAAAGCAGCATGCAAGCTTTCACGGAAAAATTAATGTTAGATAATCACTCCACTCTACAACCTTATTAAACTCAAGCATGTGGATATTTCCGTGCATGCAGGGGATGAAGGAGCTCCTGTGAGCAGTGCTAAGGAGCCGATATCATTTACCCAGAGACTCTGTGATCCGCACCGACTTCTGAAGGTTTCAAATGGCTTCAGTAAAATTGTCTATGTTGAGATTGGAGTCATTTGCAGTCGTATTTGTTTGAGTTTCGCCAAAAAATATAAACATTTTACCTTAAATCTAAAGGTTTTTATGACACTATTTTGTCGGACTGCCCCTACACGAGATGAAATTGGACCCCTGAACTAAAATGTGTTTGACAGTCCTGGTTTGTGGTCAAACATGGACGAAATAAAAAAAGACACTAATTTGTCACCATGTCCATCGAACTTTTAAACTTATCTTTGAAAACTCGGGCTCCCGTGGGCTTCAGAACATGCAAACATCCACATTTGAGATCGTCCGAGGACAGGGAGTAAACTAGAGCTACACTCGGTAGAGCAGAGATCACCCCAAAGTCAAATCGATTGGTCCTTGGCTGATGACAAATCATCCCTGGAAATATCATGCAGTTCGGGTTTATAGTTTTTGTGAAAAGTTGGTAAGATGCATACATACCAACCAACTAGAGCTACACTCGGTAGAGCTACACTCGGTAGAGCGCAGACCTTCGCCAACGCCACATTTGTTTGTGGAACCGTGTTAGCATCACTTGTATGATAGCCTTTAGCTCATATCGACGCTAACTAGCCTGTCAGGTAGCTACATCACTGTGAAACACTGAGCAGGAAGCGTCTCCATGGCAACAGACACTGATCTCCTTTGATCTCCTCCATGAGGTGCCTCTCTCATCCGCTTTGTTTGGGAACATTTAGTCAGTTTCTTGGGGATTTTTTAGGAAATGGTTGGCTGTTAATGTTCCAAAATCGAATGGATTGGTCCTTGGATGATGACGAATCATCCCTGAAGATTTCATGCAATTTGGGTTAATAGTTTTTGCGAAAAGTTAGAGTACATACATACATACAAACCAATAAATAAATACAGGCAGGCGAAAACATAACCTTCATACATAAACTTTGTTGATCATCCAACTTTCCTTGGCGAAGGTAAAGAGTGAAAATCAAAGTTCTCTCTGAAGAAAACGGGCGAGTTAATCAACATGTCAATATATTTCCATCTCTGTTCCTTGAAATGAGTCTGAACTCGACGACGGCAGCCGGCGTGGCTCTGCTGCCAAACTCCGGTCTCACTTTACCAGTTCCTCAAAGAAAATGTTTAACCGGGAAACAAGTGGGCCGCCGGTGTCACTTCGCTTTGCTTGTTTTATGAGGCGCAGCCTGGTTTCGCGGGGTTCTCCGCGGGACTGAACTCCCCATTTTCACACATATTCTCGGTGCCTTTTATTGAGCAGCCCCGATGACAAAAGCTGTTTTAGTTGTCCACACAAAGGCCCAAGCCTACTCCTCCCTCTGAGCACAAGATCAGCTCAAGAATGTTTCATTTCATTCCCCCTCCCACCTTTTCATCCCTGCCTTTCTCACCAAAGTTTTCTCACTGATTAAAAAAGAATATTAAACGACAGGAACCTTTTTCCCCCCGTCAAACGCTCTATTCCACGTTCCGTTTTTGTTGTTTTTTTTTTTTTTAAGGAGGAGAAAAAAAAAATGTATCCCTCCCTCCTTTCATACCAAAGAAGTTAGGAGGAAAAAGAGACAGAGAGGGAAAAATGTAAAGCAGTAATTTTTCCTACAACTGTGTCTGCGCTCCCATTGTCTGCACTGTTATGCTGCAGAAATGTGAAGAAAAGGATCACGAGCAGAAAGAGAAGCCGAAAAAACCGAAGGACAGCGAGCGCAGGGACGAGAGGCCCGGCCCCCTACACTCCCACGTTCAGACACTCGCTTAATTTATTTGAACTTTTAATCTAATTATTAGAAATCTGAAGGGCGGGGGCGCCGGCCACTCTGCCCTCCTCTCCTGCACTGGGAGGTACTGTGTTTCTTTCTTCTTCTCCTTCCATGGGAGCCATCAGGATTCCCGCGATATGAGAAAAGGCCGTCAACAAAGCCCTTGTCTAAAAAAATTTGTCAAGTCCCTGACATGTCACTCCTGTCGGCGCGCTTTGTGAACGCCGGCTGAAAGAAGAGCAGAAGTGCTTCTCTCCTCTTGGAAACTCCTCCGCTGAAACTCTGAGCACTGGACTCTGTGGAAGGCTTCTAGTGGAAACGCTAAACTGTGGGACGCTGCGTGTAATGCCTCACTAAGTTACTTAGTAACGCCTTACCAAGTTACTTAGTTACACCTCACTCTTATGACCACTTTTCTCAGTAAAGAGTAATCTAACAGATTACTATTTCCAAACCAGCAATCTGATTAAAGTTACTTCTCCATGTCACTGTGTGTTACTATTGCAGCTTTATTATTATAGAGTTACTATCGTATTTATTATTGTAGCATTGCTATTGTAGCGTTACTATTGTGGCGTTACTATTGTGGCGTTACTATTGTGGCGTTACTATTGCAGCATTACTATTGTATTTATTATTGTGGCGTTACTATTGTGGCGTTACTATTGTATTTATTATTGTAGCATTGCTATTGTAGTGTTTCTATTGTGGCGTTACTATTGTGGCGTTACTATTGCAGCATTACTATTGTATTTATTATTGTGGCGTTACTATTGTAGCGTTACTATTGTAGCGTTACTATTGCAGCATTACTATTGTATTTATTATTGTAGCGTTACTATTGTAGCGTTACTATTGTAGCGTTACTATTGTAGCGTTACTACTGTGGCGTTACTATTGTATTTATTATTGTAGCGTTACTATTGTATTTATTATTGTAGGGTTACTACTGTGGCGTTACTACTGTGGCGTTACTATTGTTGCGTTACCATTGCAGCATTACTATTTTATTTATTATTGTAGCGTTACTACTGTGGCGTTACTACTGTGGCGTTACTACTGTGGCGTTACTACTGTGGCGTTACTATTGTATTTATTATTGTGGCGTTACTATTGTAGCGTTACTATTGTAGCGTTACTATTGCAGCGATTTTATATATATATATATATATATAAAAGAAGTCCAGCTTCTTACATCTTGGAAGGTTTGCGACGGTGACGCTCATCTCTCCATGTCAGCATTAATTACATCCGGGCTCGATTACTGGAACACATGAGATGTTCTAGTCAGTCGGCCATCAACCATTGGGTAGAAGAGAAGTAGAAACCCGGCTCATTGGTCCGGACCAGCGTTGCCACGGTTACCTTGAAAAGGTAATTTAGTTACTTTACTTATTACTTGCTTTTAAAAGTAACTCGTTAGATTACCGTTATTTCTGGACGACTGAGCGCACCTGAATTTAAGCCACACCCACAAAAAATTGGAAGAAAAAAAAAGAAATGTCGTTGTCATGTGATGCACCTGAACGGCAGCTTGAAGCTCCTCAACACGGAAAAATCCATAAATTAGCCGCTTGGATTTTTAAAGCCACAGGGTTACCTTTTGGTTTGATTTCAGCAGCTACTGACTCTACCGACTCTACCGACTCTACCGACTCTACCGACAAGAAACCCGTCTTCCCTTCCAACGCCCAGATAGATTTTTATTCCAGATATTATAAATCACATCTTGTTGGTTTTTTTTGCTTTGAAATATTGAAAAAAAACTTAAACAGATGTTGAAATAAATAATTGACCAAATATATCAATTAATGCTCAACTATAGTATCGTAAGTAACCGACTGGCTTTTCATAAACTTCATGTGATGAAATCTGTTTATGTGGGAAAGATAATAAATTCAAAGGCTGCGCTCATTTGAACGCTGTGAAATTGTACACAAGCCTTTATTTAATTCAATTACACACACACACACACACACACACACACACACACACACACACACACTATCTTTAGCACTGAGCTATTTTTTCTGTTTGTTCATGTGTGAGAGACAAAACCACCTGCAGATCCATCAAACATCCTCCCGTTGCCATGTCGCTCACACACACACACACACACACACACACACACACACACACACACACACACACACACACACACACACACACACACACACACACACACACAGAGTTTCTTTTAAATAAGACGTCCACATGTTCTCTACAGACACACTTCCTCCGCAGAGCCACTTAAAGTCAGTGAGCATCAATCACTGTCAGAGGTGTGTGTGTGTGTGTGTGTGTGTGTGTGTGTATATTATTTTTCTTATAAATTTTAGAAAATGAAACCTAGATATTATATAGATTAATTTCACATAGAATTAATATTCTACGCTTTTATTAGTTGGAAATTTGGACGATTGTGTCTCACAGATAATAACAACCTAAAATCCACTGTCTCAGAAAATAGGAATATTACATACGATCATTTAAAAAAAAATATATATATATATATATTTTGAACAGACATGTCGGGCTTCTGTTCAGTTCTATGCGCTCACACACATTTTCATGATACTGTATTTATTTTATTTTGACGTACCTGTATGTGTCTACAAGGACCTGGAAATGTCTCTGTTCTCTCTGCTGGATTTTAAAAAGCAGATTTCTTTGTTTGCTCTGTGTGAAAGGCTTCGTTTGACAGACGTGAGACGCGAGTAGGAACGAGAGCGAAGGAAGAGCGACGAGGCAAAATGACGGGTTTTCACTGGTTTTTAAAGATAAATAGACATTTTTTAAAATCTATAAATTCTAACTTAGATTTTAATCAATTAAATCTATAACCATGTGCCTCACATGTGTTTAACTTTAGCTCCATGATATTTGCCTTTTCCTTAAAGACTTAACGTTGTTTTCCTGCAGGAGTTCCGGTTAAAGTGACCAACATGAAGGACGCAACTTCCAAAGACGCTCCTCTGGATATCTTCTTATACCTCAATGTGATCGGGTGAGCCTTATTATTGACTGTGTAATTAATCTGTACGGATAAATAAATAAATAAATATGGAGGAATTTGGAGGCAGGAGAGTTAAAATTCACCATATTTTAGATTATTTATTTGATTCTTTTCACATTTTCAAGTTGAAAGCATCAGTTTGATCCATAAAATGGAACAAAAAAGCCTCAGAAATTAACAATTTGTGTTTTTGTTTGGAGTGAAATTCCTTTTGCCATAAATTATTATTATTCATAAATGATAGATTTTATTGATCATTATATTAGTTCAGAGGAAACATGAAGAAAGCTGCTCCTCCTTTCAGTCGACTGACTGACGCCACTGTGGTGAAGACAGAAGCAGATTTATCAACATTTTCCTTTATTTTCATCCGATTACAAGAAAAATTCTGATCAGTTTCATGATTTTATTTCAACGTTAAAATTCATTTTAAAGAAAAGCCTGTTTATTTATAGTCATAATATATGAACGGACATATTTTGAACCATTTCCTCATGTATTTAGATTTTAATTTCCTTTTTGTCATTTCAAACACAAAATCAAAGAAACAGTTTGAAAAGCCGTGGGAAGACGTTTTGACTGGAATCATGAGATCAATTAGAATCCCGGCTTTTCATGTCTGAACCGACAGTTTTTATATTTTTCTTTTCCTGGAATGTGCCGAGGGGATTTCAAGGTCGTAAAATCACCAAACTGGTGAGAGCGCCACCTGGTGTGGCGGAGCGATTTGGGGACAAACGTGTGGTGAAGTTGGAGCTCGAGAAAGTAAAATGTTTGTGACTGATTACTGTTATAAAGTTACTGAAGCGTCGGCGAGCTTTTATCTTTACGTTGCTGTTTCACTAACCTCCTGTTTACAAGAGGAGCAACTCCATATAGATGATCATAGAGCATCTTCCTCCTCTAACCTCCAGGTTATAGAGCATCTTCCTCCTTTTAACATCCAGGTTATAGAGCATCTCCCCTCCAACATCCAGATTATAGAGAATCTTCCTCCTCTAACCTCTAGATTATAGAGCATCTTCCCCCTTTAATGTCCAGATTATAGACCATCTTCCTCCTCTAACGTCCAGATTATAGAGCATCTTCAATCCTCTAACATCCAGGTTATAGAGCATCTTCCTATTCTAACCTCCAGATTATAGACCATCTTCCTCCTCTAACCTCCAAGTTATAGAGCATCTTCCTCCTCTAACATCCAGGTTATAGAGCATCTTCCCCCCCAACATCCAGATTATAGACCATCTTCCTCCTCTAACATCCAGATTATAGACCATCTTCCTCCTCTAACGTCCAGATTATGGAGCATCTCCCTCCTAACATAGGGCATCTTCCTCCTCTAACATCCAGATTATAGACCATCTTCCTCCTCTAACGTCCAGATTATAGAGCATCTTCCTCCTAACATAGGGCCTCTTCCTCCTCTAACGTCCAGATTATAGACCATCTTCCCCCTTTAATATCCAGATTATAGAGCATCTTCCTCCTAACATAGGGCATCTCCCTCCTCTAACGTCCAGATTATAGAGCATCTTCCTCCTAACATAGGGCCTCTTCCTCCTCTAACGTCCAGATTATAGACCATCTTCCCCCTTTAATATCCAGATTATAGAGCATCTTCCTCCTAACATAGGGCATCTTCCTCCTCTAACATCCAGATTATAGACCATCTTCCTCCTCTAACGTCCAGATTATAGAGCATCTTCCTCCTAACATAGGGCCTCTTCCTCCTCTAACGTCCAGATTATAGACCATCTTCCCCCTTTAATATCCAGATTATAGAGCATCTTCCTCCTAACATAGGGCATCTCCCTCCTCTAACGTCCAGATTATAGAGCATCTTCCTCCTAACATAGGGCCTCTTCCTCCTCTAACGTCCAGATTATAGACCATCTTCCCCCTTTAATATCCAGATTATAGAGCATCTTCCTCCTAACATAGGGCCTCTTCCTCCTCTAACGTCCAGATTATAGACCATCTTCCCCCTTTAATATCCAGATTATAGAGCATCTTCCTCCTAACATAGGGCATCTTCCTCCTCTAACGTCCAGATTATAGAGCATTTTCCTCCACTAGTGCTATAATAATACACATTATTCAAACAATGAGGGAGACAGTTACAAGTAATAACTACTTTTTTTGGGGGGGGTAACTAATAAAGTAACTCCACTACTTTATAAAAAGTCACTAGTGAAGTATACATGTATAAATGTTCTGCATTATGTATTTAATTGTTTAGTAAACGACGATACAGGAAAGAGTAAGTGTTGAAAATCCCTCATATTTCAGTTTTTTCTTATGAAAACATGCCGATTGTGAATCTTCTTTTCATCAAAGAGACAGAAAGTGAATGTTGTTGCAGCTGAACAAGCGTCGGTCTTGTTTCAGGGGGAAACACGGAGTGGGACGCATCGACATCGTGGAGAACCGTTTCATCGGCATGAAGTCCCGAGGTGAGAAATGAAAACATGACATTTTCTCTATTTGTCCCAAATTATCCCGACAGGTTTCCTCCCGGTAACAAACGGTGATATTCTCCTTAAAGACTTTTTTTTTTTTTTGCACTCCGGATCGTTTGATTTTATTTTATTTATTTATTTATTTTTTCACGTCCTTTCACCGCGCGAAGCTTTCATGCAATTTGCAGTTATTTTACATGAGTGCTTTAAGTGTCGGGGAGATGTTTTCCTCTGCATCACCTGGAACCACAGACACTGAAGTTACTTTCTTTCACTTCTCCGCGGAGGAAACGGCACTGCGAGCGGCGATAAAGCCGCACATGCTCCGCTGGGTTCACACCGTCCATCACATCTCTGCACATGCAGCCACACGGGGGATGTTTTTCCACTTTTTATTTTTATTTTTATTTTTTTGAGCGGCTTGAAGACCTCTTTTGTCGGGTCTCTACATGTGTGACTGAAGCCAACATGTGAGCAGTGCTGGCCTCGTACCACACACACACACACACACACACACACACACACACACACACACACACACACACACTCGACACTATGCGCCTGTGATTGGCAAATTGAGTGGGCAGCAGACTGTGGCTGCGGCGCCACTTGGCAGGTAGAAATTGGAAAATGGGAAGCCCACTTTTCTCTCCCCTCGGCTGAACAAAAGATCAGAGCTGTTTCCTCCACCGGAGCGACGGGAAGAGGTGGAGCACGAGGCGCCCGGTTGGTCGGATGACCGCCGTGGAGTGGACGCGTCGGAATGGCAGCCGAGTCGGCACAATAGACGGCGGGGAGGGAGTGAATGTGGAAGGGTCGTACTTATTTGTGTTGGGTCATATTTATTTTGTGTGTGTTGTGGTGGGGGTGGGGGTGGGGGTGGGGGGGTCGCGGAGGCGGTGGAAATGGTTTGTCAAGGGTGTTGTCACTGTGTGGCGAAGCCGTCATCGCACTGTCAGACCTGTGACCCGTCAGGAGGAGGAGGAGGAGGAGGAGACCTTTCAATGACAGTCGCTCAGAGAAACGTCTCGACTCCAAACTTCTCCATTTAAAGTGAGATGAGACTCTGAGCTTCTCTCCAGATTGTAAATGAATTATTTTAAAGGCGCCGTCACCTGATAGCCTCACGTATCCAGTCGTCCTTAAAATCGTGTTCAAATCAGTTCTTAGGAAGTTTTAGGGAAATAAGTCAAACCTGGAGCTCGTGATCACACTTCTTCACACCACTGCTTCCTCTCGTGAGAGTACTGGTGAGATTATGACTGGTATGGCGCTTTGATTGGCAGCAGGAACCGTCAATCATAGCGATAGCATAGCGATAGCATAGCAGTCCTTTGTTCACACAAAAAATAAAAATAAAAAACGATGGTGGAGCCGTCTACAAACATCCAGGCCACACACAGAGCGACGCTCTCCGGAGATTAAAAATGAAATAAAGGCTCGTTTGTGAATCGCAGAGGTCAAAGTTCATGCTAGTCCTGTTAGCGGTTAGCAGCTAAATTCAACAGAGAGGGGGGGGGGGGTTTATGATATTAGCCTCAGCAGGAAGGTGAATGGAAAGGCCTTAATGATGTATGAAAAAAATAAATACTGTGACGGAGTTAAACGCCAAAAAGTACCGCTGACGGAAGTGAAGCATTTTTCACAATAAAACCAAATGCAGACTAGCGGAATCTTAATGTAAAGTTTCAAAATAAAACCCTTTTATTTGTTCTCTCGCTGTGGCCCGTTACCCCGGTAACGATCAGCGACTCCTGGTATCAAAGTGTCACGTCCATCACAGGGCGGGCAGACAGACAGACAGACAGACAGACAGACAGACAGACAGACAGACAGACAGACAGACAGACAGACACACACGGTGCTCGGAGCGACTGCAAAGGCAACTTTTTGAAAACTGCTCCCAAGGAGGAACTTTGAGAAAAGGCTCCGACTCCATGGAAACAGGGGAACAACACGACTTTTCTGAAAGGCTGCTCCTGTGCATGCACGTCACGGCCGTCGTAAATAGTTGTTCTGCACATGCTCAGTAGAGGGACAATAACAACAATGTTTGCCTCCGTCGTGTCACGACTCCCCGTCCATGTTCCTCTGGGACTTGGTAGTTTTGTACTTGACAGTTTCTCAGAATAGCAATCCAACCCGGTCGTCTGGCTCTACCAGGGGTCGGCAACCTGCAGCTCCGGAGGCGCAGGAAGCGGCAATTATTCACTTATTCACACTGAATTATCAGGATCTACACAACTGAATGACATTGAATGCCACACCACCCACCTCTCTCCCTCTCCCTCTCTCCCTCTCCCTCTCTCCCTCTCGCTCTCTCGCTCTCTCTCTCTCTCTCTCTCTCTCTCTCTCTCTCTCTCTCTCTCTCTCTCTCTCTCTCTCTCTCTCTCTCTCTCTCTCATGTCACTTTCCCCTCAGGAAAGTGACATGAGAGAGAGAGAAATTCAATTTGTGCCAAAAGTTTTATCAGGAAAAAAAATCAAACTGAGCAACACTTAGTAAGAATCTAAATGTCGTCGCTGTGGTCAGGCGGTGGAATCCTGGTTTGCCACGCCGGAGGTGGAGGTTCCATTCCCAGCTGGTACAAGACCATTTTCAAAATGAGTTAGAGTGCCACAGTTTTGTTTATTCTCTTTTGTGCTGCTTATTATAGTTTTTTATGCGTAGCAGAGATATTAAAAAAAACAAAAGCAGGCCCTTTACCCATGTCAGACTACTGAGTAAGCACTTTCATATTTGATAGGTTTTTAGGAACAATTATTCTGTCTTCATGTTAACAGATTGTTTTTATTGATTTTATATATTTGTAAACTTCTATGGTTTTATGTGGGACAACGGAGGGAGATTACGCTCGTGCTAAGTCCGGCGATTTACGGTAAGCTGGTGAAGAGTTGTCCTGTTCATTATCCAAATCAACTAATAAATGAAATGAGACGAGCAAACAGTTTCACTTTAAAGCGTTGTCATTTTAAGCCAGCTACAGATATTGGTCTGTCTTTGATTCCGTGTGTTACGTCCTGAACTTTGGTCGGAGGAGGTGGAAGAATTCCGGTGTTGACGCCCTGCAGCCTGGTTCGCATACCGCCAGTCACTGTATGAAAGATTAAAAGCTAAAGCCCAACAGAACCGCCGCCGTCGGAGCTTAACCAGATAGCGTTTCATTGTTTGCTCCCCTCCGTTAAGCTCGCGCTCTTTTCGGAGGACTTAAGCCGAGCAGTTTGAACCCGTTTATCTGATGGAAACGTCCCGACGCGTCCTCCGTGGGGCAGGATCACCAAAAAGCCACGAGCCGTCGGGTCTCGGGCGGCGTCCTTCTCAGGCTTTACAACAATTAGCGGCATCGCTAAGCTGTGTTTTCGCCCGGCGGCGCAAAGTAGATTCATTTTCACATCCGGGTCAGCGCAGGAGCATTTGAAGTCAGATTGGCTCAACGGGTTTGAGAAGATTAACCTTTTTACTCCTGTCGCTGCTGACACGGTGACGGGAAGCCATCGAGCTGAAGCCAAACCTCCAGAACGTTTCTGATGTGGAGGAACATCCATCCACCTCTAAACTTCAGCGAGTCGCAGAAATACTGAAGAACTGACAGAGTGAAAATAATAGCAGAAGCTCTCAGTCTTAAAAAACCTAAATACATCCAGTCGGTGTGTTTGGACAAGGGTGAAATATCTCCACGTATGGCCTGGTTAAGGCAAGGCAAATGTATCTCTGTGGCAATAGACGGACACCAAGCAAATCACAGGCTTAACAAGGAAAAGAAGGGAAACATTAAGAATGTTAAGTGATTAAAATGATGAAATACATCAAAACAAAGTGATTAAGAAAATCAGATTTAACGAGAAAAGGTGTGCGTGTGTGTGTGTGTGTGTGCGTGCGTGAGAGAATCCCATCTGCTTTGACTGGCCAATCTTCTGCACTTTTTGGGATTCTGCACAGTTTTCCGATTTGCTAAAAGCTACATCACATTATTCAGAAGTTTTCTGCAAGTTTTGATATGTTTTAGTGTACGTCCTGCTATTTTCACCAGAATCCCTTCGCTTTGACTGGCAGATTTGTTGTGATTTTTGCAGGAATGGTTTGCTTGATTCATTAAAAAATGTCACTGCTCAGTATTTTCAAAAAGGTCCTGAACGCTTTGCTGCGGTTTTTATGTACCTGCTCCCATTTACACCAAATCTTCCGGGATACCTCGTATCGCTGTTGCGTCGTTTGATCATTTTTGCGTCTCAAATGACGTAAACGGTCCAGAAAATAACGAAAGTGTCGCCAGCTTTACTGCCGGAGCTGAGAATGTCTGAGTCTGAGCAGCTGGTCGTGGAATACTATTGGTTCGTTGGCGTTCAGGGGCGGGGCTTAGCCGAGAGTCATTCAGCACGCACAGACAAACTGAGCTCCAACACACAACTCTGCACATGCACCAATCAAGGTTCACACACGTTTAACATGAACGCGTAAGAATCGGGGTTCGCATGCGGCAGTTTGTCTGTACAAACTCTACACACGTACAAATACACACACGGATATCACTCCGGTGCTCAAACGGAGATACGGTCACATAATTCCTACAAGTAGAGTTTTATAGTCACGTTCACATAAGAGAAGTGAAATCTGACACTGGTGTTTCCCGGAGTGAAATAGTATTTTCTTTTTTTTCCCTTTATTCCTTTTCCCTTTTATTCTTTATATTTTTTCTTTTTGCTCTTTATTCTTTCTTTCACTTCCTTTTTCTTTTTTCCATTTTTTAATTTTTTTCCTTATTTTCCTTTTTCTCTATTGAATTTTTCTTTTTCTTTTCTCTCATTTTTCTTTTTTAATTTCTATTGTCTTTTTTTCTCTTTATTATTTCTATTTTCTTTTCTCCCCCCCCCCCCTCCCCCCCCTTTTCCTGCTGTGAGTGAAACCTAATTTCTGTGGTTTGCGTGTAAGAAGTGGGGTTGTTGTTCAGACTGACGGGCGTCACGAGGAACCCTTCACTGACGGGGAATCAACACTCAGCCTCTCTAAATATCAGCTCTCCATATAAAAAAATAACCATTGATGAAAACTCCTTTTCCCCCTGTATTGTCAGATGTGTCTGGCAGCACTTTTCTCTACCTTCCTTTGTTTTAGGTGACGTGTCAGTGACAGCTTCATTTCTGCTGTCACAGACTTCACCCCCCCCCCCACCCCTCCCCACCCCCTCCCTGTCCAGAGGGGGTAAATTGCAGGGTAGGCAGAGCCGTGGTCCAGACTTCAGGCTGGCAGGGGCCTCCTACCCTGTCATTTAGCCCGGACAGGCTCATCCAGGTTTTCTAATCAGTGTGAAGGCTGAAGGCCTGTCAGTCAGCATCCTGACGGCTAATGGAGACGCTCACTTCTCGTGACTTCGCTGCAACGCGGCTTCTTAGTTTGAGTTCCTGTGTCGACCACAACAAACACAGTCACGGCAATTAACGACTGCTTTTACCACTAAAACCACGGTTATAACAGCAATTTTAAAGTCGACTATTAATACTTTAACAACTCCAGCTGCAGTGTTTCCAGTACAAAGTGGCTCATTTAAATATCAACACTTTTATTTCAAATGATCCGCGTCTTGGTTTTGATTCGTATTCACGAACTAAATCAAGTCCACTTAGATTAACAAGATAAAACCTTTTAAAATAACTGATACGATGAACTGTGATGAGCTCAAAAACATTTCCTCCTCTCGTAGTTCACCGTCCCTGGATACGATTTATCATGGAACGCTGAGGTTTGTAGTGCCGCATTATGTAATAACGGTGCAATATGTAATAACCTAATACATTTTCAACTCATTATGTAATGACACCGGATTTTGTAATAACTTGTTACATATTGCATATACATATACAGTTATTACAAAATGCGAGTGTGTAGAGCTGCATTATGTAATAATAGTGCAATATGTAATACATTTTCAACACATTATGTAATAACACCACGTTTTGTAGTAATCTGCATTTTTTAATAAACGTTGCCGCATTTTGTAATAACTTGTTTTATATTGCAACAGTTATTACAAAATGTGGGTGCTCTACTTTTTTTTTTTAAGAACATGTAATAATTTGGTGTATTATGTAATAAATCATCATAAATGATGTCTTAATGAGAAAAGCCACCATACCATCAGAATAACATTAAGCTTTCCAGCTTAATTAGGATTTTCCTTTTTTTAACTCGTAGGATGTTTTATTGCTCCGGTCGAAATCAAAAGTAACTGTAATCATTATAGTGGAGAATTTGTTCACCAGCCAGAAACTAAAGCTTATTAATCATTACTGACACTAACATTATGGCTGCACTGAAATTCTGCAATACATAAACACATGTAATCAGCATTATTTATGTCATTATTATAGACGATACAAAGCAGAAAAACACAAACGCTTATTACATTATTACATATTGCACTGTTATTACATAATGCAGCTCTACACATCTGCATTTTGTAATAATGGTTGCTATATGTAACTAGTTTTTTTATGTGTATAGAACTAAAATTTCTCCAAGATGAACCAATGAAGACTCCTGAACACTAAGCCTACTACTCTTACTGCTATCTTTACTACAACCATTACAGTAACTTTAACAAATGTTAAAGTTGAAAGCATCTTCTTAAGGTTCTTAAGGTTAAGTATTCATAGGCGTAATTACTTGAATTCTTCTCAGGTATATATGAAACACCCGGGGGCACCATCCTGCTGCAGGCCCACCTGGACATCGAGACATTCACCATGGACAAAGAGGTTCGCAGGATCAAACAAGGACTCAGCGTCAAGTTCTCTGAACTCGTCTACAACGGTAGGATGTGGAGCTTTTGAATGTTTCTGTTGCTCCTGTGTGTGTGTGTGTGTGTGTGTGTGTGTGTGTGTGTGTGTGTGTGTGTGTGTGTGTGTGTGTGTGTGTGTGTGTGTGTGTGTGTGTGTGTGTGTGTGTGTGTGTGTGTGTGTGTGTGTGTGTGTGTGTGTGTGTGTGTGTGTGTGTGTGTGTGTGTGTGTGTGTGTGTGTGTGTGTGTGTGTGTGTGTGTGAGCTTTTCTTGGCTCAGGTATCTTAATCCTCCCTTCTGCTCAATCTCCAGTCTCCTGCACCTCCGTCCACATAATAGGATCAGCACCATTACAGACTGACTACTCTGCTGCTTCAGTTCTACCCTCCAGAGAACACAGACACACACACACACACACACACACACACACACACACACGGGATGGGAAGGTGCCACCGGCAGAAGCAGGGCAGAGATTAAGCCCATTGTGGGTTTAAATCATTAATAACTGTGCTGATAGCGGGCGGCTGGTAGCAGAGCTTATGTTAACAACCCACCTGTCCTGCATCTGTTTACTGAGCTGCTCACCTGAACCACGGCCAGTGAAAATAATGAAGGCCGGTCAAATACCAGAGAAGGAAAGCAAACCGCAGATTACAATCAATTCAACGTCATCAGCATAAATTTGCAAGAAATGTTAATAACATTGCAATGACAAATATATTGGCTGTTACGATCAATTAATGAGTAAAACTTTAATGATAAAGGACATTTCTGAGGAGTGCACGACACAATAAATCAAACCAAACACTATTTCCAGGTAATAATGAGTAATTAGACAAACTAACACATGTTCCTGAAGTTATAAACCAAATGTATGAAACCCATGAAAAAGTCTAGGAATATAACAAACGTAATAAAATATGAAACTAAATCAAATGATTAAATTGGCCAGAATACAGAAATATGTCTTGAGGAGGAAAAAAGCAATAAGATGGCTGATACACAAACAGGAAATACACTTTATGTATATAAACTATACATAACTAGAAGACATAACATGTAAAAACAGTTATTAAAATAACAAAATACTAAAATGAGAAATGAATAAAACTGTCACTCCAATGGAGGCGGTTTGGGGTTCAGTGTCTGGCCCAAAGACACTTCAGCATGTAGACAGGGGGAGATGGAAATCAAACCTGCAACCTTCCGATTGGGAGACGACCGCTCTACCAACCGAGCAATCCCTCATACTCCCTCATACTCCCTCATACTCCCTCATACTCCCTCATACTCCCTCATGCCTCCTCTTGCATGTTTTGTTGGACATTAACAAAGAAACTAAAGTGATCTTGAGGTTCTGGGTCAAACAGAACCATCTCAGAAATCCAGGAGAGGAAGTTTGATCCCACTGAAGTCAAATCTAGCTTCAGATCTGAAGTGGCCTCCGTGTGTCTTTGTGCCGGGAGGGAGGGAGGGAGGGAGGGAGGGAGGGAGGGATTGTGTCTTTGAACGTGACCAGACGATGAGGTGCAGGTCACCCTCTGATGAGAGGAGGACCCCTGCTGAGTGGGGTGTGTCTGACCCCTGAACGCTCACACACTCATCCCATCTGTCTTCGAGGCCGACGGTGAGAAATGAAGGTCTGAACCAACTTCACCTGGGATGGAAATGAGGCCCGAGCACAAAGAGGACGAGAGCGTATCACTCCGTTTTACACATTTACATCCAAACCAGTAAAACCAATCACCTTTGAATATCTTCACTTTACCCCTTTATTCTAGTGGAAAGAAGAGAAACTATTTAGAAATGTCTTTTTTATTCAAAATGGGAAAAAATTATTTTGTATAAATTCAAGATTTTAGATTGTTTGTTTATATATATATATATATATATATATATATATATATATATATATATATATATATATATATATATATATATATATATATATATAAACAAACAATATATAACAATATATATATATGTCATGTTAAAGGCCTTCAATGAATATATATATTCATATAAGTAATATATATATATATATTCATTGAAGGCCTTTAAACATAACACCTCAATAATAAGTAGATTAAAAGTGATCTATAAATTGGGAAATGGGAAACTTTCCCCCCAGAAATTAACTGAAGAATTGAAGCTTCCATGTTTTCCATATTTATTCCACATAAACTTAAAACATTTCAAACTTTTTTTAAAAATATTCTTGATGATTTTAGTAGGGGGGGGGAATCAAAAATGCAGCTTCTTGAAATTTTCTATTTTGTATTGTTTTTTATCAAGAAACTATAATTGTGAAGTTTACAATAAAACATTTTTTTAATTGAGTTTACTTTATGATAGTAGAACTAACAATTATTTTGTCCAAGAAACTTTCTGAAATGTGATCGATCTGATTTGACTTTCATTCATTTCTTTTTTCTTTTTTTTTTTACATTTTCTGTGATGAGCCTGAATCGGATCAATACGTCCGTCTTTCAGCCTTCAGAGGCGTTTCGGTTTGACGTGTTCTAACTCGACCCTCCACAGGTTTCTGGTACAGTCCCGAGTGCGACTTTGTTCGGCACTGCATCGCCAAGTCCCAGGACAACGTGGAGGGCAAGGTCCAGCTGTCGGTCTTCAAGGGTCAGGTGTACCTGCTGGGGCGAGAGTCTCCGAAGTCTCTGTACAACGAGGAGCTGGTCAGGTGAGCCGAGGAGGGCGGAGCCGAGGAGGGCGGAGCCGAGGAGGGCGGAGCCAGAATGTAGATTTAGCGTGTTCACGGTCCTGCACATCTGCATGCTGAATTCACAAAGACATCGCAGAGCGATAGAAGCCGTTCCTTCAGGGGGAGACACACACACACACACACACACACACACACACACACACACACACACACACACACACACACACACACACAGAGCCTCTGAGCAGTGCTAACAGTGGGTTTGTTCAGGAGTCTGACCCCCAGTGCCCCCTGGGCTGGCTCAACACTGACCAAAGTAAAACCCCTCCATATGGCTCTCCCTCCCCACTTAAGACACACACACACACACACACACACACACACACACACACACACACACACACACACACACACACACACACACACCTAGAGTCAGAGAGCTAATGGTGTTTTCATCCAGAGGAGAGAGGGAGGTGATTTCACTGGGCTTTTAGGAGCAAAGTACCGGAGTGTCATGGTAGTTAAGCAGGTCAGAAAGAGGCAGACAAAAAAAAAAAAAAAAGCTCCCACAGTCAACCTTTCAGTTTCTTACACTGGTTTGGCAAGCGCAGAAGCCAGGAAATACAGAAAAAAAAATCAATACGGCGGGTGAGTGCGTCTGTTGTCGTGTGTGTGAGGGGGAAAATTGAGAAATAGAGATGAAACTGTCCTGGAACCGGCCTTGTTCAGCTCCTTTAACCTGCTCTGACCTCATTTTCCTCGGGACTCAACCGCTCTCTGCTTTTAGAACTCTTTAAAAGGTCTTTTGGGGAGAAAAAATAGCAAATTGAAAAAGTAATTTCTTAAACTGAACTCTAGGAATTTCTTCCTTTTTTTCTTCTGAATGAACCATTATAAGTTAAAACAATAAAAGACGTCACTTTTCTGAATTAAAAATAAAACATGTCTTTACTCTAGTACCTTGAGCAGAACTCAATAGAATTAGATGATACAATAGAATAAGAACCACAAATGTCCAACATGGGGAAACGCATGAGTAGGAAATAATAAACACTTTTATTCACAAAATATGGAACTAAAAATGTGAATTGTTTGTGTTTATGTAGTAGAGACAATTTATTTATTTATTTGTTCATAAATAATTTTATTAAATAACATTTTCTGTATTTATAATTCATAGTTATAATAATTGTATTAATCATTAATTGATTAATACATAAGTTTTGAGTCCACAGGGTGGTGGTGGTGTATGCCCCCCCCCCCCACCCCCACCCTCCTACCACCACCACCTATGACATATAAAGTAAGTGATACCCGTCCTAAGTATCAAGTTGTACGTCACGTTATTAAGAGCAGCTAATACCTCAGATTATGTAAGAAGGTGCAAAAAATCAGTCTGTCAGGTTACGTTAGTGCAGGTCAGTGGTTCTGAGTGGGGGGGGGTCAGTGGTGGGGGGTGGGGGCTGGGAGGGTCGGCTTAATCCCTTTTCCCAGCACGTTTTTAGTTTCTTTTGAAATTTGGGGAAAAAAACAAGATTCAAAGAAGTAAATGAAGTGTGAAACTATGAATTATTTAGTGGCAACACACTCTTTAATGGCTGAATGTGTAAATTAGAATAACAGAGTGAGCTTCAGGCCACGTCTATTCAGCGTTCCGGGTTTCTGTTTACTTGGCGACAGTGCTCAAGAAACTGAAAACACAACTTTTTGAAAATGGTCCGACGCCGTCTCCATGGAAACGGGGTAAAATAAGATTTTCCCGCAAACGTTGCTACTGCACATGCTCACCACGGCCGTAGTCACTAGTTGTTCTGCACATGCTCAGTAGACGGACAATAAGAACAAAGTTTCCCCCGTGGCGTCATGACTCCCAGTCCACGTTCTCCTGGGACTTGGTGCTTTTATTTTGACAGTCACTGTAATAACAATCGAACTTGGTGGTCTGTCCACGAGAATGTCCGTGTTCTCCTGTTGTTAATGTTTAGAGCTCATTGTTCTCTGTTGAGTGTGTGCGTTCTTTCATTACAAAAAGAAACAACAGCACCCACTAGTGGCCCAACAAAAAAAATGCATTGTTTTCAAAACATCGGCGTG
Source organism: Lipophrys pholis (assembly GCF_963383615.2). Taxonomy (NCBI): domain Eukaryota; kingdom Metazoa; phylum Chordata; class Actinopteri; order Blenniiformes; family Blenniidae; genus Lipophrys; species Lipophrys pholis. The sequence continues at coordinate 29,998,237 of NC_137641.1, forward strand.
TAAATGCAAATCATGCCTTTTGACTTGAAACGTTGTCGTGTAAACAGGCCGTAGTGTGAAACTATGAGTTTATCGACAATTGCCGATTTTAATTTAAGGACCTACAAAACTGCCTCTGGATCCCAACGGCTGTTAACCATGATATTTTACAATGTGAAAAAGTAAATTGGGCTTTTAACCATAAATTACTGCTTGACTTGGAGGTGCAGCGATTCCCAATCATTAGGAGTTTTATTTACAGCCCAACTATACTGTTTTACTCCAGGTACAAAAAAACTTTTCTGCTAATTTTATAGTTGATTGGCATTTTTCTTCATACGTGGAATAATCCCTTTTCTCAGGATCTCATCAGGCCTCGGCGAGACGATAAATAGAAAAAAGTTTCCAATTCTCTTCAGATCTGTACCTTATTTCAGTTGCAGGTGTGAGTAGTACTTGTCTAAGATGCAGAATCCATCAGTGTAACTGAAATCCTCAGATGAGACTTTCTACTTTTCCTTTAATGGTTAGAAGCTCATAATCCGAGTGTTTCATCACAAAGTCCTCCAGGCCACTGACAGCTGGACCGAGGTTCCTCATAGAGGAGCTCATTTTACACACACACACACACACACACACACACACACACACACACACACACACACACACACACACACACACACACACACACACACACACACACGTGGACCAATTCTGCCATAAAAAAGTAATTATAAACGAATTATGAAAAAATGCTCGATGAAATTTGTCTTCGTTCAAATTCATATCAGCAGTTTAAAAACCAAAACACATAAATTCTCACGTCACGTGTGACAACAGGTCAAGTGGAAACGCATTGTTTTTGTGGTTTTGTTCCAGAAACGTTTTGTGTTCACACGGCAACGTTTTGGAAAAAAAGACGTGCTGAAAACGATGTAGCTAGTTTGTTGGGCCACTAGTGGGTGCTGTTGGTAGTTTTTTATAATTTAACCACACGCACATGAAGGACTTTTACTGAAGTATTTTTTCTTAATTTAGAAGTTTTCTGACCGTTTTTTAGAAGGAACTTTTAATTATTTTCGGACTGAGAAAACGGAGAACTTTGTTTTCATCGACGCTCAGAGTCACTGAGAATGCAACTTTTTGAAAATGGCTTCCCAGGTGGAGCTTTTTGGAGAGGATTTACGATTCAAAATACTGTTGGGATAAAAAGCAACTTTTCTGAAATGCTGGTACTGCACATGCCCACTACGGCCGTAGTAAATACGTAGTTACTCCGCACATGCTCAGGAGAGCCAATCGGATCAATGTTTCCTCCAGAGTGTCATGACTCCCAGTCTGTGTTCTCCTGGACTTGGTAGTTTTATTTTGAAAGTCACCGTAAAAACAAACCAACTTGGTAGTTTTATTTTGACAGTCACCGTAATAACAGTCCAACTTGGTCATCTGTCCATACACTCCCATTGTTAATGGTTATAGCTGTTCCATGCTGCATGTGTGTGGTTCCATTACAGAAACAAACAACACCCACTAGTGGCCTGGCATGCGAACTACATCGTTTTTAGCCCTTTCCGTGTAATTGTGAAACTTTTCGGGGGGAAAAAACTTGTAAAAGTTGTGTTCTCACATGAAACGTTGTCGTGTAAAAGAGTTAAGTGTTTACGTGGAGCCATTTTCTCCGGGGCAACATGTAGTTGGATTCTTTCCGGTCCATGGGACCGCAGCTCCTGGTGCAGAATGAACTGGGGCAATTTTAAGATGTGTGTTTTCAAGAAAAGTCCCCCACGACTGACGTAGAATAGGATCGGCCTCGTATGAAATGTGCTAAGACGTTGAACCAAAGGGAAAGTTTTAAAAGGTTTTTACAAAGACGTCACATGTTTGTGTGACATATCGTCTGTAAAGTGCAGCATAATGCCTTCCATTTTCCTTTTTCCTCAAAATAACAGACCTGCTTTATGATATCCTGACATCTTTAGTGCCGACGACTGATACACAGACCTGCCAGCGATACACCTGAAGGCGGCACACACACACACACACACACACACACACACACACACACACACACATACACACACACACACACACCTATCTGTCACTTCATGAAAACCTGCCACAATCACACACACACACAAACACAAAGACACACACAGACCAGATTAGGCATGAAAACCCCCGCTGACATCCTGTTGGCTCTCGGCGGGCAACAGTAAACGGCGTCATTAACGCAGTGGTAATACAGCCCGTCACCGCACCCATCTGAGACAGAAATGTCACCCTCCTCGCTCTCGGCTGGCGTCGTTCTCAATTAGACTGCAGGGTTTCTTTAAAGGAATACACAAGGCTTACACACACACACACACACACACACACACACACACACACACACACACACACACACACACGCACACACACAGTGCCGTATTCTTTGTGGCCGCTCACTCATAATGGCGTTCAGGTGCCGGGCAGGGAGCCTTGTATTGAGAGTTGATGATTTAGTTGTCGGCCTTTCTTTTTATCGTGTTTATCCTATCATTTGTTGGCAATTTCCTCTTTTGCTAAGTGCTTTTGAAGAATGAGCGCAGGCTGTACATTGCGAGTCGGGGGTGTCACGGGGAGGAGAGCACTCGGTACGGGAGTGTATTAAACTCTGCAGGTAGAAAACTGCTGTAATTACGCCGGCGTGCGGCGGCACTTCTTTGTGAGGCGCACTAAGAAGAAATGTCTCCACAACAAGGAAGGACGGCCATCCCCCACAACTTATAGATTTAGAACCTTTTTTCTTTTTTTTCTTTTCTCATCTCTCCTGAAGAAGTGGATGAACTAGAAGACAAACATCAGATTACAAAATCATCTCAACGCTCAGCTCACAGTTGATATAATGGGATTGTATTTTAAAGGAGTTACGTGTATTTTTTGTGCCGCTTGTGTACACGAGAGTCTTTTCACCCTCCGCCATTGATTCTCAATCATCCTGGACGAGCGGCGCTCAAAAAGAGCCTTCAAAGGAAAATCGATAGCGGCATTATTTCAAAACGAGCAGATTATCAGTGATCCAGTTATCCTTGTTGTTGTTGGAGAAGCCCCATGTCGCCTGTGTTTACCGCTGCGCTGCCAAACACTTCGATCAGTTTGCGAACACAATGTCCCCAAAATGTCTCTCTTAAAGATATATGATGATTTTCTTTGGGTTATTTCAATGTTTAAGATGATTTTGTGTTTTGTTGATGGTGACGCCTGATAAATTTATGAGGTTAACCGATTAGCCGCAGTCTGTCTCGTGCTGAGATACCGGTTCTCACCAGCAGATGGTGCATTGAGTCACACAGAGAAGCAGCATAAGGAGAAATAAACGTGGATACTCACATTTCATATTGAGGCTTTAGGACCACATACAAAGGGCACGAAATTGCATGTAACAGAGTGTTTTTCAAAAACAGACTGCACAAACCATATCAAACAAATATATCTTAAAATCAATTTGAAGCATAGCTGACATCACTAACTCTAAACACACTCATATTGTATTTTCAATATATAATGCATCTTAAATGGCCGTTCCAATAATTATTAAATAACACTTGATGGATGCTGTAGGCTTTTTTTTTAATTTTCTGCTTTGCGTCACAATATTTATTGTACAGATTTGTACTAAAACCGGCTTCGTAAAATTAATCAGCTTCTTCTGAGGCGCCAAACTGTAAAAACTGTTGCTGTGTGAACGGAGCCTAACATTGTTCTTTATTTCCATCTACTGAGCATGTGCAGATCAATTATTTACTGTATTATTTCAGGAGCCGCGGTTCTTCTTCACTTCCTCTCTGGTCAGAGTTTGTTTCAGGCGACAGCGCCCCCTAACCAGCAGCTGGTGTAACTGCGGGACATTTTCCAGGCGGTTTGATCTCTAAAGTCAACGTGACGCCACCTGAACCAACTGAAGGGGTGAAAATTCTCGGCTCTGCCCCCTCCCGAGTGAACCGAGTCCCGGTGGAAGTTAGATTTTTTTTAGTGTTTACCGGGCGATGCTGATGTTATACCGATATCGTGCATACATTATTTTTCAGAGTCAAAGTCTTCAAAATTGTTGGTTTTCTGTTGTTTAAATGGGGACTGGGGCGTTTCCAGTGGCTCCCATCACCGCCGTCATGTCTTGACACCCAAACGCAACAAAAGTTTTCAGTTTTTACCTGAAAGCGTTGCCGTGGAAACAATCTGCACCTTTTGGAAGTGTGATTTCACTCTTGGTCCTCGCTCTCTCACCTGGCTCACTTTTCTTCCTCAGCATGGACAAGCAGGGCGACTACGACCCCTGCGACGCCTCCGGATTCATCAGGATTAACGCCGTCAGGTGAGCTCCTATTTAAACGCCAACATTAAGGAAACAGTTTAAAACATTCTGCCGAGTGACTCCTTGTCTGCCGGTCCCTCCCGTCTGTCCGTCTCCTCCTCAGGTTGAGGGAATACCACCGTCTGCAGGGCTTCTCCAACTCCAAGCAGTGATCGGCACCACCTCTCCTCACATTTCATTTCCACCTCATGTTTAAAAGTCGTAGCTCTCTGGTCTGCATGTCGTCTTTATGTAGAGTTAGTTACATTAGCTACACCTACTGTCAGCCAGCGGGCGAGAAGATCTGACGTGTTTTAATCAGGTAATATTAGATTATTCTGTAAATGAGTGTTTAATACAGGACTGGAAGAGTGTGATGAATAAAAGTAATGAATTGTATTTTGCTTGGGGGTTTTGTTTGTGAACAGTGTTGATTTGCATCTGAATGTGTTTGATAGTTCGTCTCTTTGGCAGAGAGACGCTTTATTAATGCCTGCCTGTTTAAGTCCCGGCCGCCCCCGAGGATCCCGGATCATATTTGTAATATGCAGATGAAGCAGGAGCATCTCGCAGGCCCGGCACCAGCCGGGGCCGACCCGGCGGGGCCAACCCGGGGGGGCGGCCAACACGGGGGGGCCAACCCGGGGGCCCAACCCGGGGGCCGAGTGGAAGAGAGGACGCCATCTCTGAGCTCGATTGGCACAAGTCAGGTGGAAGGAAAACCAATTTGTCACATATGTATATTCCACTGCTCAGCATGGGGTCTGCTCACAGGGCGGGGCGGGGGGGGGGATTTATAGACAAAGACGGAGCAACATGAGATCATTTCAAGCTTATTTCTACCCAAAAAACTGAGTTTTAATTTGAAACGTGTAAACGGGGTCCGAGACAAATCAAATGTCCTCCTCGGACCTGGTGTCCACATATGTGGACATTATTGTGGGTTGTCTAGACCACAACACTGAACTAGTTCAGGTCTTAAGAGGTTCTGGATGTATCGCGCTGTTTCACAACCATTTGTGGCCGATTAGCCAGACGAGCCTGAAAACGTTTAGTTTTTTTGACTTCCTTAATGTTTTTTTTTTCTCTTTTAGAGTTACTCTCAGGGTATTTATATACATGCGTGTAAAAACAACATATACAATATATTTTATGGTTTATTTTATTTCAGACATGTTCAAAATCAATATCACGTCAACAGTGCATCAGATAACCAAAGATATTTCACCACACAAACAAAACAATATAATCAGGTAGCATGTCTGAAAAGCAGTGGGAAGAAGTAGAACTTCTTAAATCCTCCCTCTCCACAAATAATATATCATTTTCTTTAGCTTCTACTTATTTAATAATTCTTTTAAACATGTTAGAACTATTATATTAAGAAAAATGATCAAAAGGGGTTAATAAATTGCTCATAAATATGTAATCTAGAATATTCAATTATACATAAATTACTTTAAGTATACTGTACATATATACAAGATAGACATGAAGAAGTGAAAAGGCGTAGCCACCATGTAGAGAAATAACTGATCTATAAATAGTTTATTTTTCAGGCGTCAGGTTAGAAACTGGAACCAAGAGGCGGAAAGAACAACACATCTCCTCCACCTTTGTTCACTTCAGCCCTTTTATTTCCGACACGACTGGCCTCTCATCGCCGGCATCCCGGCTTCTGCACTTCATCTCCCGGAGGTCACGGACCCCTGGTCCCCGACAATGGCGTCCTTTGTAGGTGCGCCATTGGCGAGTGACAGGGACTTGAAGGTTGGTGGACCTGGACTCCCGGGGAGACGTGGGAGCTGCACGGTGCGAGTGTCCATTAGCGCTCGGCCCCCGTGACGCCGCCGGCTTTCATGTTGTGCTATTGTTGCCCGGCGCTCCCCAGAGAGTTTGACACGGAGCGGGTAATGAGGGGTAATTGGTCCGGGGTCAAGGATGATTAATTCCCTCGGTCAGGTGTCGGCCGGTGCTCCTACCTGGCTCGTCGAGGGGAAAGTGGATGGAACATGAGACGCGGCAAATAAATCAACTGAGCCCCAGGCCACGTTTACACGTACCAGGGTATTTGAAAAAAACTGACATTTCTCTGCATTTGGGCCGAGCATTTACACATAAACACACTACGACTCTCCACAAACGATGATTCTTTAACACTCCACCCACAGTAGAGATCTGGATAAACTCTGTCTCCGGTTGTAACTTAAGGGGCGGAGGAGGATATTTACGTCACAATTCGTGACGTCATGTGTTTTTTCCAGGATTCTGATTGGCTATCATGGCTTCATAGTTCTCATTACACTGCCCCCTACAGGTTTGGCTGCTCATAGCAGCTCTGAACCAGGTGGATATGCGGTACGTGTAAATAAAGATTTAATTCTTTTTAAATGAAGATGGGGGGAAATATACGTTTTTGTAATGTGATCGCACACACAGAGAACAATCCACTATAAACATTAACAATGGGAGAACACGGACATTCTAGTGGACAGACGACCATGTTGGATTGTTATTACGGTGACTGTCAAAATAAAAGTACCAAGTTGGATTATTATTACGGTCACAGTCAAAATAAAAGTACCAAGTTGGATTGTTATTACGGTGACTGTCAAAATAAAATGACCAAGTTGGATTGTTATTATGGTGACTGTGGAGAATATGGACTGGGACACCACAGAGGAAACTTTGTTCTGATTGGCTCTACTGAGCGTGTGCAGAACTACTGTTTAGCCGCGGCGCTCATGTTCAGTAGCAGCGTTTCATAAAAGTTGTGTTTCCCCCCTGTTTCCACGGCGTCTGAGCTGTTTTCAAAAAGTTGCGTTTTCAGTGCCTCTGAGCACCGTTGTCATGTAAACGAACCTCCAAAACACTATGGAATATTTTTTTGTTCTTGTTTTCACTTCAAAAAGCTCAATGGTGTTTTCTGAAAAGTAATCAGTTACTAGCACATTACTTTTCCCAGCACTACAAAGCTCATTCAGAAACTCCACACTCTCTTTGAAAGGCCGTTGCCTTTTCCCCAGGTCGTCACCGTAAATAGGAAATTTGCTCTCAATGACTTCGAGGTTGAAAAAACCAAATAAATCACCTCACATGTGAACATCAGTGTTTCTGAAGCGAACGTGTATCAAATGTAAAATTCCAGCGGATCATATCTTCCTGGTGACGATGTTGAAAGGTCACCTCAAATCTTCCTCCTCCAACCAGTGAAGACAGATTGAGATTGATAGCCGTCCCTGTCACTCCTTAGACACCCTCCCCCTTCCGCTCCCCCCCTTCAGCTTGACTGACTAATCTGAATACCCCTCCATCCATCCCCTCATTCTAACAGGGCAATTTTGGCCGCTGATTATCCTGCAAACCTGCGCGTACGCGACAGTAAATGCAGGGGCTGGCTGGTAATTGACTGGGCGAAGACCGAGACGCCCGCCGTGTAATTGAGCAGGGGCTGAGGGGCTCCGGCAGGACTGAAAGGGTCCAAGGACTCCTCGTCGCCCATTAGACCTGGCGGGGGGTCTCCGCTGGCTGTGGACTGTAACGTGAGGCGTTTCCCAGCACTTCGAGGCAGGACTGACACCTTTTAGCTATGGGGTGGGATGAGGGGGGGGGGTGGTAACACCTCACAATATACAAACACAGAGCACTGATAGGAGGCTGCCTGTTTATCGGATTAATGACGGCGTCTGCAGAAATTTGTTGCGGGACGGGTGAAGCTGGCCCAGTTTACACCACAACGTTTCAAGCGATCCCAGATGGACGATTCCCATTTAGACGCCTTATTGTAATAAGTCAATTATTTGTAAAAAAAATTTTTAAAAAATTCAGTTACCTAAGATGTATTGTAATGTATTTTTACAAATAAAGACACTTAGGCCCTGTTTACACGACAACGTTTCACATGACAACACCTAATCAATTTAAGAAAAGAAGTGTGTTTACGCTGCAGCAGCGGACACACTGACAACGATGTAGTTAGTATGCCCGGCCACACGAGGGCGCTGTTGCTTGATTTTGTAATGAAACTACACAGACGTGTGCAGAGAACAAAACACTATATACGTGAAGAAAATGGAGAGAACCCGACATCCGTATGGACTGATGAGGAATCGGATGCTCTCAGGGAGAGTCTCAACTATTGAACTACTGATCTGGACCATAAAACTAGAATATTGACCGCGAGTCAAACCACTACACGGCCGCCATGTTTGTTTACAACTGGATGAGCAGGAGGGAGGGGGAGCGATGCGCATGCGCAGTAACAGGTTCTGTAGCCTCCATCAGTCTCCGCAGGAGGGAATATTGACCGTGAAAGAATCTTTCCACCTTGGGAGCCGGATTAAGAACTCACCCTGGATCAGAACACTGGTGTCGTGTAAACGGACCACCCAAAAGTGAAGAAAGTTTTTGCGGATACACTCGTATTGGTTGTCGTGTAAACGGGGCCTAAATATCTGTTTTGTCAGGCGACTCTGGCTTAGCAACAACTTTACCTCATTAGAGGTTAATCACCGAGGAGGAATGAAAGGTCGTCACCCGTTAACAGTGATTTTAGGAGGGGGAAGAAAGAAGAAGAACAAAGTAATTAGCCGAACAAAGTGCATGCCGATGTCTTGCCGTCTTTTGCCCATCAGAATATTTGGCGGTCATTCAATCCGCGCTCCTCGTCTGCCCGTCATGTTCGCTGACCTCTCCTCTCAAAACACAATAAGACGGGAACAATGACCAGGGAGGGTTAATTACCTCCAATTAGAGGCCAAAGTGGCTGGTTTGTGTGTAACCTGAGCCCACACACACACCCACACACACACACACACACACACACACACACACACACACACACACACACAGCACCGCCTGAAAGCAATGATTTGCACTTTTATTTCCACTCCTGCAAAAACAAAAAAAATAAAAAAAATCCTTTGATTGCTTTCTGCTTAATACGTTTGTGAATTTTTAATCGGCTCCTCATCTTCTCACCGCCATCACTTTGGATTTCAGTCCCGCCTGCGTTATAGGAGCCCTTAGTTATTTGTCAATAACCTGCCGGTTGGTTCTTGAGTTTCATCATTTCACTTAATGCTCCTTTACTTGGCAGGTAAGGGGTTAATGGGGGGGTCCTGGGGGGGTTTGTGCAGAAAGCTAATGGGATGAGGTCACTCTCTTACCATGGAGGATTTACAGACCAGGATACGAGTCTGTCGGCTCGCTATTGGTACATTATTTATATTTATGCTTTTCACATTCATTGATAGTGTAGGACGATACAGACACACACTGAAAGAGCCACAGTGATGCAGAGTGTGAGGGTTTTTCTGGATCATTCATGGTTTGCATGTTCTACCTGTAAAGGTGTGGGCTTTTTTTTAAAACAGGTTTTTCCAAAAGCACGGGGTGTGTGGGTGACAGTCTAAGTTCCTGTTTACCAGGTCCTTCAGGGACAACTTCTCGAAAAGCCGCTCACTTTGTGTCTGCGGAAACGGAGGAAAATGCAAATTTTAAAAAACACTCCGACTCCGTCTCCATGGAAAAAGGGGGAAACACAGCTTTAAAAAAAACATTCTGACTCCGTCTCCATGGAAACGGGGGGAAACACAACTTTTAGAAAACACTCTGAATCCATCTACTTGGAAACAGGAAAAACCCTCCTTTTTAAAAATGCTCAGGACGAAATGGAACTTTTTGAAAATGCTCTGATTCCATCTCCATGGAAACAGGGAAAAACACAACTTTTCAAAAGCTGTCTCGATGGAAACCGGGGGGGGGGAAACACTACTTTTTACAAATGCTCCAAATCTGTCTTTGTGGAAATGGTGGGAAAAAGCAACTTTTTGAAAACGTTAATATTTCTTGCATATTATTCTCTGCATGCACGTGTGTGTTGTTTCAAAAAAAGAGAATTTTTTTTTTAACAAAAATCTTCTATCAGTGATGACATCATTAAGGCTAGCTAACTAGCATTAGCCTCAAAGCCACGCTGTCACGGTGAGTTTTTAAAAACACCCAGAATGCAACAGCCACAGCAGAAGGTTGTTTTCTTGTACATTTCACTGTATTTCTTTCACCAGAAGGTTTTATTAGAATGGACTTTATGTTGAGATTGTAGTCATTTTCCAAAGTATTTGTTCAGTTTTGTGAAAATATAGACATTTATGTCACATATATTCTAAATCACAACAAAGAAAATCTTTAATTTAAGGGTTATTATGGCACTATTCTACTGGTCCAACCTACCAAGATGAGAGTGGGCCCTGAACTAACATGTGTTTGACACCAATGCTCTTAACTGTATTTGTAATGTTAATTGGAGATTTAACCCTGAGAACCTCTCGGTTTATCAGCTTGTCTTGGTTCATTGTGTCAGTACTTGACGGTTTACGTTATGGATTACTGACAGAGGAAGTGAAACGGCCAACAGTCCTGGAGAATGAGAGGCTTTGAATCACTCCACATATGTTTCAATAAAAATATAGAAAAGTTTGATCTGGGTGAGGCTTAAAGCACCTGTTGTACGCTGTTGCTAATGCAGCCTGTGTTTTCTCATGCTGGGTACAAGTGTACTGCGTGTACTACTTGTACTGGTGTGTGCGGCTCATTCATGCTCCTGAAACTTGATCTCCGGCTGCAACATCAAGACACCATCTGTCCATCTGTGAGGAACCATCAGAATCAGGCCAGACACACTCTCACTCTGTGTGTGTGTGTGTGTGAGTGTGTGTGAGTGTGTGTGAGTGGGGGTGGGGTGGTGGGGGGGTGGGGGGGTGTTTACATTGATGTCGAATCCTATTTTCTGGTGTCAAAGGACACCCATACAGCGACGTCCTGAAGATCTATAGACAGATGGGACCATTACGGACCAAAGCCCCGGCTTTGTTTGTCCTGAGCCGGTGATGAAATATTGATGGAAAAATAGAAATATTTTGCCTGCTGCTCAATGTTGCCTGTCTAAAAGGGTTAATGAGCGCAAGGACTTTCCTGTCTCCTGTTACAACAAAATGTGGCTCCGCCACCCCCTCAGATTGACCAGGTCTGTAAGCTAACAAGAATCGATAAGCTCCTCTAAAGTGGATTAAGTTTCTCTGGCAGCATTGCTCCAGTCGCTGAACTCACGGCTGTGTCGGGAACAATTTAACCCTTTAAAACTTTGTTTTCTTTTTCAGCTTTCAGCGCTTAATGATATAGTGTTTTTAACATCATAATAATCAGTGCAGCCTCTGCTGTCGTGTATTGTTCAGTTTACAAAGAGAAACGCAACAAGCAAACATGTCGCTCGATTAAACATGGAACGCTGCAGTTCCTTATGTCAGCTACTGTCCAGTAAACAGCAGATGAATTCATTTTTTTATAGTTGACAGTCACCATAATAACTATCCAACTTGGTCATCTACTCCCGTTGTTATATATATGTATATTTATATAGCATATTGTTCTCTGCAGGCGTGTGCGTGGTTTCATTACAGAAAAGCAAATAGATGTACCCACGAGTGGCCCAACATGAAAACCACATCGGTTTCAGCTTTTCTGCCCTCTCCTTGTAAACAGACGTCTTTTTCAAAATGTTGCCGTGTAAACACAAAACTTTTGTGAAACCAAAACGCAAAAAACAATGTGTGTTAACTTGAAACGTTCCTATAAACGAGGTCTAACTCTAAAGTCACTGTGCGAACTAGCTAAAAACTAAACTCATCATACTTTATTAATACCTTTGAGGAAGGCTTTTTTCCACATTGATATATACACACACACACACACACACACACACACACACACACACACACACACACACACACATATATATATATATATCAGTAAATGGCACTGACTAATGGGTGCAGTCACTCATAATTATCAAAAACATACATCTGTCTGATTTTATCACAAATCACAGCCCCGTTCATGTTTTTTTTTTCTTCTTCACTTCAAGAGAGAAAGGGTCATAATGAGGAAGCCTTGGCCATTCACTCCATCCAGAGAGCAGCTTTAATTAGGAAATGAGCAGCGTTGATGTTGTGCATGATAATTGGGCTTAATTTCACCAAAAACAGATCAATAGTAAGTGTGGAGTTTAAATCCTTTTCAGGTCAGCTGGGGTTTCTGAGCTCCGAGATAGTTGCGGCGACAGGCTGTTCATCATGCCAAGTTGCACGTATTTGTTCCAGTTGCCAGACGACTCCAAAGCAGGTTGGTTGGCATTGCAACGCATGAAGCACAAGGCGAGTTTCGAGACTTGAAATTTGAATATTAGGCTCATGAAAAGGGAAGTCCTTCAGGTAAGACCCCAAAAGGCAAAAGCTTAAGTACTACTTTGGTTTTTAATCATTTATAAAGTGGATAAAACAGGATAATCAATGAGTTATACTGTGCATTGTCTTGAATTTCAGCACAACTTTTCAGGTTTATGTGGTTCTGCTTTCCAGCTCTACTCTAAAACAAAGGAATGTTGTCCTTTGCTTGTAACTGTGTGTATTGTATCTGTATACAGATTGTCTACAGATTGAAGAAACTTCCACTTCTGAGTTCTGAGTGAAGTTTCGTCCAGGTTTCTTGGTCAGGTGGTGTAGTGATTAGCACTCCAGTCTCACAGTGAGAGGATCCTCTCTGATTCCAGTCTGCAGGGGCTTGTTTCAGCTTTTGAATGTATGTCCTTTTTTTTAACTCCATCATCCAAGAATCAATCGATTAGATTTTATGGAAGTTTTACGGCTAACCGGGCCTGACTAAATTCAAACAAAGAATTTCCCAAACAAAGCTGATGAGAGAGGCACCTCATGGGGGAGATCAAAGGAGATCAGTGTCTGTTGCCATGGAGACGCCTCCTGCTCAGTGTTTCACACAGTGATGTAGCGACCTGAGAGGTTAGTTAGCATTGATATGAGCTAGCGGCTATCATGCTAGCGATGCTAACTCGGTTCCGCAAACAATTGTGGCGTTGGTGAAGGTCTGTGCTCTACCGAATGTAGCTCTGTTTTTTTTGTTTTTGAACTCTTTTCATTGCGATAAGTGCCTTGGGATAAACCTGTAAACTCTTTCTGAATGCAGAAATATTCCTTTTGAAACTGCAAAAGTATTATATTTGTTCAGAAAAAGTGAGACTACTTGAGTGATGAAGTACGTCATAAAGCCTTTATAAAGCAAGTGGCAGAGATTTATATAGTGTTCGTGGTATTATGTAGGGATGCACTGATACCGATACCAGTATCGAGTATTGGGACCGATACTGCACGGAGTACTCATAAAAGCTCCCCGATACAACCCTGTGAGTATTACGTGACGTCATCCATCAACAACATCAGCAGCAGGTAGACGACAGAGGACGAGCGATCCTCTGCAGTTTGGAGATTCTTTAATATTAATGAGAACAACGAAACGGTAAATTATGTTCTGCCAGAATATCAAGAGGAGGAGAAAGATAGTTCGTATAACACCAAAAACTTAATCACCAACAGAGTTTGCCCGTGCTCAGTGGATCAGGAGGATTTTACTCCGAGCCGTGCTACATGCTACATGCTACATGCTAAAGAGTTTCAGGGCGCACACACCAGCGATGCTACATGCTACACATGATTAAAGTATGAGTGATACACTCATTAACAGCGAGCCGGAGCGTGGGGCGAGCGTGTGGGGAGCTCGGTCCCTCGTCTCGAGGTAACTACTGCCTCTACAGTACGAATGAGGAAGTGCGTCGACGCTGTGCACTACCCTCTTCGTACTGTAGAGGCAGTAGTATGATGGAGCCGTCAAGGCTGTTGGAGTTGTGCGTAGCGTCGACGCAGAAGCAGTGCAGAGGTGGTTCGCTGCATCAAACATCCTTCAGAGTATCGTTTGCATTTGGACAATAAATCTGGCTTAATGGTACGGTGGCCTGGAAGTGCAAAACACTACAAACTTCAAAAAACAATCACAATCCCAGGCCTTTCCTCCCAATCACCAGGTTTGTAGTGTTTTGCACTTCCACACCACCGCATAATGGAATTTAATAAACACTGGTGTTTACTTGTGCTCGTCCTTTAAAAATGTGGTATGGGTTCATCCCTAGTAGTATAACAAGTGTCATGCATGGCCTTACTATATTTTAAATTCAATAAATCATACGCAGCAACATAGTGTTAATTTCTGCTGGAGAACCTTTGACCTTTGATTTTGTGTTTTCATCCTTTTATACAACCATTTTTTTTGTCCTTTAAAGATGCACCATTACGCGGCCTTCCTCTCTCCAGTTCCTCAAGTGCAGCAGGTTGATCTTGGATCAATAGATCCCCCCCCCCCCCCCCCCCCCCCCCCACCATCACCACCACACACACACACACCCCTCCTCTCCCGGGGGTCTGCTGCTGTTTGCAGGCACCCGCTCCTTTATGTTCTTCGATCTGTTGCTCCGCGAGCCGGTGAGTGGCTGCGGCGACCTATCAGGTCGGAGGTGCCTGGCTACGCCGCTCTATCTGCCCCATTTCTCAGTAAATCCCTGGGACGATGTAAATGTTTAATGCCGCTGGTTATTTGGCTGCTATGGCGTGTGTTATGATGGATGGTAATGCAATGTTTTTTCCGATTGGTGCCTGAATTACACCGCAGGGTACGCAGGCTGTTTGGGTGTTTAACCGGCCGCCATTACTGAGCCCAGCAAATGGCTTTCTGAAATTATGGCAGGAGCTGAAGGAGTGTTTTTTTTTTTTTTTTTTTCTATTTCAGTGCCTACTTTAAGTTATCTCAGTACAGCGCTCCTACAGTTTTATTTCTCACGCCAGTGGTTACAGGCTGCTCCTGAGCTCACTCGTCCGGCTCAGCTGCAGTCGATGTGAACTTAACTGTGGAGATTTTCTCAAAACTGTGGCTCACGATGCGTTCACTGACCACATCTCTCAGACATCATGGAGCTGTTTTTCTCACTCAAACTCATCCAGCGTGAAGAACTTTGTGCATTTCAGGGGCGGGCCCGGAGGAGTTTCAGGACACGTCGGGGATACAGACCACTATAGATGGAGTCTCACACAAATGTACAATATAAAACAGGAATTTTCCATTAGGATCATAAACCTCTTGGCTACAAAAATACAAGTAAAAAGGTTTAAATATTATTTCAAATTGTGGGCATACAAAGCTGTTCCAGATATGGATATTTCCTAACAATATCATTCCTACCTATCTATCTATCTATCTATCTATCTATCTATCTATCTATCTATCTATCTATCTATCTATCTATCTATCTATCTATCTATCTATCTACAGTATCTATCTATCAATCACGGAGGACTACCTGCAAAAGCTACTGATGCTATTTGCTTTAAAGCAAACTTCACTTTCTAGTACTAATCGTCCCCATACCTGGACTGATGTCCCAGAAGTGAAGACAGTCTGTCCTCTCTCTCCCTGGCTTGTTTCAGGTTTTAAAAAGTGTGTTGCTCCAACCAGCCAATCAGAAATCAAACCCTATATAGTGTCATCGGGGGTTTAGCCAATCACAATCAAGGTAGGCCCTCCCTTTGACTCCTCCCACAATTAGACAGCTCTGCCCTGGCACATGGCACCACGAGAGGAAGTACTTCCTCCTCTTCCCAAGATGGGCATGTGTGGGCGGAGCCAGTCCAGCTCACACAGACACAGCAGATTCTGAATGCAGCTCCTATGATCCAATATTCAAATGGAGGAAAATCAAGGAGGAGCTAGAAACTTAGAATACTGAAGGTTTCTGGACCGACCAGACCAGGAGGAGGAGGAGAACAGGAGGAGGAGGAGAACAGGAGGAGGAGGTGAACATCTGGAGGACAGGAGAAGTTTCATAAGGCCAGATGTTGGATTTCTCAAAAATGAGGACTTTTTCATGCCCCTTGTCTTCTTCATTTTTGCTGTATTTCTATGGCAGAGTTACAGCGACATCGATAAGCCTGGCTTATGTACTCCATTATTTTGGGTCAAGCGGCCGTGTGGATCGGAAAATTCTTAAGAACAACGAGGAAAAAAAAAAGATGGTTTGGTCTTGTGTGGACGGGGACTAAAACTGTGAAATATTGGACCTTTAACTTTAATGACTTGATCAAAGTTTGAGACGTGAGTTTTGGCTGGCAGTTGCTCTGATTTTGGATTCTGAGAGTCACAACGTGCTGATAAATCATGCATGTCCCTGGCCTGTTGCACACACGTCTTTTGTATGCATGAAGCTTGTTTTGCTTGAGGGGGCTCATGAATGCGGTGCCACCTTAAAGCTGATTCGCTTTGGCTGAGCATTACTCGCCACTTTGCACCTCGGTGAGTCTGAGCGGCACAGCAGTAGGCGAGGGTTTTATCTCGAAAGTAGATTCAGCACCGGCGGACTACATCAAAAAGCCGGGGTTGCACTTTTAAAATAAGCTGTGGGTTTAAAAGTGCCACAACACTGCTTTGCTTTGGACAAATAAAGAAAAAGAAAGACCCCTCATTCTGTCTGTCAACTCTTCCTGCTGATGTGCTTTTATTCCCGCCAGGCCTCGTGTTTGGGTTTGAACAGCTTCTGGTGTCGTCCTAAAGAAACTCTCTTCTTTTTTTTTTTGGTGGCTTGTTTTGTGGTGACAGCAGAAAAATTACCTGCAAAACACTCTTTGTCAGCGGAGAGCTCACAAACAAGACCATTTAGCTATTATTTCCTCTCAGCCTCCGATACGCACTGCAAAGCCAATGTTTACGGTGTGGAAATGGGCGACTGTGGGAGAGAGGAGGGAAATAAGACAGGTGGAGGATAGAGAGATAGAGAGAGAGGGAGGGAGGGATGGAGAGAAAAGGAGGAGGAGAAGGGGGGGGGGTTATTGGAGCCAGGGAGGGGTCACGGTGTCCCAGTGGAGAGAAATAGTGGAAAACATCCGTAATTTTCACCGCAGGATCCCGTGTAATTGAGTCATTTAAAATACAGATACAGAACTGAATCAAAGCAAAGTGGCTCGAGGAGGAAGAGGAGGAGGAAGAGGCTGCAAAGTAAAAGAGGTAAAAACAAGGAGGTACAAGTGTGCCTCTCCTATTATTGGGCAAAGCCGGTCTGTTTATCCTTTTCATCTGTCAATCTTCTCTTTCAAGACAGGATGTTACCTGTCAGACGTTTGCTTTTGTTCGTCCGTTGTGCTCCTCTCCTCTCAGCCAGCATGATACTCTTTTCTCTTCATTCACTCGCACACACTCACTGTTTTATTCCATTTTTCACGGTAAAGAGACTTCTTGTATGTCTCTGACTGTGTTCAGTCTGCGGCTTGATGCTCGATCTTTTTCCAATTTTGACCGTAATCCAGTGTGTTGGTTTTTAATACCTCGAGAGAATATAGAGCGCTCGAGTTGCTGCTGCAGTTCCATCAATGACTCTCGCTTTGGGAACAAAAACAGCAATTCCCCTTCATTTAAATATATATATATATATATATATATATATATATATTTTTTTTTTTTTTTTTTTTTTTTTTTTATATATATATATTTTTTTTTAAATATATATATTTTAAAAAAATATATATATATTTTTTTTATTATTATTATTATTATTTATCTTTTAATTTCTTAATTTTTCAGGATAAATAATTGAGTTTAACTTTAATATTTTTTCTTGTTTTTTTTAGATAGCAATAACTGTTTGTGCAAGAAAAACTTAGTTTTCGCTGTGAATTTCTTTTGCTCTGTCTGGAGCTCAATGATAAATAAATGGAGGAAATATTCACAGGAATAAAATATTATCACATATTAAATTTGTCTAATTATAAATGGATCAGTTGCTGTTTGTATTGATTTAATGATTCTGGTTTTGGTGTGAAAACGTGCTTTATAACCCCATTTCTTTTACTACATTTTCGCCAAGTTTGAGCGTCTCTGTAATCTGGGTGTAGACGTGCTTCAGGTAGCGTGTGAACTTTTTCGGGGCCGACTGTTCTAAAGCAGAAAAAGACGTCTCCACCGATGCTGTGGTGGCTGGAATGGTCAACACCAACTTCAGCAGGTCGGTTGCCTCTGGGACAGTTCAAGCTCATTTTCAACCAGGAAAGCCAGCAGTTGTTTAGTAGGTTTTCAAAAAATATATATATATTTTTTAAGAAAACAGAAACAACAACAAACTAATAAAAGGAAAACAGGCATAAACAGACAAGATTAGTTACAAAAAGAAATGAAAAGACTGAAGAGTAAATAAGTACCGGTAAGTAAAAGAAAAAACAAACATAACACAAAATGAAAACAAACAAACAAATAAACAAACAAACCACCACGGCCATAGTGAATACTTCTTCTGCACATGCTCAGTAGACGAGACAATAAGAACAATGTTTTCCTCCGTGGAGTCGTGACTCCCAGTCCATATTCTCCTGGACTTGGTACTTTTATTTTGACAGTCACCGTAATAACAATCCAACTTGGTGGTCTGCCCACTTGAATGTCCGTGTTCTCCCGTTGTTCATGTTTAGAGCTCGTTGCTCTCTGCTGCATGTGTGTGTGTGTGGTTTCATTACAAAAACAAACAACTGTGCCAAATTGTAGCCCAACATGAAAACTAAATCATTTTCAGTATTTTCTGCCATTTCAATGTAAACAGGCATCATTTTCAAAGTGTTGCCGCGTAAACACGATACTATAATTAAACAAAAAATGATGGGTTTTAACTTGGAACGTTTTGTTGTAACTGGAACCTGAATTGAATAAATGCGATTCCATGTTCGTGATCGTCTCCAGCACCCTGCAGCCCTGAACTAGAAGAAGAAGGGGAAAAAAAATCAGTTTTGAAGATCGATGGATGGTTTAAAATAGATTTTCAATGAAAGAACAATAACAATGCAATTTATTCAAAGGATCTGAGATTTCTCACTCTTTTTAAACCTTTGTGTTATTCAAATATGAAAATAATTCATGTTCCAGAGCCGAGTTTGAACAATGTGGTCTTGAATAAGCGTCGTGCTGCGATACCTCCGAGGTCTCTCGATGAAACACTAACCGTGTTTTGAATCCTGGTATGCCCATAGCAGACTCGTGGCAATTATAAAGCAATTACAGTTTCATATTGCCTGTTCTTTTGAGATGGTGAAGGAGAAAAGAGGAGGAGGAGGAGGAGGAGGAGGAGGAGGAGGAGAAGGAGGAGGTGAAAGCCGAGCAGTTTAAAAAAAGAGCAAGTGTGCCAGTATTGATGTTTAATTTTTCACCAAATGCTCCGTTGTCCAGCTGGGCATGCGTTCCACTTCACCTGACCACAAAGGCTCATTTTCACTCCAGTGGATCAATCTCTCCGCTCCCGCTGATGGCGTCTTGAACTTATTCTTTCTGGTCGAGCGCCGCTGATAACTGACGAATTTCAGGAAAATCTTACAAAAACATTAGGACACAGGTCCGATGATCAGGTGAAGTATGGAGACGACATAAACATTCAAGTCATTTCACATGAATAAATAAAAAATCCTGTTTTTTTTCTCTCTGTGTCCCACAAACTTGTTGCTCCTCCAGAAGCTGGGATGTTTTCATCAAACCGTCTAATTTCCTGCTGCTGTTTGCACTATAGTAGTTTTTTCTTAGCTGTTTTGTTTGTACTTCTTCTCGTTGTGGACGGTTGATGGATATGTTTCTATGCTCCCTCTCCACAGCTTGTGCAGTAAAACACCTAAACAGACTTGGATAATGATTATCCCAAACACACTCCAAAACCCGGAGTCCATCGCTCTTCAACTTCTGACTTCAGTTGAAACTCATTGAATGAATAAAACCCACGTTTGCACGACGACGCAAAACGTTCACTGCGCTTCGGGATCCTGTTTACATGACAAAGGTGGCTGGAGTCACCGAAAACAGAACTTTTTGAAAACAGCTCCTAAGGTGGAACTTTTCAAAAACGTTCCGACTGCGTCTCCGTAGAAAGGAGGGGAAAACACAACTTTCTGAAAACGGTCAGGCTCTGTGTAGACGGTGGAAACGCTGCTACTGAAGTAGTTCTTCTGCACATGCTCAGTAGATGGACAATAAGAACAATGTTTCCTCCAGATTCTCCGGGGACTTGGTACTTTTATTTTGACAGTCACCATAATGACAATCCAACTTGGTGGTCTGTCCACTACAATGTCTTTGTTCTCCCGCTGTTAATGTTTATAGCGTTTTGTTCTCTGCTGCATGTGTGTGTGTGGTTTCATTACAAAAACAAACAACAGCACCCACTAGTGGCCTGGCATAATAACTACAGTGTTTTCAAAACGTTGCCGTGTAGACGTGAAGTCTTTCTGAAGCGATGCGTTTCCAGTCGAAACGTCGCGTAAACATTGCCTCAGACATCTCTGCGTAAGCTAATGCTAACTCTACAGCGCCACCTATCATGTTCACCATCACATCCTGATTGGAGGAGCAGTCAAGAGTTACACACAAGTTACTTTCCCAAAGTATCTCGTGTCACACTGGGGCGAGTCAGTTTACTTAAAGTTGATGTTTGTGGATTGTGAGTTAAGCCCCGTAGTCTATAGAGTGTGGGGGATGTGGGGTTTAATTCCAGCCACATGATGGGCCTGTGGTGTCAGAAAGTGGCCCTGTCTGTGGTGTAGGGCACAACGACTTCCTGGCTCAACCTCTGGAACGGCAAATAGGCATTTTTATAGGGATTGAAGGGAGCAAGAAGAGCAAGGAGGTGGCTTAGAGAAGAGCCTTAAAATGACAGCAGTCATGATATATAACAATACGAGAACGTGGGTGGAGATGATTCATGACTGAACACAAACTTTCTTTTTTTTTTGTTTTGCATTTGCCACAAATGATTGAATAATGAATTTCCCAAACGGTTTATCAGGCAAATTTGACTTTCTTCAAAGCACACGGATTTAGGAATTAATGGTAAAATAACCCAAATCCGGTTGCGAAATTTGCAATTTCTTGAGTTTTCATGCCGATTATGACACTCGTGTTTACATCTGAGAGACTTCTCCACTTACCTGCAGCGGCTTTTAAACCCTAAGACCAACAAACGTTGCTGATTCTGCGCTTACGTGCACTCGACTGAGGGGCGAGCCGGTCCTGGGAACAAGCATCTATTCTCTGCGAGACAATGACGGGGAGGAAGCTGTGTGTGTGTTTGTGTGTGTGTGTGTGTGTGTCTGACACTTGATCGGCCTGCTACGGTAACCACAGCCCCACACACCACACACACAAGAGAGAGAGAGAGAGAGACACACACACACACACACACACACACACACACACACACACACACACACACACACACACACACACACACACACACACACACACACACACACACACACACTAAATCAGTTCCCACTGCTTGATTGGCAGGACTCCAGAGACCCACACCTGCCTTAACTGCCTTCACTTTCTCCACTGTTTGACCAGATGGTGGCTGAATTCATAATACTTGTCAATATGTGTGTGTGTGTGTGTGTGTGTGTGTGTGTGTGTGTGTGTGTGTGTGTGTGTGTATAGGTCCATTCTGCATCATCTGACTCTATATATGATGGCAACCACCTGACCCACTCTTTGATACTAAAATCATTTCCCAGCCACCTCCAGGTTTGAATATATTTCCAGCACATGGTAGCAATATGTCCGGATCAGACTTCAGTCATGTTAAATTGGAGGTCTTCATTTAGTGGGGCCTTTCTGGGAACAGCTGCTGCCTAATTTGCTTCTGCTTCTTTTTTGGAGGTGATAACATGCCCGGGGGCTGATGAGGAAGGGAAATGGATATATGTATGGATGCCTGTTAGACACAGAATGCCAATCTGCTTGTCTCAGATTCGAGGTCAGTCATCCAGCAGCTGCATACGGGCCTGTTGCATCAGTAACTATGGTGGGAAACATATTTATTCACTAAGACAACCTGCGTGTTAAGGTTTCAGGTTTGTGCGAAGATCCCCGCCAACAGATTGAATGTTAAATATCAAAGACTTCTGTTCAGAAAATCTTCGACGGCGCAGCAGAAACAAAGACTTAAATCGCTGTGACCTGCGTCTAACTCTGCTTCAACGGACCACACATTAATCTGAGCTCTCACTGGTCCACTTTGCTCATTGAGGTTTGGATTCAGTTCATGGAGCAGAAACTGTTTTGCATAAACCGTTTGGAAATTTCCAGCAATTTTACTTTCTTCTGTCTGGCGGCTGGCATTTTTTCCAGATGTGCAACAATAGATGTTTCCACATGTGCGGCCGGCAACGAGAGGCAAAATTTAAAGGATCTTTTTTATCATGCATTGATTTATCCACATGAAATAGTAGGTTGCGTAGTAGTTATCAAAAAGCCCCGGGTTCAGGCTCAGGGGCTTTTCTGTGTGGAGTTTACATGTTCGCCATGCGTGCGTCGGTATTTTCCTCCGGGTCAGAAACAAACACTTTAGGTTAATTGGTGAGAGTGTATTGTTGTTGTTTTTCCACTCTGCGTGTCGTGTTGCAGAAACATCCCTCTGACGTGAATAATGTTTTGTTATCTGTCGTATTGAACATGTCTTTTTTTTAAATATTTGGTGAGTTGAATCGTTTTTGTCAGGATTCTTTGTCCGTAAAACAGGTTTTGATGACATTTGTTAAGTTGGAAACACCCTTTGTTATTATGTATCTGTTAAAAGACTTTTAAAAGAATATTAGATGTGTAGGAAGTAGCTTGTGTTGGTACTTTTTAAATTTGAAAATAGTTTTCATTCATATATGTTTATTTAAACACAGATTCTACTGGTATTTGTTGATCTGGAGGCAGGTTTTGGTCGTATTTATTGAGTTGGAAACAGGTTTTGATTCATACATGTGGAGTTGTACTTTTTAGCAATTTATATTGTGTTGAAAGCAGGTTATGTTCATATTAGTTGAGCTGACAACATATTTTGTTTCTACAGGGGGAGTTAAAAGCAAGTTATGTTCATTTTTGTTGAGTTGAAAAAGTTTAATATACACACACACACACACACAGTGTTGAAAGCAGGTTGTTTCTGTTCTGATTTGTCGAGTTCAAAACAGGTTCCATTAATATATATAATGTTGGAAAACTAATGGGGTTTGTAGAGTCAAACGCCTCTGATATTGATGTTTGTTGAGTCGACAACCGTTTCTGTTCACACATGTTGAGTTAAAAGGAGCTTCTGCTCACAAGAGTTGAGTCGAAAACATTTTTCTTTTTTTTTTTACACCACGTGTCCTCCTCCTCTTCCTCCTCCTCCTCCTTCTCCTCCCTCTTCTCGTGAGCCCCGGACATCTCGCGATGTTTGGCCGCGGCACGTGTGCTGCTCCTCTTTTTTTTTTTCTTCTTTTTTTTCCTTTTTTTTTTTTAAGTGGCTCTCAGCTGCCGAGGCGGATGATGATGATGGCGGAGCTGGTTCAGGGACAGGCCTCGGTGGCTCAGCCCGGAACGAAAGATGACTTCGCAGACACGATACGCCGGGTCCGACAGGTAAAAAAGAGAAAAAAAGACTCTCTCCGTGGGGGTGGACAGGTCTGCGGCCCTGCGGGTAACGGCAGGGCCGCGTGTTTGCGTGCGAGGCAGGCCGGGGACTTTGTGTCGGGGCACCCCGGACCCCCCCCCCTCCTCCTCCCCCCGCCCCCTCCCCTACTATAAACACTCCTCATGCAGCCCAGCTAGCTATAGCAGGCTAACGCTGAGCTAACGTAGCCGGAGAGAGGGCAGATTAGAGTTCCTGGTGGACGCCGGAGACCGCTGAATAAACGGCGACAAAAGTGCGGCGAGGGGACGAGACGAGTCTTCTGTGGCGCAAAACACGAAGGCCTCTGGCGGTGTCGAAGTTTGTGCGACTTTAGTAAGTTTTTAAGTCGATCCGTCTGCAACCTGTTGTCAAAAAACTCTGGAGAAGTTACAGTTAGCTTAGCCACGTTAGCTCCCCCAACACCACCACCACCACCACCCGGGCTCGGGACACGGTGTAGTTTGACCCGCGGCGTGACACGAGGCGTGGAAGCCTCGACGGCACACGGACGTTGCCTGACCGGCCCGTGGGTGTCGGTGACACGCCGTCCGTGGCTCGCTAAAATAGCCTCGCTGGTTACAAGTCCCGGGTGTTAGCTTTTGCTCGTTGCCCCAGTTTAAAGAGACAACTCGGCGAGTGACCGCACACACCGTGCACCCACTTAAATCACCCACTTCCCCGGTGATTAACTCGACGATTCGCCCCCATCCCCCTCCACGTGGAGCCCGTGTTCCACCTGGCCACGCGAGGGGAGCGAGTTTCATGGCGTTAGCCTGTTAGCATGTGCGGTACTGGGTGTCCTCGCAGGCAGCGTTGGCGTTAGGCCATGTAATGTAACGTCATCTGTTGAAATAAGCCCCCCTTCCACTCCTGCTGCTCGACACACTTGGGTTTGGTTTTTTTCCAACAGTTAAAATACCTCGTAAAATACCATTTCAGAATAAATGTACAACCTGCAGTTCACTCTTGATTACCACCGCCGTGCAGGTCATGTGTGTAGTGCAGGAGAGGAAGGCCCCTGTTTTCTGTAGTAGTGAACAAGTTTACCCACTCCCAACACAAATGTTCCTGAGTAAATTGAACTTTAGTCTCAAACCGTTTCTACTTTAGCTTCCATGCGATGCTAATAATGAACAGCCACGTCTTTATCCTGTCGTTTGTGTTATCAAGACTAGCTGACACAAATATCTTGCGCAACGGTTAGTTTTTGAAGTACACGGAATTATCCCTCCACCCCCATCTGATATGCTGTTTTGTAGCCAAATTGATTGCCAATATATGCACACATTGCCTCCCAAGTGCAGGCTGAATGAACTTCTTCCTCAGTGGACTTTCATTCAGTTCAATTCAACTTTATTTATAAAGCGCCGAATACAACAAAAGCATTTCAAGGCACTTTCACAGAGAAAACCCAACAAATCCACATGAGCACGCATAAGTGACAGTGGAAAAATGGGGAGGGGGGGGCGGCATGTGTTTACCGGCAGAAACCATTGCAGAACCAGGCTCAGAGGTGTTTGCTTCCTGCTCACATTATATCATGATTCCCCTTCTGAAAAGTGCAAGGCTTCAATGCAGTACATGTCAGGAAAAATGGCATTTTGGCAACCTGTCATATCGGCATATAGATATTTGATTTTTAAAAAAGTAAAGCAGTGACATATATATATATAATGTATTTATAATCATCAATAATACATTACTAGGGTGACATAAGTTGTTGAATGTATATTTGCAGAATATTTCCACAACCAAGCCTGTTATACCAGATATATAAATTGAGATACTAGCATTTTAGTATTTGAATTTAAAAAAATAAAAAATGTCACCATTACTTGGATTATTGCATGTCATGAGATAACATTTAATTGAGCTACAATCATTCAAAACAGAACTAAGTTAAATAAGTTAAACACGTTTTAATTGTTTTTTTTTTTATAATCTCCCCACGGGTCATTCCAGAGCTAAAGGACTTAAATAACAAATGCTGGGTCACCCTGGGGTTTTAATCTTGATCTAATCATCTATAGCCGTTACCCATAGGAGGAGGTTAAGTTACAATGTGGTTGTCAAGTATTCAGTGTTGAGAGGACACTCTTAGCCTTACATGGTGAAGTAAGGCTTCATGCTTTCTGACCTCAAAGGATGTGGGCACGTAAGGCAATAACTTGTGATTTGTTGCTGTGTAGCTCGAGGTTGGCCTTCATGATCCAGATTTGAAAAATATAAAGATCCAAGGGCACGGAAACAAAAAATATAAAGTAACACATTTAAAATAAACAACCTTCACTGTTCAAATGCTTCCAGTCACTGATTAACATACACGAGCTTCATTCAACAGGTCTGCTTGTGTGCTCGTTTGGCATTTTATATCACTTTCTCCTACGTCTGCTTTTGCGGATCATGATTTATTTAACAGGAGGACTGGGGGGAAAAAAACTGCATGGGTGTCCATGTCTACTGACTGGAGGTGAGGCACATTGCACACATATTACACACATACACCTCCAGTGTATTTAAATCTGCAGTATAAATTTAAAATAGGTCATAAATGACAATGTTCCTCACACTAATGTCTGAGTTAATGAACAAGACATAAATTACTGAATCCTTGAATAACAATCCTCAACTACGTAAGATTTGAAAGACTGAAGTACTCTGAAGGATAGCATTTAGCATCCTGGCACGGGGCATCCTATCGTCTCAGACTGGACGGGATCGTTGTGCTTTCAGATCAGCGTGAGGTCCCATCGAGATAATGTTTTCACGTGAAAACAGAAAACTTTTTATGTGATTTCGGAGTCCGTTTACAGGACAGTGGTGGTCAGAGCCACTGAAACTGCAACTTTTTTTAATTAACTTTTTTAAATGCTCGGGCTTTAGTGTCCACGTAGTCAATGGAAATGCTGCTACTGCGCATGCTCGCCACGGCCGAGGTAAATAGTTCTCCACATCTGCGAGTCGATGGATGACAGCAATGGCGGCCATGTTCTCCTGGGACTTAGTAGTTTTATAGTCGAGTCGCCCGTAACTGCAATACAACTTCATTGTCTGTCCACAAGAATTGGCGTGCACTCACCTCTGTTCGCGTTCTCGGGCACGTTTCTTTTCAAAAACAAAACAGCACCCGCTAGTGGCCTCACAATAAAACTGCATTGTTTTCAACGTTTCTGCCATTTCCGGGTAAACAACCATCGTTTTTAAATCGTTACTGCCTAAACACAAAACCTAACTGAAACGAAAACGCAGAAATGATTCGTTTTCACAAATGTTGTCATTTGAACGGCGTCTAAAATTAGCTTCAGTGTAGCTAGCTAGCGCCAGCCGCTGCCGTCATTCCATTCAAGTTTGATATTGAAATGCGTGGGTAAAATGGTTTTATTAATATGCTTTTTCTTTTCATTGATACAACCAACATGCTGCTTCTTCAAAATGAAAATACTGATAAACTGCATGTTTTTTTTGTGAAATATCTTTTCAACTTCTCACACCTGATTGTGTGTGACACACATTTTAATGTTTCCTACCACTGGATCATGTTAAATTGGCCTCGTCGTGACCAAACTTGGACAAAAAGGGAATTTAAAAAAATTTATCAGAGTTTTGACATGCAAGAAAAAACGATTTAAATATGACTATCTGTGCTTGGGGCAATTTAGCCTACAGGGGGTCACCTCAGCCAGCTAATTATCAGGAAATCCTGCGGTACCTGAACGCCTCCTGCGTCAGGCGCAAGCTAAACGTGCCGCTCACGCTGTGCCGTCTTTCTGTCTTGACACGGCTCACGAGGTCCAAAGTACTGAACCCTTTCCTGCCTGCTGTATTGTGTCAGTGGAAGAATTGACCCGTCTGCAGCAGCACAAAAACACATTTTTAGGTCTTTGTGGCTTTCCTGCCGTTTTTCTTTCTTGAAGATTTACCTGTGTAGTTTGAATGTGAATGTGGTTTTTACTGTGGATATTGAGAGCCTTCTATTGAAATGCTCCACTATTATTAATGTTAGGATTGCCTTAAAATACATTGAGGCGGTGCTTTTAAAAGACGCTTTCTGTATCTGAGCTGGCAGTTTGTTCCAAGCTTCTGTAGCTTAAACAAACTACTAAACTGAGGCTTCAACATATTTTTTATACAATTCGTTGTAGGAGTCGAGTTTGAGTATGCTCGCACACGTAGGTAAAAGGCCTTAAAGCAATAACTCATCAAAAAAATGAGCCCTGGGAGCGACAGGTAGCCGGTGAAGAGACACGAACGCTGACGTCGTGGTCTCTCATCAGATCCTCTAGCGTTGCACCACCACCCACTACAGCCTCAACAAGTAACACAGGTTTTACCTTTCCCAACAGTGTCATGAAAACTATAATAAGTCTGCAGGGAGTGTACGTTTCACTTATCCGATAAGCCCTTGCAGTGGAAGTTAATCTATGTTGTCTCAGTAGTTTCTCTCATGAAAGCCTTTAAAGCAACTTGTGATCCTCTTTTTATTTACTTGACAATATCTTCTGACACTAAACGTTGATTATCGGCAAAATTGCACGTCCAATCCCTTCTTTATACGAGCACTTTTGTAATTGTCACTCTGTCTATACGGCAGATGGTAAAATGCAGATTTGTGTGCTTTTTTTCTTTTCTTCCGAGTCGACATTTGTGCTTCACCACGTAGAAAAGAGAAGTATGTCATATGATGTTGATGTGGCATTAGCCTGAGATGTGTTGCAACAGCTCTCTACTCTTGAGTTCCCACAGATGCGACTTGACATTTAAAGCTCGGAGCTGCAACGAGCTGAAGTCGCTCCTCGGTCTCTTTGAGTCCATTAAGATTCATTCTTTTAATTCACCTCATATTTACCGCTGTCAAAGTGTCACTGGATGTATCTAAACATGAGCACTTACTAATACGACGCGGCTTTTGTTGGGAAATAAGTTGTGTATTTGTGCTCCAGCGTAATGGATTAAACGCAGGTTTCGGTGGCCTTGTGATCTCGCCATCGCTAGTCATTAGCTTTAAAGGTGCAGCATGAATTGTTTCAGTTATGTCAGTTTCCTGCGTTAGGTGGCAGTAGTGAGTCATATTACCCAGTATAAGCCAAGAAGTAAAAGTTTGCTTTCACTAATACAGGATGCTGGCGTATGGGTTTGTGGAGGAAACGGTAATAACCAAAGATCATAACTTGCTGAGTTGGGCAAAAAACAGCGAATGTTAATCCTATTTTATCGTAAGAACACTCGATTATTTTGTAAATATTGTAAGTTAAAAAAAAGGGGGGGACAGGGGGCAATACAGGCATGATATTGTTGTACAGTCTTACGGAAAAGAAACTGCAGTTTATTTGTAAAAGTGTTTGAACTAAATAGCCAGTTGTGATAAGATGCTAGGCTAAAAGGTAACAAAATAGAATGTACTTTATTTATTTATTTATTTATTTTTTCCTCCCTTTGTACCTGAGAAACCAAGCAGTTTATAAGTTATTGTGCTATTATTTTACTTCTCCAGCCCAGTTGGGCTGTATGTGAATGCAACACCTCACTACAAAACCTGACTGACCACAGTCGGCTTTTTGTTTTCATTTTAATATCTTCAGCTCAGAAACAGTTACAGTGAAGAACTGCAAGTATCTCTGAGGCCGGCGGAGTCCGGTGCCGTCGCGTTTACCTTGTGGCCTCCAGTGGACACAGAGTCCCTTCAGCTGCTGGATACACAGCTTGTACCCGACGGTTTGCCACAAAATCCATCAGACTGCATGACTGTAGACTCCCATTGACCCGTGGCAGCAGCACTGAGAGGCATTTCTGTTTAAATGTCAGTGACCCGGTATGGCCATAAATCAGACTGAAAAACCAAGTGACCGACTCACTTTTATAGACCAGTGCCTAGAGGGAGGCTCACTCCTGAAACTCTCCATCTGACTTCACCTGTGCTGTTTTAACGAGGCTGATTTAAAATACATATGTCCTTTGCCCATTTAAATACTGCATCCGCTTTTAGATTAATCCTTTTTGTTAATGCACCCATCAAAACATTTGCCTCAACCAAACATGTCATGATTGCAATTGAATTTGTCTTATTGGAGACAATTAACGTTTACTGAGGGCTGGATGAATGTCATATGTTTTTTTTTTTTTCAGATCTTCACAAAAATCTATTAAGGGTCAAAATCCATAATCCACATGTAGGTTCAAGAGCCATCGGTTGCAAACTTGTTTTCGAAAAGCTTATTTAGCAACGAAAGTATTGTAATTAATTTAGTTGGGTTCCCTTCGCCAAAAGCCAAAGTGTAATTTTTAAATTATATAATGTCTGAGTATGTACCTAAATGCAGAGAACTACATTTTTTTTTTTAATTTAGTTGAAATGGTGAAACGATTATGAAATTCAAGACGTAGTGAGAAATTTCAAGGTTTTTGGCTCCTTCTTTAGCTTTAAAGTCCTTACATTAAAAAAAAAAACCCAGTATAGGTTGGATAAAAAATTTCTTTTACACTTTCCAGATGCTTTGCGTGTAGGAAAAACGATTCATTGGTTTTAGACGGCCATAAGTAAACATAAACATGTTTGCGTGTGCATAGTTTCGCGTAAATGCATACAAATTGATAAATGTATTATGCCAGTTATAAATGCTTTTCTCAGTCATAAAGTGTCAGTTATTCCGTCCGTCTTCTTTCACTCTGCGTTACATTTGTCGCGGGAGGCCTTCTCCGAACACACGCTCAGATCTTCAAACTCAACATGTCAATACAAACACCATCAATATCACAAATTGCAGATTGCATCCATCCAGGTATCAGAGAAAGGTGCTTTTCAAGTGTTAATTTCCCAGAAAGTTCCAACGTTTCCGTGAGCGTGCGACTTGATCCATAATGCTCTTAAAGCTGCCTGACATGTACATAGCTGAGGGGGTGTCATGGAAACAGCAGCCCCACACCTGCTTCCTTTTATGCCTCCTTATTTCCATCGCACCCCTCTCACCTCCACCAGTGGGCTCAGAAGTAGATAATCACCCCTCAAGGTGACGCGAGACTCTAATTTCCAGCACTAGATTTTCATATTGTGAAAAAATAATTCCAGTCAGGCACAGATGTCAATTTAGTGCAATTTTCTGAAATGCTATCCTTTTGTATGGAAAGTAGAGGTGGCAGATTAATAGTGAATGGAAAATGCTGTTGGTGTTCTTGTGCGACGTAACCGAAGATTTAAACATCCATCACGGCGGCGCGTTAGCAGCTACTTTCGACCGACAAAGCGGTTGAGGTTTAAAAAGCCGATTCAGATCAGTTTTGAGCTTTGACCACAGTGTGAATGACTGCAGCCGACATGGAGGCCAGGAAACTACAAAACGAGCTGCTATTTTGATCATCAAAAAATATGCTGTTATTAAGCATTGCCACTATATTACTACATTGTAGGACTTGCAGTAATATGACAAATATAAGCATTTAATGTCTCCGTGGTTTGATGCCGCCGCCCTTTCTTTGGCCCCGAAATTATACCCGCAGTAATTTGCAAGTTTTTTGACTTGGGGGAAAACAACAAAATGAGAATTAATTGCACGTTTTTTTCGTAACCAATCCTACCATGAATGAATCGTACATGGAAACAATTTCTCTCACAGTTCAGATACGCTTCACACACTTTCTCTCACCAATGTTGGCATAAATGCTTGAAATAAATCTTGTATGTTGCAGCTGTTACGTTTATCCTTCAGCGCTTATTGTATCATTTAAATTAATCTTTTTTTGTTTTGTCTATAAATGTATTTGTTAAAATGTGTGTTTTGATAAAAAAAAATCAATAGTTTCCTCTACGTATTATCATGGAAATGAGTCGTCCTGGAAAAAGTCATCTCCCTGACCCCAGATTTTCCCTGCTGCTAAGCCCATAATGAAACCCTTCGGTGCCCCACGGGTTATAGATGAGTGGTTTTCCCACTGTGGAGGGGTGCCAGAGAACTTTAGGAGGGAGTGCAGCAGCTGGCAGAATGAACCGGTAAACATAATAATCTGGTTAGCTTACTTCAGTTATGGTCGCTTTGATTTTACGCGCTGCTCGTCATACTTCGCAAAGGAGTGCCAGGTAATTGTATTAAATGGAAGGTAGCAAGGGGGGATTTCATGGCCTCTGAAACTCTTGAGTAGGTTAAAAGAAACTAAAAGAAAAGTAGGCATGTAAAGTGTATTTAAACCTGAACAACGTCCAACTGTTTTGGATCAAATGAAGTAGGGTTGCAACTAACGATTATTTTGATAATCGATTAATTGATCGGTTATTTTTCCGATGAATCAGATAAAAAAAATAATAAATTAATTGTACGACCAGTTGATATTGAATGAACCAAACACCAAATATGTTATGTTTGTGCACGTAACTGAACCCATACAAATATGTATACAATATATATATATATACATGTATACAAAATAGTTATTAGATAAGATTTACTTCAGGGACCACATACAGTCCAGTTTCATCCTGAGTGGACCAGACTCGTAAAATATTGCGATAATAGCCTTTAAATTGCGTTTGAAAGTTTTTCTTTGTCATGGTACACAGGGTATGTGATGAAATCGTCTATATTTTTGTAAGATCAAACTGTTAGTACTGAAAATGACTACAATCTTAAAGTCAATTTTAATGAATTATTGTGGTGCAAAATACAGTGAAATGTAAAAAGAAAACTTGTATAAATCCTATATAAGCACCTTGCTTGGTGGGTTTGCGGGTCGGTTTTTGGCCTCATGTTCTCTGCTGGAAAGGGAAAGTTTAACTAACGGAGCAGAGCTTCACAGAGCAGCTCCGAGCTGCAGGGAGGCGGCGATAATTCACGTCTCAAAACTAATCTTGACACCACAACGTCTGAATATTCTAATAATCAGTTCCAGCCCAAGTATTTTGGCCGTTTCATTGTCGCCGAACTTGAAATTTACCCGGAAAACCTGTCTGTTGTCCTCGCCTGGAAGGTTGTCGCTCATTAAGGTGTGTTAACAGTTAAATACTTGTCCGTGCACAGTGACGTGTCCACGCTTACCAGGTCCACTCCTCACAGGTTCTACTGTTCGGCCTCGCTACATTCAACTTGCTCTGCAGGTTGAGTTGTTTTTTTAACTGTATTTCAGTCAGCCAGCATTGACAAAGCTCCGGAGGTGACAAACGGCTCCGCGACATGACGAGTGACGCATGAATCACGTGACACAACGAATAGATCATGAAATTTGTTGCCGACACTGCTAAGAGTCGAATTTTATCGATTTTATCCATTCATTGTTGCAGCCCTAAAATGAAGGAAGTGAGTTTGACAACTTTCTCCGGTTTGTGTTGTTGTAAACTTGGACCAAAAGAAAATGCATGCAACGTGCGGTTAGGCTGTCAGCTTCACGTTTCCTCCGTGTGCTATTTTCCAAACCGGATTGACAGCCTGAGCATTATGAAGCTGTCCTGGGAGAGGGTTTCTTTTTTTGTTGTTGTTTTGTTTTTGGTGTGTCACACCTCTTGTATTATTGACAAAGCCGGTCGGTGGAGATGTCGCCCTGTACTGCGATCTGTGTCATTTGTCTGTGAGATCAGATGTTTTGAGGAGGGGAAATTTCACCGCTGTACGACGTGCAGTCTTCAACCGCTGTCACAAACCTGCTGAACGTCACACCAATCTTGGTGCTTTTAGACAAACAAAGTGTCGCTGCTGACGTGAAGGGGGGGTGTCCGGGGAAAAGGAAAGTGTATCATCCGCTCTTCACTCCCGTTTCCACCTGACCTGCTGTGTTGTGCTTCCAGATGGCAGCCAAGATGGGAGGGGACCAGATGCCCAACATGAACAGTTCATCTCCAGTCATAGACGGCTCCTTGTACGGCTTCGGAGGCCAGAAACGTTCTCTAGACAATGGAGGTGGGCCTAAACACACGCACGCACGCACGCACGCACGCACGCACGTGTTGGATAAAGAGAGAAACTGAAGAGGCTGTCAAATGTGAAGTATCAAACGAAACAACCTCATGAAAGCTCTAAATATACCGTTTCCTCATTCAGAGTTTCTGTTTATTATCTTTTATCATTTCAAAGTTAGTCCTACTAATAAAAATCAGTTTGAGATGTTCTGCAATTTCTTCTCCATCCAATCAAGTACATTCGTCTATAGCTGGGGTGTCGCGCTCGCTTCACTTCAGGCGTAATTTCATCTCAAGTGGGCCTGACAAGGAAATATTATAATCTATAAATACCTGGAACTCTAAATCTCTTTGTTTTAGTGCAACAAGTATTATTATATCATTAAGAAGTTGACATTTAATTAACAATCCTTTTACAACACATGACGAGTCTCAGATTTCAATAAAATTACTCCCATTTCAACAACGTTATGTCACACTTAACCATTTACACATGTACACCACCACCTGCAGATCACAGTGGATCTTTATGACACTATTTACATCTTCAGAGGCATAAAACATTTGGCTGCATGTCGCTGGAACTCAAACTATAATAGGCCACTTCATATTATGGTCAGAATAACTTGTTAAAAACTGGTAATGATTATAAATTTAGACACATTTCTACATCTGTGTAGTAATCCTAATCCCCGGAAGTGATTCACCACATAATGCAAACTAAAAAGGAAAGTGAATAAGTAAATAACTGCTGTGC
This sequence comes from Lipophrys pholis, assembly GCF_963383615.2. Taxonomy (NCBI): domain Eukaryota; kingdom Metazoa; phylum Chordata; class Actinopteri; order Blenniiformes; family Blenniidae; genus Lipophrys; species Lipophrys pholis. The sequence continues at coordinate 30,032,570 of NC_137641.1, forward strand.
GTCTCGGGCTGCATGTGTTTGACACCCCTGGTCTAGAGCGTAGAATGTACCCGACTTTTAAAACAAAGATAACACAGCCCATAATAGTTTCAATTTGCTTTGTACACTGAACTAGTTTCTGTTGTGTCTATCCAAGGAAAGAACTACTGACTGATATCTTGCTTTTTTTAAGCTTCTCCAGTTATGAGGAACTACCAGATGAGTTTAACATCACACTCTCGTGTTGGATTTCCACGTGTTATTCGGAACCTGCTGACGCTCCTGATTTACATTCCTTTTTTTTCATCCAAACTGAGCCATTGGGCTGATTTTTTTATTTTTTATTTTTTTAAACGAATTCGAGAGAATTTGACTAATTTCCCAACGAGTTTTGGGAGATCGTTATGTCAGTGACATAATCACTGAGGCAACGCAACACAGCGAGGTAAACAAACGTCTCACCACAGTTCCTCGAACTTGGTGACAGATATGTTCTCTACGGATCAACAGAAACTCCCTCATGTCGGCGTCCAAACACAATCTCCTCGCGCCATGCTAGCTGCTGTGTTTCCATGACAACGGTTGGGGCGATACATGTTTTGACAGCGCGATTGAGCCGGGTCAGCATTTACCGCGTCCACCGGGGCTGTGCGATATGAAGGGAACATGCGATATGTGCTAACGTTAAGTATTCCAATAATGATGTGATTAAATCACAATTTATATCTATGGATAATCTGATTTGTCCAGAAAGAAGGCGTCTCACTGTGAATTGGATTATATATCTTAGACGACATTTGGCTCCATGTCAAAATAGCTCCATCGCATCGTGCTGTTCACTACACGAGTATTCTAGTCAAGATTCAGTTTGCTTTGACATTTCATGTTTAGTCACACTTTTGTTGGTATTGAAAATTCAGTCATGGAAACATCATCTGTCATTGTTCGGGCGGCCTTCTGCAATTTGTATGTGGCACATATTCAGAATCAGAACTTTCTTTTGTGTCATTGTTAAAAACAATGAAATTGTAAGTGCAGTGCAGTCCATGATCATGACACGTTAGAATATATCTTTGAACATTTTTTAAGAGCAATAAAAAACACTCGGATGTAAAAAAGAATCCACCCTTACAACAAACAGTTTTTGCAGTTTCATTTCAGTTGTAATGAGCTATTCAGATGTATTCTAGCCCTGGAGTAAAAGCTTGATTGACGTTGTGATAACTCTCTGATGGATTGTGCAGCCATACAGTTCATACAGCCGTCGATCAGAGTCCAATCTGATAAAACAGGTTCACACTCACCCTACATAGGAGGCTTTAGGAGCAGTAGGTCGGCTTGAAAGCTTCTTTACAACAACAAATCTCAAAGCAGAAGGACATTAACACATATGGACCTGTGTCTGCAATAAAGATTTATTTCATGGTTAATAATCACACGTATCGCACTGCTAAACAATATTGTATGCAAATGATTACTCTAACATTCTGCCCTAGTGTGCAGAGTTTTCTTGGGTTTAAGGTCTGTGTACTCCCATTGTAAATGTTTATAGTGTACTGTTCTTGCGTTTGGATTAATTACAAAATGGCACCAACCAGTGGCCCAACGTGAAAAACGTAATCGTTTTCAGTGTTTTCGCCGTTTCTGTATGAACGGCAAACTTTTCTGAAAATGCAAAAACGATGTGTTTTCACTTGAAGCGCTGTCTCGTAAACTGGTTTTCCCTGATCATATGGTGAAGATTACTCGCAGACTGTACGGTAGAAGGATCTGATCCAGATTGAGACTCCGACCACAGTTTCATATCCTCACGTGGAGTATTAAGTATCCCACTCTGCAGTGCAGTGAGAGAGAGAGCTCTGCAATTCACTGGAAGCACAGATTTGATCTATTTTGCATTCACGAAGTGGAAAGGCGAGTCATTCATCCCGTCTTCCTCTTATCTTGTCACAGTTGTTTGTATAATCGTCCAGCCCTGAATCCATGAATAGGAAAATTGTATCCAGTTTAGGTTTGTGAGCACTTTGATGCGTTCTGATTGTTTGCAACAATTTGTCCTCAGTATTTCGGAGTCAAGGTTGACTCGCAGTGACTAACGGAAATTGTATCCGTGCGGCGTTGCACTCTGCATTTAATTATCAAGCAAGTATACAAATAACTCCGAGGCCTTTATCGCTCTGTCCCGTCCTTGTATGGATTCGCTGTGCCTCCCTTTTTTATATTCATAGCTGTTCCATTCTCGAGCGTTAACCCCGTCGCTTTTCCAGAAGAAGTGAAATCAGAGCAAACAGCCATAAAATTGATTGAACCTGCGAGATATCAACTCAGGTGTTGACGTCCACGGCGGCACATCCTCCAGTGACCCTGCAGGACCCTTGCTCGGTGCTACCTGTCAAAATTCAATTCTGCAGCAGCAGTCGGTGACCCGTCAGCCGCCGCTCTTTTCTCTGATTGAAACGCTCACTCATCCACTCGCAGGCCTGATTTCCATGCTCGTGAAAGCCCCCCCACTGTGGGTCAGACACAAACATGAAGGACCGGCAGGGCCGCATCCATCTGCTGCCGTCCTCTCGTGTTTGGCTGCTTCGCTACCCGTCACTTCTGCAGATATCCCAAAATAATCCCGTGTCATAACGAATGCATGATCTCCCATTATCGCTAACATGCTAACTGGCTTGTTTTCTCTCTTTATCTCTTAGTGGGGAATCATCTCGGTGCAATGGTACATCAAAGGTAAGCAGAAAATACTTGTTAATACACTCAAAGGTGAATTTTAAAGCCTTTATCCTGTGAGACAACAAATGAATACTAAACCACATAAAAATGAGTTGTGAGTACTAACATCTCATATGGACACATCAATAATTGTAATTCAAATGATAAGTAAATTTTCCTTGTAATAGAATAGATGTGAGCCTCTTTGATCATTCCACATAAATTTAAATGATATATATACTATTTTGTTCAGTTTTTTTAACATACAAAATTCAATGCTTACAAACATATTTGATAAATAAAATGTACCCCCTTATGTTTTACTTCAAAAGAGCTGCACCAACCCTGCAACAGTGTTTCTGTACCATTTATTGATCCAGCATGACACATGCATACAAACTTTATTTGATTTAAAAAATATATATATATAATAAAAAAAACTAACCTTATGGTATTTGTATAAGAGAATTTAGAAACATTTCTACATTGTTCATTTCAAAAATGTGATCTTTTCCTGATGTAAAGAGGTGAACAACCCCGAATTAAATGCGGTGATGCTTGTTTTTGTGCTGAAGTACTCATGTTAATATGCACAAGGTTACCACAACTTGTCAGTACAAACAGTATAACAGGTTTTCTTTATGTCTGAATATCGTCTTGGAACAATATTTACTTTGCGGTGCCTTTGGCTACAACCGGAAACCAATTCAGATTTTGTTCAATTATTATTTGCTAGTTATTTGAAGTTCTGGAAAAACAAAGTAGGGGAAAAAAAAAAAAAAAGCACCCCTTGATATATCACCCAATGTTGACAGTCATTTGTTTGAGACAATAGATTTAACCATAAAAGGCAAATCTAGACATTTCTTCAGTTAGTGGTTCCATGTAGCGTTCGCCTATCATGTTTAAGTAATTTGTATTAGTTATATGTATTAATCTAGTGCTGCACTTGAATAGAATCTTTTTGCTTAACATTAATCACTTGCAGTGAAAGTCAGTGTAGCAGTGGTCTAGTAGGATTGATAAATCCAATCAAAAAAACATCTAGTAGGCAAATGGAGCTGTATTCATTAAACGCTCTCTCTCTTTTGTTATAGAATTCCTGGCTTACCCAAATCTTCAGTATGTGGCAAATAATGTCCAAAGAACCATAAAAGTAATGTTAACGACCTAAAAATTGTCTAAAAGTTTCCTACATGCAACAGAATCTGCAGTTTTTAATTCATGGCCAAACTTTTATATAAGGCTTATAACCTCACATTGAAAATCAAAGGGGTTTTTGTCTCCAGACAAAGCATATTTGATGTGCAAAATATTTGTTTTTGGACATGGACATTGCAGACCTTAAGCACAAAAAAAGAGCCAGAGAGTTTTCTTTTTGTAAAGAATTATCCAAATACTCTGAAAGTGATTTTCCAGATTGACAAACGCAGGAAGTCCCTGCAGTTGTAATGATTTGAGCTCCGTTTCTGAAGCGTCTGTGTGGATTGTATTGAGACCAAAGGGCACGCAGGTATTGATCACGTCCCGGTGTCTTGCAGGGCTCTCGCAACAGAAGACTACAAAGTGCCTGATAAGATGGTGGGATTCAGTAAGTAGCCTCTCCACTTCATTATCATCTGTATTAATGTTTGACATGCAATCATCAGTATTGACTTTCTGGCCAGTTTTCGGGTCACCGCTCGAGGCCTCGGTCTCAATTTTAAAAAAAAAAAAAAAAAAAAAAAAAAAAAGGGAGTTTAATCTGGGCTATTTGTCTCCCCTCCTCCCTCAGTCATTGGAAAAGGAGGAGAGCAGATCTCAAGAATTCAGCTGGAATCAGGCTGTAAGATCCAGATCGCCTCAGGTAACATCAAACTAAATGAAGTAAAACCCCCAAACACACTCGGCCGCTGCGAGGACTTCCCCACTTCAGTTTTTCTTTAATAAATCTTTAAATATTTTCCACTTTTGAGGTTAAAAAAAAAAGAAAGAAAGAAAAAAAGGTGACATTTCGTTAGTGTTGCCTGCCAAACGCTCAAAATGGCGCAGAGGTTGTGCAAAGCTTTTGAAATATTGTAACTAATCTGCTCCTTCAGCTCAATGACCCTTTGTGACTATGCGCACAACTAAGCTGCGCATTAAAATGCCGTATGATCAGGATCATTAAAACTCCAGGTCCCCGCGCAACGCTGCTGAATGGAGTAACGCACAGTGCATGAAAGTATGGTATTAGTGTTGGAGTGTAAATGTCTGGATTTACAATGTGGCTCAGAATGTCTAAAAATAAGAAGTAAGCCTTCACTTTATACGTTGTGTAGGCAGTATGTTTGGATATTGTTTCTTTACTATTTATATCATTAGGCATCAATTTTTTTGATCCAAAATGGAGACTGAGACCTCATTTACGCGACGACGCTTTGAATGAGAATATGCTGTTTTTAGGTTTTCGTTGCCCCCAAAAAATTGTGTTTACATGGCAACGTTTTGAAAATGTCTGTTTACATGGAAATTATGAAACTGATGTAGTGAGCATGCCAGGCCACGAGTTGATGCCGTTTTGTTTTTGTAATGAGACCACACAAACATGCGGCAGAGAACAATGGACTCTAAACATTAACAATGACATTCTTGTGGACAGACCACCAAGATGGATTGTTATTACATTGACTGTCAAAATAAAACTACCAAGTCCCAGGGGAATCTGGACTGGGAGTCATGACACGGTGGAGGAAACTTCTTATTATCCATCTACTGAGCATGTGCAGAAGAACTTAATTATTATTACTGTGGTGCTCATTAACAATTTTTCAGAAGGTTGGGTTTACCCCTGTTTCCATGGAGATGCATAGTGTTTTCAAAAAGTTACACCTTCTGAGCCATTTTCAAAAGGTTTACTTTTCAGCGGCTCCCAGCACCGTTTTTGTGTAAACGGACGCCCAAAACCAAAGTTTTCAGTTTTAACTTGAAAATGTTGTTGTTGTTGTAAATGTGGCCCAAAGGCTTCTTCCATTCCAGTACAGGCGATTTTCTGATCAGTATTTTGTGACACAGTCCTGCACAGGGGAGGATGATATTCAGCGTCTTAAAGTTTCTGTTCTCTCACAGACAGTGGAGGCATGTTGGACCGGCCCTGCACGCTGACCGGCAGCCCGGAGAACATCGAGTAAGTCCCCACACTTCACTTTGACAGATGGGATCATTAGGAACGTGTGTCCCATTGTTCTCGTGCAGGGCACGAACTCTCCTCACACCTCCTCCCCATCAGTCACTAAACCACCTGAACGCATCCGTCACATCTGACGGGAGAAAAAATTTGAAATCTGTAGAGTTTTAACAGCGGTGGTGACGGATGTCTTTATCCAGGCAGGCGAAGCGGCTGCTGAGTGAGATTGTGGAGCAGTGTCGCTACGGCCCCGGCTTCCACAATGACATGGACGGTAACAGCTCCATCCAGCAGATCCTCATCCCCGCCAACAAGGTCGGGCTGGTCATCGGCAAGGGAGGAGAGACCATCAAACAACTGCAGGTCTGCTTGTAGGCCACACACTCAGGAACTGAGTTCAATCTGAACATCGGTTTTTCATGTCCGTCATATTTTATGCATGTTTTTTTTGTATCGTTGTGTTTGTTTGTGCGCCTGTTATTATTCTATACGTTTTCTTATGTGTATGCTTGTATGTATTCTGAATATTTTTGTGTGTGCTACTGTTTCTGCATTTAGTATATATCCGCCTGAGAACGCCCGCGGGTTCTCTATATGTATGTGTGTCTGTTAGTGTGTGTTTGTGTACGCGAGCGCCAAAATGACCACGTACATTTCCAAGATGTATAGAATGGCCTTTTACAAACATATATTGTGCAAAACTTAAATGGCACCTTGTCACCTTTACACAGCACCGCGCTGGAAGGGTCGACTGAATATTCAAACGATGATTGGATCCAGCTCTAGTATTTTGGCTCGTTTTAGTATCTGTTCAACTTGAAATTTGCCAGAAAAACCTGATGACCTCCTCAACATGCGCTATGGCGTTAAACCGGTTTGGCCAAAATCTCTACAATGGGCCCAATTCATACCGTTTCTACCGTATACCCGTTCTACTGCCCACCGCTAGTGTTGGTGTGTGTGGGTATGTACGAGCGCTTGTGTGTGTCCACGAGTGTCTGTTTGTATCCTGTATACGTGTGAAAGTGTGTCATGCCACAGCGTTATCATTCATTAGATTAAGGCCACATCCACACGAGCCAAAACTGTCTTTATCCCCCAGGAGTTGAAGAAAAAAGATTCAGTGGACAAGGCTCAACACGAGGCTTCAGGGCATGTAGTACATATGCCAGGCCTTTAAGGGCGCTGTGACTGGGCAAATACACCAGAAACACAGAAGAATACACTGAGCACATAGAAATTTAGTTGTAGACTTTTGCGCATAGACTCTTGTATAACTCTGGGTTCTATAGGTCTATGCTCCACCTCCAGCTGGCGTCAGTAGCTTCTGCAGCTCGACTGGACCATGTAGTCTGTGATTGTTTTGGTTATTGGGTGACAACGCGGATGGCCATGGGGGGTGAAGGGGGTGATGACATCATCTTTTAGCCACAGATGATTGTCTTTGCTGTCCACACCTCAGATCCGAGCTGGGTTTTTAAAATGGCCCCACTCTGGGACCCGTGTTTTTAAAAAAAAAAAAAAAAAAAAAAAAAAAAAAAAAAAAACGGTTTTCGGGCTTCTAAACCGTCTCGTGTGGATGATCGGCCAAAAATGGTGCATTTACGTGAACCAGCATTCTCGTGTGGACGGCCCCTTAAAGCCAGACTTACATTTTTCAGACTTGTGACATTTAATCATTGTAGAGATTCCAATACAGACGTTAAACTGCAGCTGAACCAGAAGCAGCCTACGAGGTGTAGTCAAAGGCTCATTTTGAACACCGCATTGCATTTCTTAGGTCTTTGCATAAAATCTTTCAGGTATTTGCTGAATGATCTCTGGTCGTTTCCATCCTGAGTGCCGGTGACCAGTATATTTTTATTCTTGTTTTAGAAAATGAAACCTGTCCTTTCAGATGTGTCAGAATTGAAACCCTTTGGAGCGAACAGTGTTTTGGGGCCCCAGGTAACTGTTGGCTGGTTGTTTCTGCTTCTGTCTGATTGTACCTCTGCAGGAGAGAACAGGAGTGCAGATGATAATGATTCAGGATGACCCCATGCCCACTGGAGCAGACAAGCCCCTGAGAATCACTGGGGATCCCCACAAAGTGCAGGTCGGTGTGTGTTTGTGACGGACTCGATGTGTGCTGCTGCCTTTTCTCTTTACACTCAATTTTACACATTTTATGCCTTCTGTTTTCAGCTGAAATACTCTCAAATAAGAGACTTTCAGATGTTTGTTTGATTTTTAGCCTTGTCTCACAGGCCAGGTTGTTGTTTTTTAACGACTTAAAGATGTTTTCTCAACCTTTCTTTGTAGCAAGCCCGTGAACTTGTGGTGAAGCTCATCCGTGACAAAGACCAGGGAGACTTCAGAGCTGGCAGATCTGATTTTGGATCCAAAATGGGAGGGAGCAGCCTGGATGTGAGTGCTTTAATAAAAACAACTAGAAAGCCACATTTATACAAGTTTTAAAATGAGGGTGTTGAACCAAATGTAGTGCAGGGGCCACAATTTCATTCTGCGTTGGCCGGACTGGTAAAATTGTGCCATAATAACCTTTGATTTTAAACTCTTAAAGTTTTTCTTTGAAAACTAATTTCATTGAAGCCTTCTGGGTGAAAAATACGATGAAAAAACTTTTGCATTATGGGTGTTTTTACAAACTCGCCCTGACGACATGGCTTTGAGGCTAATGCTAGTTAGTAGTTTGAAAGCTTTTTTGACAGCATCGCCGATATCTGAGCTCGGCTCTGTGTTGTATTCAAAACACTCAATGTATATAAATATTTTTAGATTTTCACTATTTGCTTGATGTTTTGGCCCTCAGGCCTGATGTTTGACTCTCCTGTATTATAAAGCGCCACTTAACTTGTCCGATAACCCAACCAGACCAAGAAATGTTTTCCTGCAACAGGTTTGATTATCTCTAAATATCCAATGTTAAGACTGAACATAAAGGATTAATGAGAAATTCCATTTCCTCAAGCAGAATGAAAACACACCATAGCGTGTCAAGATTGAAATATTTGTCGTAGCTGAAGATGTGACTCAACCAGCACTAAACCGTATCTCCAAGACTTGTGTCCATAGTTTCAAGTCTTATTACATGTTCTATATCAAATCTCTGCATGACCATAATACTTCCACTTCAGCACCAATATTCTTTCCTTTTGTGTTTATTCATAAAGATTGCTCACCTTGTATTCTAGTTGCAAATAAACATGATATTGTCACGGTTCAAAACTGGGAAAAGCCCTCAGTCATTAGACGACAAACTCTAAAACAAAATTCAGCCGTCACACTTTATTTTTGCAGAACTGAGTCAACATGATCTATTAACAGTTTCGCTCACACTTCTTCGGTTTTTCCAGGTGGTTGTGCCAAGATTTGCAGTTGGCATCATCATCGGCAGAAACGGCGAGATGATCAAGAAGATTCAGAACGACGCCGGCGTCAGGATCCAGTTCAAGCAAGGTACGGTCAAGTGTCTGGAACTGAAGGAATCACTGCTGCTCAATCTGGACTCTCCGCCGTGGTTTTGCACCGTTGGCAGATTTTCTTTTGACGTGTGGCGGTAGTTACAGTCATCTCCTTTTTCCTTCAGATGACGGCGTCAGTCCCGACCGTGTTGCTCAGGTGATGGGACAACCCGACCACTGCCACCACGCAGTCCACCTCATCAATGAACTGGTTCAGACCGCTCAGGTGAAAATCCCATTGATTACTAGACCGTTCACACACCAGCTCCATTTAAAAACAAGACTCCTAATGCAGCTCACATATTGCTCCTCTGTTACCAAGACGGAGAAGGGGCCAACAGGTGTCCCTCTAGCAGCCTCGCATGCTTCACATACCGAGATTCATAACGCTTCGTCAATGTAAGAATTTGTGTCTGTTGCACAACTGTTCTCAGTCCCCACCCAGAGTTTGGATATGTACAATGCACCTGAACCAACTTGATCCACTGGAAAGGAAAACACTTGAGTTTGTAAATCGAAGGCTTTCAAACAAAACAAACCGCACCGCTTCTCTTAAAAACAAGAAAACGAGACACTGATGTGGTTGACCTTTGTATTTATTTGGAAAATAATTCAGCGCACCATTTTAGTTAGTTGTTGAGAAACTGTCAAATGAAAGATTCAAAAGGTTAAATGATAATCGCTTGAACTCTGAAGGCTTTTACAAAATAGAGCTGTTTGTAATGAGTCAGTATTTCTGTTTGTCATGAATATTTTCAGAGAAAACACAAACTAGATGGGTTTATCTGAACTTTAGTACCATTTGTAAGAGTCACACTGGCATTGTTTAACAGAAGTTTACGCAAAACTCAACTTAGTGAGAATAAACCAAGATATTCTGGACATGTTTTGTTAACTTGTCAGTAAAAAAATTATCAGAGGTGGCAAAGCTTGTTCAATTACAGATGTGCTGTATAACAAATGCATATAATACAACAATGATTAAAGGAAATTTCTACTATTTGCTGGCCGGCACTTGTATCTGCACAATCTTTAGAGTTTCTCCAGAATATTTCATGTCCCGCTGGTTTTCTTATCCCAACAGGAGCGAGATGGATTCGGGGGCGTGATGGGGCGTCGAGGACGAGGCGACTGCAACATGGGAGGCCTGCAGGAGGTGACATACGCGGTACCTGCGGATAAGTGTGGCCTGGTGATCGGCAAAGGTAAAGAGCTTCAGTTTACTTCCTGCAGTCGGTTAATGAAGCTTGTAGCGCGTGATCTGCGTGTAAAACTGCGATCTGACCGCACAGAGTTCAGGGGTGTCAAACGTTCGTTAGTTCAGGGGCCGCATACAGACCAGTTTTATCTTGAGTGGACCGGACTGGTAAAATTTAAGTTTTTCTTTGTTGCGGTGCGGAGTTAACATGAAAGGGTTATCCCAAAATCAAACAATTTGATTGGTGGTGGTTTTGCCGGATCAGAGCTTCTTGCAGGCCCATTTTGGCCGACGGGCCTTATGTTTGACACTGCTGACATAGATCTTCACCGGACCTGGGTTGTTTCATTGAAGTTGTTTTGATTTTTGTTTTGTTTTTTCTGTTTGGGATTCCTTGTAACACAAGTTCTGTCACCTGAAACGCCGAGAAACGAGTAAAGTAGCTCGACGGATTATAAAAAGGAACTCCAGACTTCCTTGTCACTCCGTCCTTTCAATCCAAAAAACTATCACCAGATATTTTTTTTTAATAATAACAGTATCTAAAGGTCCACTTTTCTCAGCCCTGTGCAGATTTTTGCTATGAAAATCGCCCTGCTTTTTTTAGTAGGAAACTCAAAGCTGAAACATACAGGACAGAGACCCTCCGGGATCAAGATTGAATACCTGAATAGGACTCATGTCCACAATAGGGGACCGGTGTTAATCTTAGTAACTCACTGATAACTGATTATTGCAGCATTAGCAAAGCCGTTACACTGCAGACGTTTCATGGAACTTGTTTTATTTGTTGTTGCTTGTGGAAACGGTTGTGGAGCTGCCGTCTCTCTCTGGCTCCGCGCCCCTCAGAGTGTGCTTAGCTTTGAGTTTATGATCCTCCTGTTTACTGGAGGAGGAGCGCCGTATTTATCCTGAAGTAACTCGGTTCTCCTGACAACTCTGTAAGTGGCCAGTATACACATTAGACGTGATTAGCATTATCAGCTTTTAAGTAGCGGTTGACTTCCCTTCCTCACAGCACAGTTCGCCTGCCGACTGACGACACATGCAGTTGAAATGCACCCAGCTTTAATAATGCCTAATTGTCTCAAATTTACCGTAATTAATCTTTGCACTTCATTTTGTCATAATTACTGATGGAACTGAACTTAATGACCGAATCAGTCATCAGACCGACGCCCACAGTCCATACGTTTCATTTACAAAATGCCTCTTGAGCTGATTTAGGTTAGCACCAGCTGCTTTTCCAGCCTTTTATTGTTTCCTTTTCTGACATTGACATGGAAATCAAATGAGTAAATATTTTTAATTAGGGAAAAACACCATAGAGATATTCTAGTTATTTAAAACGTTCATAAATGTCTGGAGACCAGCGTTGCAACTAATACATGGGTGGAAAAGCTCGTCTTCATGCTTGTTTTTTATATAGATACAGAAGAAAAGAGTATATTGCAATATAGATTTTAGGCCGTCTCGCCCGACCCTACTGCAGACGGCACAATTCAATGGTCTGGACCTCAGGAGGGAAGTAAAAGCTCTGGGGAAGCGTTTTATCAGCTTTATTCAGTTTCCCTTTGTGTGATGAACTGCATATTTATCAGAGACAGGGAGTTGAGCCCAAACGGCAGCCTTAATAAGAGCATCCCCAACTTGCCAGATTGCGATTATTTTTTTTTTTTTCTGAGCTAATAAGTGAATGCCGTTTGGTGTCCTGCCACTGCGTGAAACTGATGAGAAGAGAGGGGTGAGTGACCACCCTCCCATTCTCTCTCCGGGGCTCATGTATACAGCACAAGTGGCATTCATTGGCTTCACTAAGGGCTTAATGACGGGGATAATGCGTGTAATGTGACATTAATTGTTAAAGGTGCATAATAACAGCCCTCAATCATGTGGAAGGCTGCCTGGCATCTAATGAGGGTCTTTCAGCCCAATAGAGTGCAGCGAGGGAATGAATAGGAGGAATTAGCTTATTGGCTATTCATGCCCACTCTATTGCCAGCTATTTAAAAGTCATTGACCATTGCATTGGAAGGCTCTCTGTGAGTGTGTGTGTGTGTAGTATGTTGGCATGCGTGTTTGCTGCAGTGTGTGTGTGCGTGTGTGCAGCAGTGGGCGGGTCGGAGGGGGCCTCTTTACCTAAGATAAAAACATGGCAATAGAAATGTCAAGTGGCTTTTGTGCATGTAGTGGGCCGAGGGAAACAAATAAACCTGGGCGTTGCGTCCCCCTCTCTGTGCATTAGCATATGAAATGGGCCAATATGGTGGAGATGGCGGTGGGTCTGGGTGCTGTCAGCCGCCCCTTAAAGGGCGCTGTGATTAATATCTTTACGATGCCATATGCAGCCCACTGGCCCTCTGTTTTGACCCCGTACACACACACACACACACACACACACACACACACACACACACACACACACACACACACACACACACACACACACACACACACACACACACACACACACACACACACACACACACACACACACACAGTCACACGGAGCTTGGTGAATCAAACCACCCACCAACCTGCTCAGACTTAAGTGCAGACGGATTCAGAAAAACTGAACAATCACCAACAAACGTTTTTTTAGTTTTCTTACATTAAACCTCAAAAGTCCACCTCGCTTTTGCTTTTATCACTTATTTTGGACGACAGCAGGTGATGAATTATCAATCGGCGGAGATACTGGACACTTCACAAAGACATAAATGGTTTTTTTCTTAAAGATTAAGAAAACTGATTGTTTGAAGGTCATTAGTACGTGTAACAGGACACACACAAACTGCAGCTTTCCCAAACTATTCCTGGTTGTTCATGATTTTAAATGCAGTCTACAGCAGATGAATAAAGTCAGATCTTTGTCAAAACGAGTGATGCAAGGCAGCTCCACCAACCCACTTTAACCCAATATTAGTTGTAATCATTCCTTCAATATTATGAAAACTAAAAGCATTTTAGAGCCATTTAATCCACTCCCGATGTCTAGGCCCAGTTTACACGTCATTTCAAGTGAAAATGCATCGATGCAGAATCAATGAAATTGTTCTGGAACAAAAATGAAACGTTTTGAAAGCAATGACTTGTTCACTCGAAATCAGAAACGCCAAAACCAATGTAGTGAGCATGTTGTGCCACGAGTTGGTGCTGTTGGTTGTTTTTGTAATGAAACCACACACACACACACATGCGTGCAGAGAACAAAATGCTCTAAACATCAACAATGGAAGAACACGAACGTTCGTATGGACAGACCACCAAATTGGATTGTTATTACGGTGAATCTCGCCTTTTAAAAGTACCAAGTCCTAGGACACCGAGCATTTTCCAAAAGTTCCACCTTGGGAGCCCTTTTCAAAAACGTGCATTTTCAGTGGTTTCGGGCACCGTTTTCATGTCAACAAACCCCCAAACAAAGAGATTTTCCGTTTCACTCCAACATTGTTGTATAAACGGGGCCTTGATATCTCTCTTTCCCAAACATGGTCCTGGAACGCTTTACTGTTTGACCCTCTGTTCATGGTGGGGCAATAAAATATTCATCCAATCTACCAGGGTTACGTCGTGTCTACAGTCTCCAGTGTCGTCAGCCCAGGCTACCGGCATTACGTTAAGATAAATACGTGAGAGTTCTGAATGTGTTTAGTCTGATATGCTGGTTTAGTAACATTAATCAGTGAGGAGATGGATTTCATTCGTAAAAAAAAAATTGGCTTTTTAAGCCCTCTTGGATAAAACACCAAATTGAAAAATCTGAGCTTTATAATGCATTAGAAGCATTTCTTTGACAGTTAAAGGTAAGTATCACGCAAAAACAGGAAGTAACTTGCATAACATTGTTATATCAGGGTATCCATTAACACTGGTATAATGCTCATGACCCCCCCCCCCCCCCCCAAAAAAAAAAAAAAAAAAAAGTTTCCTCTAGTCCTGAAAATATGGTAAGAATTTTACCAGCAATAGAGGGATATTTAAAATGGTGCAAAGCTGTAACAAGACTAGGGATCTGAGTTTGTATTTGAAGAAATGTTAATTTACGTGAGTTTGTGAAGGAGAATCTCTACTAATGTTTTGCTGGATGTGTAACATGTTCAGTTGATGTTATTGTCTCTTCCTGCCCTCCGAGGGGTCTTTATTCCCCCCACCAGCAGCGGCTAACCAGTCCCTTGGCTTTGGCCTGAATGCCGTCACCAGTTGCACTTTTGTGTCCACCTCCTTTTCTCCTCCTCACTAAACCAGTCCCATTAATAAGGCCCGTATTATCTGTCGTCACTACAGCCCAGTCCATGAAATGAATAGTCGGGGTCTTCATTGCTCTCTGCTGTCTGACTAGAAGAGCTCATAATGGCTTCATTAAGGCAGAAGTTTCATTTGGTTGACAATGGCTTAATGGCCCATGTGCAGTCTGTTGGCAGCAGGGAACGGGCTACCGGAGGAGCGGAGCTTTTTGATGAGCGTTTTCATTCGGGGGTCAGCCAGGGTCATCGGAGTGTCAGCCACAAGTGAACAAATGTGTAATTGATGTTGGGACGCCCCCGGTGTCCCCTCCCCCTCCCCCCCGGGAAGCTCCCTCAGCAGCCCCCTCCCTCCGCTCATCACACAGGACGACACAGAGTCAAGAATGAAAAGGCTAAAAGAGACAAACGATATCTCGGAAGGAGGATACGCTTCAATTTTGGCCCCTTTTCTCCTGCCAGCGATGTTTCATTTTCTCCCCGCTGGTGTAATTGCTCTCCCCACATGTCGGGAAGCTGGCATCCGATGCAGAGGAGGGGGCGCAGGAGATGTCTCCCTTTGTTTCCCAATTTGCACGGATGCTACCAGAGAATGGCAGATATGCTGCGGGACGCATGCCACGGTTTTCATAAGGTGGCACCGTGGAGAGTTTGGATTTGGCTGCTCGCTCACTCAAGAGTACTGACAGGAGTACGTCGTCGTGTATTTACAATTAGTAGGATTGCTTTAACATAACCACACTGTCGACAAGCACTTCTGCTCTCAGACTGTTTCCACAAAGTACAGGTTGAAGTTTGATGCCGTGCTACTTGACATGAGTTCCTTCAAAAATTAACTTGTTGATTTGTTAACTTCCAACTTGTCAATACTTGTTTCGCCTGTTGAGTAGCCGGCCTGCACTCCTGACAGCTTAAACTCTGCAGAGCTTCAAACAAATGGCTAAAGACTTATTTGCAAAAGCCTGTGACCTTTAACTGTTTTCCTCCTAAATGGTTTTTACCAGCCTTGTTTGTCTTTCACCTTTACCAGTTTTTTTTAGGCTTTTATATCTCAATCCCCCACTCGTCACACTTTGAGATTAATTCCAAATTTTAGGTGCATTACGAACAAAATGTATTTTTATAAATCACCCTCCACAATTGCAAGCATTATTCAGCCTTAAAGTGTTTATGTAGCTTTAATTATTTAGTTAGCTTCAGCACTACAATTAGTCATAAATGGAATCGTATCAGAATTTTTCTTTATAAACTCCAAGTTGCAATGAAGAAAATACATACCACCCCTTTTTTTAAAAGGGGATTCGTTCGAGCTTTGACTAATGGATAGTTCAAAGGAGATACAGAACAATTGGCACGAATGCTAAACTGGGAAGCTTAATTTTGTCGTCAGCTATTGAAGGTTTAGATCAGGGGTCTCAAACTCAGATCCTGGAGGGCCGCAGCCCTGCATGTTCTCCATGTCTCCCTTCTTTAACACACCTGAAAGTCCTGATGGGTCATCACCACGTTCAGCACAAAGCCACATAAACAAGCCGCTCATTGCAATCAGCCAAGTTGAAGCAGGGAAACGTGGAAAACATTCAGGGCTCAGGATCTGAGTTTGACACTGAAATGTAAAACCACTAGTTGGATGTCTTGTTGTGAAAACCTGCCTCATTCGTGTTTTTTCTTAATCTGCCTGCAGACCTCCGAGTGATTGTTTGATATGCTTGTGCTTCCTCAGGTGGAGAAACCATCAAGAACATCAAAGAGCAGTCTCGCGCCCACGTGGAGCTGCAGAGAAACCCGCCGCCCAACACCGACCCCAACGTGCGCATCTTCTCCATCCGAGGAACCCCGCAGCAGTTGGAGAAGGCCCGCCAGCTGATCGATGAGAGGATTGGGGTAGGTGGTCTGGCTGCGACCCTCCTCCTCCTCCTCCTCCTCCTCCTCCTCCTCCTCCTTCCTCCGTCTCCCCGCCCCAAACTGCTATTGTCTAGCCTGATATTCATGAGCGCACATGTCAATGCAGGGTGTTGCTGGGGTGAGCCAGGCCGCCATGGTCCTGGTGGCCGGCAGGATGTCACCAGAGGTTAAACATGAAGAATCCATCAAATGGACTTAATGGAGTGCATCAGCGCTCGGCCCCGACCTCTGACCTTGCCTGTTGGCTCCTTTTTAAACACAAGTGTGGTCTCTCACTCGCCCTCTCTTCCCCTTTTCCCTTCTGCAGGGTCCAGGCATGGGGGGTAACAGCAGCTTCAACATGAATCCCTACAACCAAGGACCAACCACTCCTCCTCAACAGTAAGCGCCAGGATTTCTAGATTGATCTGTGCCACAGAGGCGATGAAGCTGAAGGTGATGGTTTTGCTTTCAGTGGGCAGCAGACCTTCATGCCTGGCGGGTGGGGGACAACCTTTCAGATCTGGCAACCTCAAGGACAGCAGGACCACAGTAAGTCCACGTGGCAACACGGTATGAAATGAAACTGTTTAAATATCAAAGATGTATTGATTGCTGTGCCTCCAAGGTCCTCGCCCAGGATGTGTAGGATTAAAAATCCAACCAAAAACAACTGGGAAATGGGGAAAATCCCACTTCCTCGTGTGTGAAAATACACATGAAACCAGGAACTGGGAAGTTGGAATGTACCAGGTAGACCCCAGATACCAATGTAACTTCAAGCTTTGTATAATAAATCACCTTTAACACAGACAGAAAGAGAAATTAACCAGATTTCATTCAAACGTGAAGTTGTCAAGTTAAAGACCGAAGTCTATAGAAGTTGACTTTTTTTTTCTTTTCTTTTTTAGACGCGTGTTTATTTGATTCCTCCCAACTGGGAAGTTTTCTTTCCCACTTCATACCTGCATGAATTTCCCTGTTCAACTTGAGAATGGTCATTTTTATTTCCCCAGATATTTCAAGTTGAAAAGAACCCGCAGCAGAGTTCAGTGCTGACGTGTTCATGTCATTTCTGTACTTTGTTTTCATACAACACTCAACTTATTAGACTTCATGAAATGATGTGATTCATTAAAACCAGGAGACGAACTCGTCCAATCAGTTCTGTGAGTAAAAACTGGTTAAGTTAAAAAAAATAGATAAAAGTAGCAGAACAAACACACTCAAAGTAGCATCCAAAAAAAAAAATGTAAAGATGCATTTAATCAGAAAACGCCTGTAAATCTGCAAAATGGATGTAAAACACTGACAAACATGAGGCCCGTGGGCCAAAACCGGCCTGCAAGAGGCTCCAATCCGGCCGCCAAACTACCGAGCAAATGGAACAAATGTGAAAGAAGTGGTTTTATTTATTTTTTAAAAACACATTTCTTGAGGGTTTTAGACATTTGAGATGTGATGCGGCCATGAAAGCTAACGAATTAGCATTTAGCCTCAAAGCCATGCTGTCAGGGGGAGTTTGTAAAAAAATACCCACAATGCAACATTTTATTGGACATTTCACTGTTTTTATCAGAAGTTTTCATTAAACTTGGCTTCATGTTGAGCTTGTGGTTATTTTAAATAGTGATTGTTTGGTTTTTGTGAAAATATAGGCGTATTCATCACGTGTACTCTGCAACACAACAAAGAAAAACTTTTAAAGATTAAATTTAAAGGTTATTGTGGCACTATTTTACTTCTCTGGTCCAAAGGAGATGAACTTGGTTGGAACTAAAATGAGTTTGACAACCGTTGATAGAAACGGTTAATTGGTCTTACTGAGCCGTTGGACAAGGGAGCAACTTTAGACTAACAAAGAAAAAATCCTAAATTAGTTTAAAATGACTCTTCTTGATGGTTGTCCAAGTATTTTATATATTTGTAATTTTCTAACTTTAGGCCGTCCTGGTGGCAAAAAGTGAAAATCTATACCAACGATTCCTGACTGAAGATCACTTGGTTTCTCTTTTTATACTTGCATGTCGTAATGGGAGACAAAGCATCTTGTACGTGTGTTTTATTATTGGAGCGCAGCAGGCGATGAGCCGCTCGCGTTCCCCGCTGCAAACCGCCGTCCTCCTGTCCGATAACCGTGGCGGCGTTATCTGCTTTCAGGTCACAATGGATCCCAGACGGGCCAGATGGACTGGGAGCAGTATTACAAAAAGTTAGGCAAGTGTCGCCGAAGAACAAAAGAATATTTATCCCCCGGCTCAGTCCTGCACTTCATTTAACCCTCGCTGGCATTCAGAGCAGATCATCTCGGAGCACCATTAAGAGCTGCTTGAGCATCGAGTGCTTTCAGGGAGTTGTTTTAGATCCGTTCTATAACGGACCTTTTCTATTGATGCATGAAGTTTTATTATAAAGACAGAATTTAAAAATGGGGTTTTTTTTAGTGGGTACCAGTAGTTTCGGGCCTTCGTTGCATTTTAATGAGTTGTGCTCAAAAGTTCATTAAATTCATCATGAGAACAAGAAGCAAACGGTTAATTTACACTGACCGTTAAAACCATGCACACATTCTGGGTCAAGACGAGGTTCAAAATAATGGATATATATAAATAAAATGTGTTTGAGACGTCTTGTGCCGTGTTTTTGAATAGTTCTTTCTCCAACAGGTCAACAGAACCAGGCCCAGAGTAATGCTCCCGAATACAACAAAGCCTGGGGTGAGTCTTCTTACCCCCATATAGAAATAAAAACAACCAAACTGAAGCCTCATGAGTATTAATCCAGTTTTGACTTTTTAAACCTTCAAAGTCTCTCTACATCTGTTGCTTCCCGGAGAAATGGATTATAAAATAAATCCGTTGCTCTTTTTCTTCTCCTTCCTGACGCCTCCCCAGGCCAGAATCCTGGTCCTGGATCTCAGCAGACCTCCAATCCCGACTACAACGCCTGGGTTGACTTCTACAGACAGCCGATGGCCTTCTTCAACCAGGGCGCTCAGCAGACACAAGCCCCGGGCCTTCAGGTGAGAATCACACTGTCTGCTGCCTCCGTACGCGTCCCACACGCCTCACCTCAAATTACCACAAACAAGAAGACAAAAAACTTTCTGGCCTTTCGCCGTTTTTTTTTTTGTTTTTTTTTTAATTGAAACCATGTTTTGTAGTCGTGACGCCTCAAAGGCAGTTTGAAACTATTATTACTGGTACAGACAACACCGGTAAAATTTACTAGCAATTCTGTCAGTTTGAGCTACAAGTTGTTCTACAAGCGAAATGAGAAATGAAGAAAAGCCAAAGAATCTTTAAGTGATGAATATTTAATGTAATAACGCCATTAATATATAACCATCAACGATAACGAGCTTTAGTTATGCTGCAACAGCAGAAAGCCAAAACCCAGTGGGGAAGGTGGAGGTGTGTGTCGTCATGGCAACCTGATGCTTGTGATCATGGAATTCTAACACTGCCGTCATTACTGAGGTCTGGATTCATAAAGACATCACCCCTCCCAATCTCTTTGCACTCTGTCGTCATGGAAACATGCCGCCTCCCTCGTCGTGCGCGTGTCGTGAAAAGGTGACGTTAACCTCATCGTGCTCGTTGGCGGGACATGACGTTACCCTTGTCATGTGCGTCGTCGTGGAAACGTGACGCAACCGTGTTGCATTGCTGTCACGGAATATGTGTTACGAGCTTGTTGTCGCGCTCGGTCGTCATGGAAACGTAACGCTGCCATGTCACGCTCGGTCGTCATGGAAACGGGACGCTGCCATGTCACGCTCGGTCGTCATGGAAACGTGACTCCTCCCATATTTCCCTGTGGGTCTGGGAGATTCCTTTTCCCCGCCTTGTTCTTAACTGAATCATGATGAAGAGAAGTGGGTTGTTGCTGGAGGAAAGAGGAGTGAAGGAGTGAAAAAGGAGTGAAGGAGTGAAAAAGGAGTGAAGGAGTAAAGGAATGTTTTTGCTCTGCAGGATCATTAGAGGCGTCGCCCCGACAGTCACAGACTTGAATCACTGAGGATGAAAACAACCCTTCTGACGGAGGGCTGCTCTAGATTTACAACGCCTTGAAGACTTTTTTTCTTAGTGAGAAACACTAGCTGTAGAATGACTTATATGATAAAGTAATATTTCTAAAAAAGAGAAAATCAGGAAACATTTATTTGTTACTAAATGCTTATGTACACTGTTATTTTGGATAGACAGTATCTGGGATCCCTTTTTGGACTTGAGATAGAGCTGCTTTGTTTTTGGGGTTTTTTTTCTATATTTTCCTGTTCTGACTCAGATTGTAATCGCCAAAACGAACCCGAGAGTTGTAACATTTCAAAAGGCAATATGATCTATTTTTTCTAGTTCTGTCGAAATGAAACCATGATTATGCGCTTGGCAGTCTTGAATAGCGACTTGTTGTTTTTTTGTTGTTTTTCTTGTCACATGTCGTTAAGATGTTTAAACAAAAAACTTGTTTTGTTTTTTTTGTTCGTTTTTTCCTTTTACATAATTCAGTGAAATGAAACTGTGATGTTTTGTTACAGGAAATGTATTTTTTTTTTTTTTCTTTTCTTTGTTACAAGGTTTAAAAATACCAGATTCACTTCAGCCAGTGGCGATAGTTTCTAATTTAATTCCTCTTTGTGCATTGTATGCTGTTTTTCATTGTCATTTTATTGTGCTCTGGTTTAAAAATGAAAAGGTGCAATATCTTATTTCACTTTTGAAAACAAAGATGGGTTCTCTAATATTTTTAACTTGTAGTTTTAAAGCTGATATATTTTTTTTTTTTCCAATGAGAATGTCATGGATAATTTATTACAGTGATCTGATATGATAGGATTTAGGGGGATGTTGCAACTAGCTTTGTTTTGCCTTTGCTACCTTGTAAAACTATGTATATATGCTCATATTTGACTGTTAATTTAAAATAATGTTTCATATATATATATAAATACACTTATATGAAAAGTTTTCCCGCGATCGGAAAATTGTCCCTCTTTTTTTTTTTTTTTCCTGTTTTCATACTGAAACTGTTCAAAGATTGTGAATGTGTGATTTGAAATTTGATGTTGCATCTTATGAAGAAAAAAACAAACAAATGGTAGAGATTTATTTTTTCTTCTTTCTACGCGTTTTGTGTATTTTTTTTTTTGTGTGTGTGTGCGTGCGTGAGAAAAAAAAACTATTCAAGACTGCTAAGCTTCTGTAATTCGTACCTGTGTAATAATTAATGTAGTATTTTTATGTTTTAAAGTATTATGATCGACACCAGAGAAGAAAAATGAAAAAAAGGAAAAAAAATAGAGTTAATGGTCTTATTTGGTACCTCCCAGTTCTCCGACGCCCCTCCCCCTCTCGAGTCCTCCGGACCGCCAAGGGGGGGCGCCGGACTCAGTCCAATGCTAATACCCTTTTAAATTAATTTTTTTTTTTTTTTTAAATTTCTTTGTGTGATCTAATATAAATGCTATGAATGATGCATCATTATGGAAAATGATTCTGGTATTAACGTCATTTCTTAATGAAAAGGGATATAATTTGAAGATGTCTAATTATGGTGTTTGTTCTTTTCTCTCTCTCTCCTCCCTTCTGTGTACAGTTAACCTTGTATTAAAAACATCCAGACTACCTTGATTGTGTACTGTTAAGCTGATTTTCTGTTGGATGGAATCTTATTAGAAACAACTTGGATGTCTTTTGTTGTACTCTGATAAAAAAAAAAAAAAAAAAAAAAAAAAAGTGAGTTTGAAGTTTTTCCCCAGAGCTTCTATTTGTGTGTGTGTGTGTGTGTGTGTGTGTGTATAAATACTAACAGATGATACATAGTGGATTATTTAGGCCAAATGTGTGTTTTTGATGTTTTATAAGCAGAAAGTTTATATTTTCTATAGTCTATTGCCAGTTCTCAAATTCCCAATAAATTTTCCGCAAGCCTCACTTGTGGTTCGAGTTCTACTCTGGTTAAGTTTTTAATGTTAAGTGCAACACGTTTTCACACTCGACACACTTTATGAGCCACAGCGTTCAAATGAAAGCATGAAAATATATATATAGATGGAGAGATGTGCTGCTGTGTGAAGACTATTTTGAGTCGGGACAGGTTTAAATGCTTTTATTCCCACTTAATTTACACAATTAATGCATTTAACTTAAAACGAACACGCCAAGTTATGTTAAACTGACTTTATTTCAATAACAAACTGAAGTATTGATAATGACTTATAGGGGAAAAAGCCACTCTAATGATGTGTAATCTGTTGTTGGACGTTTTAATACTTTAAAAGCCATAAAGTTACATTACAGGACAATTATCTCTTGAAAAGTTGCATAAAACAATTTTCTAGTTCATCTAAACGCTCATTTCCACCACTACTAAACCAGTTTAAATGTTATTTACTCGTTACACCTACTTCATGCATGTTTAACGAGGAAACGAACCCACTTCGTCCTGTAGTTTGTTTAAAACTTCACATTTTAACGATGAATCCATTCATCAGGAGCACAAAGTTGAATTAGACACTTGATTAAAGCGAATTGAGTCAAAAATAAAGTTTTGATACCATTACAAGATACAAAAGCCACGTTTTCCCCACATATATTAGTGTTTTGTTCAGTTTAGAAGAAATCAAGGATGTTTTTTAAATGTTAAACATTTCTACACTTTAAATCGTTAAAATTAAAATATACATTCTCTTGAAGCGCAAAACTGATAAATCACACGTTGGACCATTTGTAGTTTAAGAAAATTACTTAAATCGGCTTCAGCTCACTTCAGAGTTTACTGAAACATTTTGAAATGTTATTCATCAGGAGAAAATCATCTCGTCGAAGTTTTTATACTTTATCAGGCACATTGACTTAAAGACGTTTCCTTGAAAACCCTTGAATTAGAGTTTTACCGACAAAAATCCCTCCTGTCTCAATAATCGACCCAATATTCTGGTCTTATTGTCTTTTATCTCTGGTTTATTTAAAATAAACAAGTCGGTGGAAAAGTTTCCTCTTCCACACTGAAATCTGTAAATTGAAGATTTTGAAAGTGAAAAGTTAAATATTTCTGTACTTCAGAACTTTAAAGTTCCACCATCACGTGATGAATCCCACATTTCACCTCTTCGAGTTTAAAATACGTTAAAAAGAACTTAAGTCGTCGTTCAGTTTCACCTGAAAACAAGAAGAGTTGGTTTCAAAAAGTTCAGGGAATATGATTCTTCATCCCTGTAGAGAAACTCTAAGTATCTCTAACTTATCATTCTGTCTCCCCTCCTCTCTTCTGCTCTCTCTATCACTCAATCTCTACTTCTCTACCTCTCTTTACCTCTCTTCCTCTCTTCCTCTCTCTAGCTCTACCATTTCCTTTATCAGTCTCAATATATCGCTCTGTAGCTCTTTATCTCTATTCATCCCTCTATCTTCATCAGACTAATATGTTGAGTTTTTAAGATCTTTTCATTTAAAGTTGCTGATTTGGTGAAACTTTGTAAAAACTTAAAAAAAACCACGAACATTTTAACGAAATGATTTGAGCTTAAAAGTCACGAAAAATCCCCAAAACGTTCTTAGATTACAGGATATTGATTTTGAGAGCCGAAGAATCTCGACCCTCTTCCTCCTCCTCTTCATCTTTCTGCTCTTCATCCTCTTCTACCTCTTCATCTTCCTGCTCTTCCCTCCCTGTCTTCCTGCTCCTGCTCTTCCTCCTCCTCTTCATCTTCCTGCTCTTCGTCCTCTTCTTCCTCCCGTCTTCCTGCTCCTCCTCCTCCTCTTCAGCTTCCTGCTCTTCTTCGTTCTACTCCTCCTGCTCTTCGTCTTTTTCTTCTTCCTCCTCGTACTCCTTATCGTGCTCCTCTTCCTCCTTTAGCCCCCCCCCGCCCCCCAGCAGGAGGCCTCTGCCTGCAGACCTGTGGCCTCCGTTCCGTTCCGTTCCGTTCCGTTCAGGCCTGAGCTTTGATGCTGCAGCTGTTTTCTAATGCAGCTCCTAGGTTTTGGTCCTGCTGCTGACAGGTTTTCCCCGAGGAAGAGGAGGAGGAGGAAGAGTGACTGCAGCAAACTAGACATTGTACTTCTAGAAATCTCATTTATCCATTTCCCTTATTAACTATTTCATCAACACAAAGAAAAGATCGTAAAAATCATGTGACGGATACTAAATCACACCTTTACAGGCTGAAACATGTGAAAGTGTTTAACATTTCTATTAACTGCATTTAAATTATTACCTTTGCTTGATTGTTCCCCAAAGTTAATATTGATCATCTGAGTAATTTGATGTTTGATTTGTATTTGAGGTCCATTTAGTTTTTTCATCTAAAGTCCATTTGATATTTTACAGAGAAATTATAAACTATATAAATAAATAATCCTCTTCAACACAACCACCTGCAAGGAGACAGAAGTCCTCACGTTATACTAAAAATAAAAAAATTTCCCCAAGATTTTAATAATAAAAAACTTCCTACCGTTTTCAGCTCATGTCTTTAATTTTCAAACTTTTATTTGTAAAAGATATTTCCAATAATTTGACTTCATATATATATGTATATATATATATATGTATGTATCCTTATAGTCTTCAGAAATTAAAGTATCTATGCTGTTGAGAACCATTTGTGTTCTACACTGCATGTGAAATATATTTAGCGATTTATTTCAATTAAAAGCTGAATATTCTTCCTTTTTATTTTATTTTGGAGGCTAATATTCTATTTTTTTCTTTAATTCTGCTCAAGAAATAATGTTGACAACTCCTCATATTTGTCAATAACTTTGTTTTACAGCAGAGCGATGATGAAGGAATATTATTTTCTTTAGAACATTTATTTTTTGTGTTTCTTAGTAAATTGCACAAATTCTGCATTATTCTTGGGAATGAGATTATGAACATAAATAATCCACTGGCTTCAGCTTCTGAACATTTTGTACATTTTTATTTTCTGTGTTGATCTATGAACATTTTTTAAAATACCTTTCAATTTTGTCGATATTAACATAAAAAAGAAGAAACTCTGCGTCCCGTCGGAACTTCTCTCATTATTTTTCTAACTTTTCTTCAGAACCAGTTTTTTTCTCATGATTCCTGCAGAAATGTTCTAAGATCGAATGTTCTTTCTCTTCTCTGCACCGGAAAAGTGATTTTAAACCCATTTTGTGCTCATTATTAAAATTGCGGGTCATTTTGAATCTATTGGTGTGAATTCAGCTCCACATGCTCCTCCACCTCCTGCAGCAGGTGCCCCGACCACGGCCCCCCCACCCCCACCCCCACCCCCACCCGCCACCCCCATCCATCCATCCACCCCGGCCGTCCTGGGGAGGAGGGACTGCACCTCCTCTCACCTTTGCAACAGATAAGCCGATCTCCAGTATCCTGCACACTGTGGCAGCCACCTTAATCTGTTTTTAATGACACCGCGGAGCTCGAGCGGCGCTGCGCGTCCCTGGAGACCGCGCGCCGCTGCGTCCCCGCTGCGCGCACCGACCGGCCGCAGCAGCAGCCCCCTTGCAAAAGTGTGTGTTTTCCTTTTTCCTGCGACAGGCCTTTAAAAGACGACTTAAACATTTTTTTTTATATCTGTATTCTTTATTTATTTGCAGGATTTATCACTTTATCGCCTTTTCGTCACAACGCAGCAAAAATAAAACAAAAAAGCGACGCTCTCTTTAGGGGAAGAAAAAAACCCTGAAGAAGTAATCCCCTGCTTTGAATAAATGCGCACTTATTTATTCATTTAAATGTTTGCATCTGTTCTAAATACATGTCTTCTCTCCTGATGAGCGTAAAACTCTCCCATTTACCCGCAAACAAACGCTTTTCTTTGATAGGTTTCCCACCGGCTCTTTGAAATCCAACAATTACCGCAGTCTTTGTGCAATAATTGTCAATCATCCACATTAAATTGATAAGCTTTAAATGGACAGAATAAAAGCTTAAATTGTTTTACAATGGAACAGCCTAAGCAGGATGATTTGCTATTGCTGACATGCCCGCGGCTTTACCAGCCCCGCATAATGCCATAGGTTAATGCATAAATAAGCAAATCAAATCCATGCGTTACCCCAATTCAATTCATTTAATTCCTCTTTAATAAAGAAGCGGCCCACCCCCTGTCCCCCCTGCCATTTACCTCGGATTTGTGCGCTGAATGCCATAAATGTAAATCAATCTAGATGAGAAAGAGTCGCATTGAAAGAGCGGAGAAATTTCATCTGGGAAAAAGGAGACAAACGTAGGAGGGGCCCGCTCATAAAAAGCAGCTGTTTCACAGTAATCTTTTTTCGTGCCCTGTCACTCACCTTTTCCTTTTCACTATCTCTGCTGCTCTGGGGGGGGGGGGGGGGGGGGGGGAGAAAGAAGAAACACACACTCTCTCTCTCTCTCTCTCTCTCTGCTTTTGTATTTACGTGCCATATCTTCTCTCTGCATCACACTGCGCAGCGCAGCTCGTCCAGAGAAAGAGAGGAAAAAAAGAGGGAAAGAAAGAGGGAAAGAAAGAGCGCAACAACTTGCCCGGTTTCTCTCGGACAATCCCCTTGTAGTTGCAGCAGTGAAAAGAGGAGTGCATGGATGTCAAATTGCCCTCAAAACACCATGAAAGATTGATTTGCAGCACTTTTCAAGGGCCTGACATTACTTGGAGGGGCGCTGAATGGGAAACCTGTGAGCCGGGGATGGAATAAAGATGTCCTCTCTGCTGGAAAAGAAGGAAAACTGCCCATTTAGCCGCAGTCCATCAAGCCCGAAAAATGGGCGAGAGAGGAAAAAACAGAGGAGCCGGCTGAAGAAAAGGGCCGTATATATACTCATCTAAACGTCGCCACAATGCCGCTGGGGGCTCCGAACATCCATGAATATTAAACCGCTTACCTCAACAAGGGCTTGAAAAAGTGCAGCACGTCAAAGCAGCTTTGCATTTTTTTTCTTCTTCTTCTTCTTCTTCTTCTTCTGCATGTGAACAAAGCTGCAAAGGAAAGGGGAGAGAAAAAAACCTGCTTGTTGCCATTATTTGTGATTCCCGCGCTAAGTCCTCACAAAAAAAAATAATATTAGCAGCGCGTGAATACGAAATGCATGAGAAAAAAATAAGCCCGCAACTCCCAGACTGAATGACCCAGTTCTGTGCAGAAAAAAATCTGGTGTTAATTATTTATCCTCCTGCATTTATTTGGTCACCTTCTGTTATTAACTGCTGGGAAACTGTATTTTTTTTTTTATCATTATTTGTGTTTGTCTTTGTCCAAAACGCTGATTTCAGGTGAATTGGTTCCTATAAGTGTGTGAATGTTCACATCTTCAGGGTTTCCTTTACAATAAATCATTTAAAGAGAAGAGACGAGTCAACGCCATCCGATTCTCCTTTCTTTCTTTGCTTTTTTTTTTTTTACAACCTTCGTGCGCTTTTGCGCACGTTTCACTTTGGATCCTGCGCGTTTTACATCACAGGCTGTGAATTTCGTGTTTTCTTTGTAAAAAACGTACAAATAATCAGTCATGGGCCGCTGACTGACATATTTGAAAACTGCAACTTTCATCCCCAAGGATTTATTAAACTCTATTCAAAAATCTGTACTTGTGTCGCTTTGGAAAATGACTGGGAAACGAGTTAATCATGAAAAAAGTAAATGACGAGATTAATCACGTTTATAGTTTGATATCTTATATAAATAGGAGAAATCTGCAAAAGGTTCAACAATCCACAACTTCTACGCAAACGACACCGATGTCGGTGTTGAAGTGCAACTGATCGTGTGATGCGCCTTCGTCCGCAGAGTTTGCATGTTTGTCCCTGTGAAGGTGTGTTGTTGCTCTGGAGGGGAGTTCAGTGTCCTGCCGTCACCCAAGATCCGCTGCGATCCGCTGCGATCCGCTGCGATCCGCTGCGATCCGCTGCGATCCGCTGCGATCCGCTGCGATCCGCTGCGATCCGCTGCGATCCGCTTCAGCGCCTGCATGTTGGACAAAACAGAGCAGAAGATGAGCCACAGAGCGCAATTACTTTCTTTTGTCAACCTTTTTTTTGCACTTTTACGCACGTTTTCAATCCGCTGGTTCTCAATCACAACAATCCCTGTAAGATTGGAATTTGGTGCCAAAATGTGCAGATAATTGCTAGAATAAAGTTTGCACAGCCTCACACGCCTCCTCCCTCCTTGTCTCCCTCGCTGGTTCGTCGCCGCGCGGCGGGCAGGTCCACACCGTGAGGGGTGTGTCATTAATAAGTAATTAGACAGGGGTCACACCAGCCACTTATATAAAGAGACCCCCTCAGCCAGCAGCGCAGCTTCACGAGCAGTTTGGAGGAAAGAGGAACGGACTGAGGAGCAGCTCTCTCTCTCTCTCTCTCTCTCTCGCTCTCTCGCTCGCTCTCTCTCTCTGTCAAACTTCTTTTTCCACTTGCAGCGGCACCACACTTTTGATTTCTGGAGGTTTTTCTTTCTCCCGGTATTTGTTTTTGGCATCATGGGCTCAGTGCTCCCCGCCGACGCTTTGGCCCTGAAGTCTGGATTTAAGTGTCCGGGCCGCTCGCTGTCGGATGTGATCACCTCGGACATCCTGCACAGCTTTCTGTACGGCAGGTGGAGGAACGTGCTGGGGGAACACCTGGCGGAGGAGCGGCAGAGCGCCGGCGGCGGCACCGGCACCGGCTGCAGTCCCAGGACCGCCTTCACCGCAGAGGTGCTGGCCCAGTCCTTCGCTGGAGGTAGGCTCCGAACCTTGATGGTATTTCTGCTTCTTTCACACGAGATAATCTTTGAATCCAGATTATCTCGAGTGGGAAATTTTTGTTTGAGTTTGACTGAAGTGACGTGCGTAAAAGTTGGTGCGCATTTCAGTACGACCCTCCTCATCCTCGCCGCAGAGGTTCCGGTCCAGTCCTCTGCTGGATTTGGGCCCCAAATCCTGCTGTTATTTTTTTGACTTATTTTATATAAAACAATCCTTCAATCCAGATTGTCTCATAGTGCAAGTTTGACAGTTTTAGTAAAATCGTGTGCGTAAAAGTTCGTGCGCATTCCCTCGTGTTGATTAAATCCAAATTCCACCTGTGCACGAATTAAAGAAATATACAGGAATACTTGCAATATTTTTTCCCATCATGCGTCCCTTTTCAACAATCTTCCCGTCTAATTTCCGAACTGAAAACATTTTCTTCCTGCTCTTTTCGATCTCTTCATCATTTTCTTCGTTTTTCTTAATTTTTGCCGTTTTTATTTCGATTCATTTAACGCGTTAACCCTCGCGGAGCTCCGGGACCTCGCGTTTGGAACCTTGTTAGGCGTGTAACTGCAGCTGATTGAACGACGCAATGGGCATTAAATTCATTTGGTTAACTTTGTGCTTGACCTGGGAAAGTTTCCACTTAAACCTCGGCCAGAGAAAGGTTCCCTTTCTTTCAGATGTCCCGGGTTTTTCTTTTTCTTTTTCTTTCTTTCTTTTTTTTTTTTTTTTTATCCCGCATTCATCAATCTCCGGACAGTCTCTTTTCCTCTCTTGGCAGCTATGGGGCTCCGGGGCTTTTCTCTTTCTCTCCCCTTAAAAGATTTGCTGTTCCTCGCATAATGCACCGTGAAGGCTAAATCTAATGCTATTCATTGCATGTCAACCATCTAATCGCCTTTCCATTTTTTTGTTGCAGAAATTCCTGAGTCTTTTAAACAAGTCCTCGTTTCATTCAGCGCAAATTTATTGCTACAAAGTTCTTAAAAGGATAATGAATTTGGAATTAGCCGTTTCTTTTCCAGTAAACTTTAATGAATATCACATCTGAAGCATGACGAATCGCTGGACCCCGAGCAAAAGAGGACCATTTAACCCCTGCTCACTTTTCTTCACAGCCTGAAATAAAATTAAAAAAAAAAAAGATCTTTGATTTTGACATTAAAGATTTTTTTTTCTTTCCCCCTCTTCTTTCTGCTGAGGGATGAAAATACTTTCCGAGGGGGCTTTTGCACAACAAAAAACCTTCAATTCAGCCAGATAATCGAATTAAACGGAGGATCAGGTGTAGCTTAATATTTCGTGACTAAAATAAGATCCAGTTCATTTACTGCTTTCTTCTTCTTCTTCTTCTTCTTCTTCTTCTTCTTCTATCCTGTTTCATGAGAAGCTTTTGCACTTCAGTCACCAACATCTCTGACCGCAAACTTTTTTTCCCCCTTTCATCCAAAAATCCACTTTTACGCACAGCCTGCGCGTAAAAACGCAGAGCTATTTTGCTTTCACCGCGTCTCTAACGTCTCTTTCACATGTTCTTTTTTTTTTTTTTTTTTTGTGGGGGGGCAGAGGTGCAGAAGCTGTCGAGTCTGGTGCTTCCCAGCGAGGTGATCATCGCGCAGAGCTCCATCCCGGGAGAAGGTCTGGGCATCTTCTCCAAGACCTGGATCAAAGCGGGGACCGAGATGGGCCCGTTCACCGGGAGACTCCTGTCCCCGGAGCACGTGGACATCTTCAAAAACAACAATCTGATGTGGGAGGTGAGAAGATGCGACACTTTAAACATACACGGTGGGGGGGGGGGGGGGGGGGTTCGTGTCGTGGCTCGTGAGATAGAAAGTGTTTTCTGATCGTGTTGCTCAGGTGTTTAACGAGGACGGCACCGTGCGCTACTTCATCGACGCCAGTCAGGAGGACCAGCGCAGCTGGATGACGTACATCAAGTGCGCCCGGAACGAGCAGGAGCAGAACCTGGAGGTGGTTCAGATCGGAAGCAGCATCTTCTACAAAGCTGTGGAGGTGAGAGAGAGCCCGGCGCCTCGGCGTGGCGATAAGCTGCAGAGCAGCGCCACCTGCCGGTCAGAGGAGGAGTGAGGCGGCTGCAGAGGATCACACATTAGTGTCACGTTCAAAATTCTTTATTTAGATTCTGAATAAGGACATTACAACTCAATGTAAAACTGTATTTAACTCAACAGAATGATTGAGTTTGATTACGATTCACTTGTTGTTAAAGTCTAAACTAAACTGAACATATTCACTAAACGACACACTGGAAATAGTGTATTTCGTTCTCCGCCCCACTAGTTATGTATGACGTCACATCTGCTCGTCTCCAGCAAACTGAGGAGAAAATTCATCTTGTTATACATCAGAATAGTTTTGTCATTATTCAATGTGAAATGAAATTCCTCTTAAAATTGAGATTTTGACAAATATAGATATAAAGAGAAAAATATAAAGTATAAAAAGTATAAATATGTGACGATACGTGATGATAATCATACAATTTAATGTAACTTTGCAGGAATTAGTCATGAAAATCCTCACTGTATTAAAACACACACACACACACACAAACACACACACACACACACACACACACACACACACACACACACACACACACCTTTATTCAAAATGATTTGTAAATATTTAGTGTATATGTGTGAATTTATCATTTTCTTTCATGGATGTAACTTTAGTGACGTATTGGATTTATTCTTATTTAAATGTATTTCACTTGTTTTTCACTTGGATTTATTCTCTTTCACTTTATTTTTTATCTGTAATAAGCTTAAAAATTAGAATTTCTTTCGAGAAATCATCCATCTAATGCTGATTCGTGTTGCTGTCAGGCTGTTCAGGATTAACGAAGCGCTGCTCTGCAGTAAACAGGAGTTTGGTGGAATAATAACAGTCCTGCTTTGGATAAAGGAAAAGATGTCATCTGCACTTCTTACCACAGTTTAATGCATTAACGGGGCAGATCACTAAATCTGCCTCCGACTGCTGCAGTTGGTTGTAATTCTTTATGAAGCGATGAATTAAAATGTTGACTAACTGTCTTCCTCCTCCTCTTCCTCTTCCTCTTCAGACAATCCCACCGGACCAGGAGCTTCTCGTCTGGTATGGAAACACTCACAACACGTTCCTGGGGATCCCTGGGGTCCCCGGAGTGGATGAAGAACACCAGAAGAAACTAAGAAATGGTGAGAAAACAAACAATGGAAGGGAAAAGATCACACAGTACAACGTTTTGCTTTGACGACTTTTCATGACTACAATTTGGAGTTAATTTAGCTGTTTTAGCTTTTGAAGCCATTTTAAGCCGTTTTAGCTGATTTTAACTAAATCAACGAGTTTCGACTATTGACCATTTTCTTTCTCGTCATTTTCATATTTTAACAGTTTGGCTACTTTTTTTTTTTTTTTTTAAGCATTTATTTCAAATAGTTGTTTTTTTAAGCAGCAATTTCAGCCGTTTTAGGCTTTTTCAGAAGTAATGTTAAAAGTGATTTGTCCTTTTAAACTTCTTTCCTATTTGTGTTATTTATTTTGCGCCTCCTCCTTTTGCCCTCCCTCAGAAGAAGACGGCTCCTCCTCGTGCTCCCCCTCCTCCTCCTCCTCCTCTTCCTCCTCCTCCTCCTCCTCCTCCTTGAACGCCGCCACCACCGCGGGGCGCATGCGCTGCGTCATCTGCCACCGCGGCTTCAACTCGCGCAGCAACCTGCGCTCGCACATGCGCATCCACACGCTGGACAAGCCCTTCGTGTGCCGCTTCTGCAACCGCCGCTTCAGCCAGTCGTCGACGCTGCGCAACCACGTGCGCCTGCACACCGGCGAGCGGCCCTACAAGTGCCACGTGTGCCAGAGCGCGTACTCGCAGCTGGCGGGCCTGCGGGCGCACCAGAAGAGCGCGCGCCACAAACCGGTCAACACGGGCGTGGACGCGGCCCCGCGCGTGTCCCCCCCTCCTCCCCCGCCGCCACAGCTGGCCGCCTTGCCCCACCAGATGCCCCTCGTGCACCACATCCCCACCATGGTGCTATGATGGCGCCGCGCGCGGAGCGTCCCGCTCAATGACGTCGTTGCACTTTAGATTTAGAAGCTTTTAGTGGAGGAAGATCCTCCATGGCGGGGGTCTGCAGCCTGGAGGAGCAAAACACACGTTTTCACCATTTTACAACAAATTCAATTTGTCTGGAGCCGAAAAACTTGTTATTGATCCAGAATGAAACAAAACTGTTTCCTTGATAGTTACAGCAGTTTATTTTCTTTATTTTCTTTATTTTCTTTATTTTCTTTATTTTCTTTATTTTCTTTATTTTCTTTATTTTACTTCCTTTTCCCCTTCGTCTTCTTTTTTATGAATTTTTCTTTTTCCATTTTTTCTATTATTCTCTTTATTTTCCTTTTAACTTTTAAAATGTTCTTTTCCCCAGTTTTTTTTCTTCCTTTCACTCTTTTAATCCATTTCTAAAATATATATTTTTTCCCATTTTTTTGTTTTTTGTTTTTTACTTTTTATCTTATAAATCTTTTCCCTTTTTTCTTCTTATTTTTTCTCCTTTTTTTCTTTTCCTCCGAGCTGTCTCTCTCTGACTCACCTGTTTTCCTTCTTTATCAGTTTTTGTCCTGGAGGTTTAGGCCATTACAAAAGTAAATTTAAAAAAAAATCAGTGCTGAATGCAAATAACATTAAAATAAACCCAAATGTTTCTTCACGTGACTTTATTCTGAAAGCGCCACGCGCCGCTGCAGAGGCGCTGAAGGGCCACGTGAGGCTGCAGGTTGCGGACTCCTGCTCGGAGGAGTTGATGTGATCGTTCTCACAAAGACTTAACTGGTATTTCTGAAAGATGTTTTAATGTTTGTATTCTGAGTCTTGATATATAACTTTAAAAAAAACAAAAATCATTTGATATGAGTGTGTGTGTGTGTGCGTGTGTGTGTGCGCGCGCGCGCGCGCGTCACATTGAACCTACAAATGGATATTTTGGATTATTTAGCAGCGTCACATCCTCACCAGCTCAGATTATCCCACCTGCCTCCACCCACACTGTAAAACTGAGAGTGTCACTTTAACTTTGTACAGGAAACTCCGGAGAATCGTGTAATTGTACATTTGTATTGGATGGTACTGTACATGTGAATGTAAATACATTTGTGCTTTCTTCTATTCTAAATAAATATGATATTACGTACTGTATACCTGCAGCTGTGGTCATCCTTTCGCCATCACTTTACTGCTCGTATTTTGAACAAAATCGACCATTTTTAATATTTGACTGCAGTAAAAAATACATCAAAATGAAGTTCTTTCTCTCCAATCTGAGGCTCTTCTGGTTTCTTTTGCTCCAAATCTGTTGGGATGAAGTTTAGATCCACTAACGTGGGAAACCGGTGCTAAAATCTGACTTTTAATTGTCATTTCTCATGTGTTGATTTAAAAAGAGCACATTAACATGTATTTTTTCACAAAAATAATCTAATAAAAATACACCCTTGCTTCCTTTAAAAGCATTTTTAAGGAATACTGATTCATTCATTGAGGTTACAGCCGATATTTTCTAATTCTATGTTTTGTTTCTATGAGGAGATTCTTTGCTGACCTGAATCATCCAGAAGAGTCAGAAACTGTTCAGGCACCATTAATATCAATGATCCGTCAGTCTGGGTCAGTAGGCAACTGCTTTTAACATCCATCCAACAATTAAAACACAATACAAAAGTCATTTTTTCCCCATTTATATGAATGTTTGTTGAACATAATATTTCAAGCGGTTTTAGTTTTTTTCCTC
The DNA here is from genome assembly GCF_963383615.2 of Lipophrys pholis. Classification (NCBI taxonomy): domain Eukaryota; kingdom Metazoa; phylum Chordata; class Actinopteri; order Blenniiformes; family Blenniidae; genus Lipophrys; species Lipophrys pholis. Next base: position 30,067,714 of record NC_137641.1, read on the forward strand.
ATAATTCCATCGAATATCAGAAATACAGCCTCTCAAATGAGCATAATTAATACAATCACCTCTTTTTCTTCTGGAAACGTGAGAAATCTTTCTCTTTTTAGTCGTTTTAACAGTTTTATGTGGTTTTCTGAACCATGTTCAGTTTATTGGTCATTCTAAAATCTAAATGTTTCGTTTTTATCCATTTAGTGTATCAACGATAAACCATCCTGGTCAGCATTTAAAACAATAAATCTACTGTAGTTTCTGCAATATCTTGCATTTATACAATTTAAATAATTTCAATCGGAAACATTTCTTGATCTGTTTTAAAAGTTTAGATTTATTCTCTTCAGCTTCATATCAGTTTTAGTCTCTTTCAGCTGTTTGGCTGTCTCAACCTTCTTCCTTATTTTAGAGTTATTTCAGTTGTTTATTACTTCTGACATTACTTGTCCCTAAAGGCATTTTAAACAATTTTAAAAAAGTAGTTTTTATTGTATTGTATTGTATTGTATTGTATTGTATTCTAGAAGAGAAAACTGCTGAGAGTCATCTACGGTAAGATTTACCTCATATCCTTTTTCTTGCTCCAGCACAGTATTTTCATATTTTATATTTTTTGTAATAAATGATCTTGTGTCTTTTTTACTTTTTCTTTTAATCCACCTGCTGCTTCACATTGAGGACAGATTAACTCGTTGAAAGAGGCACAGCTCCGTCTGGTGGCACATAGTGGTATTGCATCCAGATCCGCCTGGATGAGATATTTCTGCAGCACAATATCAAACGTTTTGTTTGTGATTTGAGGTTAATTTTGAATTATTCCACTCTATTATGACTCTCATAACTTATTTTTGATTTATTTAAAAAGTGCATAATGATCTGGTTTGTTGTTGCTGTGTGTTTTATAATGCTGAGAAGCTCAAATGTGATCATGTTTGTGTGACTATCATATTGCAGAAGTCCCAGTGGTCATATCAACGACTAGCATTTGTCGTATTTCTTTGTTTTCTACTTGTTTTTGAGCTTTATTATAAATAGCGAAAGAGTATAGACGGGATAGTGAAAGTTTTCCACTCTCAGGTATTTTCAGTGAGGACCCAACAATCGATGACCCAGCTCGTTAATCAGCAGGACATTTTTTATTTCAGAAGAAGAGCTGATTACATGGATCGGTGTACAGAGAGACGGACTCACTGCTGCACTCGTCAGCGGTCAGACTTCATCCCGCTTCCCAACCGGGAGTTTTCAGACAAGTCGTCATTAAAACAAGTGCAGAGCAGCTCAGACTCTGGAGGCAGAGCATCTTCTCTGTCCGGTCCGACGGGCGTCAGGGCTTTTGGCTGAACGTTGCAGCATTGCAGGGGACTGTCCACACGTTCTGCTGCCCTGCAAGAGAACAGCTTTTTAACAACAACTCCAAAATGAGTTGTTCTTTAAAAAAAAAAACAAATGGATGCAGGTTCACATTCAATCACCTCCACATCGGTTCGGGGCTCTGGGCATCTTGTCCTTCTCTGACGAGCCGAAGCAAGATAAGACCCAGTTAACAGCTCGACGCAGTCCTGAAGGAAGTCAGGCACAAATACTCTGTTACAACTTACTACGATTTTTATCTCAATAATTTAAGTAAAACAGTGAGAAATCTTTCGATTGCACAGAATCTCAAACATTTAAACTTTATTCTTTATCCTTTTAGCTGACAGGTCATGGAGAATCTAAACACACTAAAGAACACGATGAAATATCAAAATACTTCCCAAGATAAGAAGTTTTTCCAATTTGTAACCGAAGGGATTAAATAACCTGCTGGTTTTTATGACACGAGTTCTAAAAACAACCGAGGAAGCAATGAACTTCTCCACATCATTCACTATTTTGGTTTGTTTGGAGTTTCGCCCTCACTGCTGCCTAGAGATACGGTCGCCATGGAAACCTGATCTGACGCCTCTCGGGCTCAACACTTCAACACACTAACCTACACGACCTGTACACACGTCAGGACGGATGAAACCAGGTTTAAAAAACAAAACACAGAGCTTGTTTAAAGGGAAATACATGATATTTATTATTTATTTATATATTTGAAGAATATTTGAAAGAAGTATTTTGGTACAAAAGTATCGGTTCAGAAAGAAGAAGCAGTATTCCAGTATAATAAACTCACCAGAACATAAATATCACAGCATCGCTCCAATTTAGTGTTTCTCCCTGCAGTCGGTCTGATGGTGCAGCTCTGAGGCGTCCGTGTGTGTGTGTGGGTGAGTGTGTGTGTGTGTGTGTGTGTGGGTGTGTGGGTGAGTGTGTGTGTGTGTGTGTGTGTGTGGGTGGGTGTGTGTCTGAAACTCTATCATCCAATGACACAGCATTTTGTTACTCACAACAAAGGCTCCCTCTCTCTCTCTGTCACACAGACACACACACACACACACACACACACACACACACACACACACACACACACACACACACACACACACACACACACACACACTGAACATCTCATGTTCCCGCTACATAAACATTTTCCGATCATGTCACGAGTCCCACCAAAAGACAAAACAAACAGAATGGAGCGATTTCAATCTGATCAATTTGTCCCACAAACACCTTAAAGAAGTCAAGTCAACTGAACACAAATGTCCTACTGTGTTGAGATTTGGGTAAATATGCATAAAACAAATCTCGTTTCAGTAATAAAACTATTTATAAAAGAGCTACAAGATTAATAAAGTTGGTTATTTTCATTCTAGACATTTATTGTCCGTACAGCCCCGCAGTTTAACTTTGGAAATATTGTATCAGGCAAGACTTCCTGTTTGTATTTAACTGTTTGTTTTTTTTCACTTAAGAGAAGATAATAAGTGATCGTGTTAACTCGTCAGAATGCACGATCACACCATGATTTCTGCCATTCAACAGTAGTTGAGTTAGAATCATTAGCGAGATTACGATGTGATCGATGTGCTCGTGATTCGATTGCTCGTGCCTCGATGTCTGATCTGCGCTCGGCTGCTCGGGTCTGGAGCTAGCCGTTAGCTGTTAGCTCCGGCTAGCCGCTTCATGTTTCTCCCCTTCACATTTTGATCCAGCAGGTGAGTTCTCCCTTCGTGTCAGTCGCTCTGGACGAGGTCGAGCGGTTCATCACGTCCCGCGCAGGCGTTTAGTTGACCAAAGAGTTTGTTGTTGTTGAATTTTTAAACGTCGGAACAGAAAGTTGAGAGGAGACGTCAGTTCGCCGCTAGCTGCTAGCTTAGCCACTCAGCTTTCGCTCCCAACTACTTCATTTATTTTAACTTTTCACGGATATTAAGGGACTTTTAGCTCTTTAGCGTAGTTTCTTCTCCGTGGAAGGTCAGACCTGCGTGTTTTAGTGTAAACACGTTGGATTGTTGGGTAATTACATTAGATTACATTATGTTAGATTACACGACATAGATTACTTTGTTAGAGTACATTGCATATATTACATTATTTTAGATTACATTGCAGTACATTACGTAACATCACGCAATATGACATTGCAGTACAATGCAGTACACTTTTTGACGTTACACTACATTACAGTAAAATGCATCACATTACACTACATAACATTACACTACATAACATTACAGTACACTTTCTAACATGACACTACATTATAGTACAATACTTTCCATTGCACTTTATAACATTACACTACACAACACTAGAGTACATTACAATATTCTGCATTACACTACATAACATTAGGGTACGTCACATTAGATTACACTACATTACTTTGCACTGTGATGTAATATGACGTAACGTACCGTGAGTGGGCCACACGGTGGCGCAGTTCAAACTCCGGAGTTTGCATGTTCTCCCCGTGTGTGTGTGTGTGTGTGTGTGTGTGTGTGTGTGTGTGTGTGTGTGTGTGTGTGTGTGTGTGTGTGTGTGTGTGTGTGTGTGTGTGTGTGTGTGTGTGTGTGTGTGTGTGTGTGTGTGTTCAAACAGCTGCCCGGCTCAGGTTCTGTCCTGTTGCAGCCTCCTGTTATTTATAGAACTCTCCGTTTTTCAGCGGCCCAAGCTGAACAGTCCGGTAATCGATCGGTGTGTTGAAAGATCGTCATTGTTCTTCTGTGTAATCGGCGCTCTGAGTGGAAACCTTCAGCGTCTCAGGGCCGGGATGTGGTCTGACCAAACATGATGAGATGATGAGCATTGACAGAAGATGCTTTTAAGCATGTGGACCCGGTTTGGACGACATGCCGGAGTTCAAACTGAGCCTGTGACTAGAGAGGAGCAGTGATAAGGGATATCTTATCTTATCTTATCTTATCTTATCTTATCTTATCTTATCTTATCTTATCTTATCTTATCTTATCTTATCTTATCTTATCTTAACAACCGAATGAGACAGTCATTTAGATTGTTAAGCTCAGCCTGGGAATCCAGAGTGTGCTGGAGCGGCTCCCTGAAGCTTTCTGAACAGTTTCTCTAAAGCCCCCAGATCGAGTGAAAACGCATCGTTTTTTGTGTTTTCGTTTTGGAAAATATCCTTGACCAGTCCCTGGGAGGGCTGACGCCGCCCACTTTGGAAACCACAGCCGTTTATAATGTTTCAAGTAAAAATGCAAAACTTTTGTCGCCACTGAAAACCATGTTTTTTAAAATGGCTCCCAAGGTGGAGCTTTTTAAAAACACTCCCAACTTACATGGAAATTACTACTTTTCTGACACGCCGCTACTGGGCATGTGCACCACGGCCATTTTGAATACTTCTTCTGCACATGCTCAGTAGATGGAAAATAACAAGAACGGTGGCTTCTAAGGTGTCATGACTCTCAGTCCATATTCTGCTGGACTTGGCAGTTTTATTTTGACAGTCACTGTAATAACAATCCAACTTGGTAGTTTTATTTTGACAGTCACCATAATAACAATCCAACTTGGTAGTTTTATTTTGACAGTCACAGTAATAACAATCCAACTTGGTAGTTTTATTTTGACAGTCACTGTAATAACAATCCAACTTGGTAGTTTTATTTTGACAGTCACCATAACAACAAATGCAAATGAGAAAACCGCGTTGAAATGAAAATGCAAAGGCTGCGTTCACACCGCAGGTCCTGATGCTCAATTCAAATGTTTTGCTGGTGTCCAATTTCTTTGCGTGATCGTTTGAATTACATTTTAGATGCGACCTCTATCAGACTATTAGATGTGTACTAAAGAACATAAACACGATAAACACACAACTGCACAAAGTAAATAAAGTTAAAAAGGTAAGAGAGCTTGGCTCCCTAATTGGGGGATACCCGCCATATCTGGCAACACAGTTTAGCACGTAGACTCATTTTCAAGCGGTTGTTAAATACCAGCTACAGAATCTAGACAACACGAGGAGGAAAGAAGAAGGAGAATGAGGATAAAAGAGAGCACAGCTTTTATTTTGGCGGGGCCGCTTCCACCGGCGCTTATCTGTGATGTCAGTCACACGCCAATGATGAAGCAGTCGATGTAGAAAACTATCAGAATTGGTTCCACGTATGAACGAAGCCCGAGTCTGAGATGAAAAATGTTAGGGTAAACACAAGAGACGGGTGTTTTTAAGAATTATTAACTAAATTAATGACCAATGGGGAACTTTATTCACAAACTGCTGCCTGTTAACCACCATTAGATTTTACATTCAGCAGCTCTGAAGGCAGAGTTTGGATCTTTAGTGAAAAGCTTGGTGGAAACGAGCTTCGAAAGCTTCAGCTCAACACGTCCAAGCGGTTTGAGGCCCGTCGCATCACGTCGTGTTTCTGAAGCCTATGCTGGTGCTGCTCCTCGCTGCCCCTCAGGATGTCAGGATGGAGTGTGGCCCAGTTCTGCCGGACAGCCTGGTGTTGGAGATCTTCCTGCATCTGTCTCACGACGCCGTGCTGAGAGCTGGCCTGGCCTGCAGGCAGTGGCTGGCCGTCTCCAGAGATGAGTTCCTGTGGCGAGAGCTGTTCTACAGCTACTACCGCATCCCGCGCTCCGTGCCCCGACACCCAGGTACGTTCCTCTTCCACCGCACTCTGACACCCCGGCGCTCTCACGGCGTTGTCTTTGCGTGAACGGCGTGCGCCTGTGTGCAGCGGCCGTGTCATGGTGCCGGGAGTTCAAGCGTCTGTTCGACTGCATCCCCTGCGTGGAGGTGCAGACGCTGAGGGAGCACAGCGACCAGGTCCTCCACCTGGCCTTCTCCCACCGAGGACACCGCTTCTCCTCCTGCTCCAAGGACTGCACCGTGAAGGTCGGGACTCCAGAGCGTTTAATACTCACAGGAACTTTTAGCTCTTAATACTTTGGACTGTCACACAAAACAGCAGCTTTATGACAAACTCATGAATCATCAAGATAAAACTCACCTCAAACACGTATTTCATGTTTCATATGTTTATTTATATAACGTTTCTACCTGTATGAGTCAGTCAGACATATCGGTCTCTCTCCAATATAAACACACGTGAGAAAATCTAAATACTAAAAAAGCCTGCACGGTATTGAGTATTACTGTTTGTAATGAAAGAGGTTAAAGAGTAATTTACCAGATGCATTGGGTTGCCACTCAGAGAAATACCCGATGAGGTCAAATTGTGGACGTTTTTAAATTTAAACAGCTGAAATATATTTAGATTGAAATAAATTACTGAATTTTTGTCTAAAAATTTGTTAATTTTCATTTGAAACAATTAAAGTTCCATCAAGTTCCGATCTAATGTGCATAAGATGAAATATTTAAAGCTTATTTTTCTCCATATAAGTCATGAACATCACAAATACAGTATCTTGAAATATTACAGTACTTTTGTCCTTTATTGTAGCCAGAGGACATCGTGATCGCAATTAATATTTGACGTTTTAGTTGATAAGTTATAAATTATAAACGGAGCTGTGAGGAGCTATTTTAAATAATATATGGATGAAATTGTTAAAGAAACATATATCTCTTAGGAAACATCCACAGGCTTATCAAGGTTTACATAAATAAAGTTTAAATATTCACCTACCAAAATAAATGGATTAAATTACATAATATAAATACATTAAACGCACAACAATATCCACGTGTAACATGACAGGTCCTGAAGTTTACTTTAATAAAAGTTATCTGTTTTACGCACACGCCATATGTTTAACAGTTTTAAGAAACATTTTCCTCCAATTTCAGTGACGTATTAAAAAAAACGCGCCGCTCTGCTTCCCCCCCGTCTTCCCCCCGTCTTCCCCCCGTCTTCCCCCCCGTCTTCCCCCCGTCTTCCCCCCCGTCTTCCCCCCGTCTTCCCCCCGTCTTCCCCCCGTCTTCCCCCCCGTCTTCCCCCCCGTCTTCCCCCCCGCTGCAGCTGTGGGACACGGAGCGTCCGGACGGGAACATCTCGCTGGTGCACAGCTCCAGCATGCGGCAGTTTAACTGGGGATACACACAGTTCTCACAGTTCAACGCAGACGACAGCCTGCTGCTCGTGTCCGGCGTCTACCTGGGACCTCACCACTCCTCCTCGGGGGAAATCGCCGTCATCAGTCTGGGTAGGAACCAGAAAACCTCTTTTTCCTGGGGACGTCTCCCACAGAGCAGCTGTTGGTGGTAATGTGATTAAAAACTACATCACATGTTTATGGATGAGGAAGGCAGATGATGGACTTAAGATTAACATTTTTCTACTTTAAAGTTGAGCTGGAACAAAAAAAACAAAAAACCCAGCATCTTTTCAAGTTTTTACGTCAAGAGAAAATCATCTGTGCATCGAGAAAACTAGGAGGTGTCATGTTGTACCACTAGGTGGTGTAGTGAGTCAATCTACCATCCAGTACACATTTCAGTTCAGGGGCCCAGTTTCATCTCCAGCGTTTCAGACCAGTAAAATAGTACCATAATAACTTAGAAATAAACACTTTAAAGTTTTTCCTGCTTGTGTTGCAGAGTTTACTTCATAAAAATGTCAATTTTCTACAGAAAATATCTACAATCTCAACAGAAAGCCAATTTGAATGAAACCGGGCCTCATGTTTGAGACCCTGATCTAGTTTATAATAGAAGAAAAGGCTTCAGACGCTGGCGTGTGTGATGATTTCTGAAGGAGTAAAAACAAACTTGTAGGACGCTGACTCCTCTCTGTTGCCTTCGATCGTCTATTCATGTTATGAGTCTATATAAAGGCGCTAATAGGAAACAAATCAAGCTGAATGAAAAAATAAAAGTCTTATTACTCTGTAGGTTTGTAAGATGTTTTTTTAAATTATTGCTGCTGTGAAGTACAATCAAATCATCTGATTACATTGATCTCATTACTCCCGGTTATTGGATTTTTTATAGTTTTGCACAAATTCCTAATTTGTGACACTTGCCCATAAAGCAGGTCAGTCATACCGTGAAACTTTACGTCAGCATGTTGTGAGAAGATCAACTTGGTGGAATCTAGAGGCGGCCGCCTGTATTTAGGCTGTCGTCGGCGTTTGTTGACACGAGGCTTGAATTCACTGGGAAAAACACGCGTCAGCATTTATCTGTGAAGTCAAGCAGCCACATGAAGGTTTGATTTGGATTCTTTTGTATGTGAAGAACCCCGCCGACATGTTGAAGTTCAGATTCTGACATGAGAAGAAACACTTTTTTTAAAATCTGTTGTGATTTTCATTCATTCCCTCGTGAAGAAAAGTTTTGAGTTTCCTGCTTGTTCTCTGAAATCATCGTTAAATGTCGGTTTTGGTTGTCGGACCCGACCTGAGACGTGATTCTGCTTCGTGCAGAGAATTACACGCTGCTGTCGCGGGTCCGGAACAAACCGTACGACGTGTTCGGCTGCTGGCTGAACGAGACGCACCTGATCTCCGGGAACCTGCACTGGATCGGCAACATGACGTCCTGCTCGGTGCTCTGGCTCAACAAGGCCTTCCAGGTGAACGCCATGGCGTGTAATCCGATTACTGACCATTCCACGTGTGAAATGTGTGACGGCGGGTCCCGTTTCACTCAACAGGACGTCGAATCGGAGAACGTCAACGTGGTGAAGCGCCTCTTCAAGATCCAGAACATCAACGCCAGCACCATCCGCACCGTCATGGTGGCGCACTGCCGTCGCCACGACAACCCCGACCTGCTGCTGGACTACGAGGCGCAGTCGCTGGCCCGCCGGCAGAAGGGCCAGCAGCAGACGCAGCACCAGCCGCTCCTCTTCGACCTGGGCAGCGAGGACGAGGAGGAGGAGGAGGCGGCGGCGGTGGCGGCGGGCGACAGGGAGGAAGACAAGTGTCACCCGGAGGCGAAGGCCAACGCCCTCTCCTACCCCCGACTCCCGCAGCCCCCCACCCCGGGCCTGGAGCAAGTGATGCACGTGAGCCGGGGCGGGATGCTCTGAAGTTTGGCTCAGTTTTTTACATTTCTTTTGTATTCGACATGTCTGGTGTGTTTCAGAGCCGTACGAACGTCGGCGCCATGGAGCTGCAGATCGAGACGCACGTGGCTAAAGTGATGGGCCGAGCGCACACCAAGCCCCCCGACTGCAGTCTCATCGAGCCCCCCGGGCCCGAGGACGGAGAGGACAAAACCTATTTACTCTTCACCACCGGCAGCCTTACGTACTCCCCCCACCAGATCGGTAAGGTCGCCTCCGTCCTCCTCGTCCTCCTCGTCCTCGCCCACACACGGCTCCTCTGATTGGTCGACTTCCTGCTTGTTCTGAAGGCATCAAGCGAATCAAGCCCGACCAGATGACCACCTCAGGTCCGGTACTCGGGGAGGAGCGAAGTTCAGACGAGTTCTTTGATTCCCTGGACCACGTCATCGACATCCACGGACATATTATCGGCATGGGCCTCTCTCCAGACCACAGGTAGAGTTAAAGACGCTTTCTAACCACTGCATGGAGCAGAGTGCTCTTAAGAGTACTCTAAAGTTCTTAAGAGTACTCTAAAGTTCTTAAGAGTAGCATCACAACAGAAGACTGAGCGTCGAGCTGAGGTACCAGTGACGGGTAACAGACGAGCCCATGTGGGTCGGTTTGGGGAGTGAGGTTATGAAATGAACTGAAAAGTGTGATTCTCTGTGTTTTCAAAAAGAGTTTAAGATGTAAAAGAGTTAAAAGTTATCCTGTGAATTGTTAATTTGATGTCGGCTTATTATCCAAAAAGTGATTGGGATCCTTTGATGGTCCCGGATCGGCAAAATAAGCTGCAGGCTTCAGCCGATTCCTTTTTTCGGTTGCTGGACAGTGGATTTTTTTGTAAGAATGTTTTTACTGAACTGAAACTAACTAAAAACAACAAAGTAAAACTAAACGTCTGGAAGCTCCTCCTCTGGCTTTATAATAAGAGTTCACACCTTTAGTCTCCTGCTCTCATGCATACATTTCATTTTGTTCATAATCTCTTCTCCGTCAGATATTTGTACGTGAACAGCCGGGCGTGGCCGGCCGGCTGCGTCATCTCCGACCCCATGTCTCCGCCTCCCATCGCCGAGGAGATCGACCTGCACGTCATCGACCTGAAGAGTCTGAGGGAGGAGAGGAGGAGCCTGCGAGCTCACCGCGCCTTCACGCCCAACGACGAGTGCTTCTTCATCTTCCTGGACGTCAGCAGAGACTTTGTGGCCAGGTGTGTTCTCCGCAGCTTTTAACTGCACAGCTTTTACCTCCGCAACTTTTACCTCTGCAGCTTTTAACTGCACTGCTTTTACCTCCACAACTTTTACCTCTGCAGCTTTTAACTGCACTGCTTTTACCTCCGCAACTTTTACCTCTGCAGCTTTTAACTGCACTGCTTTTACCGCCGCAACTTTTACCTCTGGAGCTTTTAACTGCACTGCTTTTACCTCCGCAACTTTTACCTCCGCAGCTCTTACCTCCGCAGCTTTTACCTCAGCGGCTTTATTTAGTCAATCTTTGTTGGTGGATTCTCCATAACTGCTGGTTTTTGAAACACAAAAGCATTAAAACATTCATTTCTCAGCTCTTTTTGACTTTGAAAAGTGTGAAAGTTGTTAAAATGTCTGACAATAATGCAGATTGAGACATTTCTGTCACTTTTCCAACATTCATCCATAAATACATCAATCATACATGATCTATCTAATGATCCTGACAAGAGCCACAGCCCACCACAGTGGTAAGAAAATAAAGAAAAACTATTTGGCCCCATTTTCATCACATTTCAAGTGAAAACTTGTTTTTAGTTTCAGTTTCAGAAAAGTTTTGCAATATGGCAACATTTTAAAAATGATATCCAGAAACACTGAAAACGATATAGAATAAAAACTATAAAAAACACGTGTTAGTTAAAGTGTGAAAAACTATTCAACTGAATCAAAGCAACCAAATCTCACACCGTTTGACCCCGCAGTGGCGCCGAGGACAAGCACGGCTACATCTGGGACCGCCACTACAACATCTGCCTGGCGCGCCTGGCGCACGACGACGTGGTGAACTCGGTGGCGTTCAGCCCGGCCGACCAGGAGCTGCTGCTGTCCGCCAGCGACGACTCCACCATCAAGGTGTGGCGCTCGCCGCGCATGGTGCGCCTGGCGCAGGCCCCCGCCCGGCCGCCGCGGCCCCGCAACCTGCTGCCGTCCTGGCTGAGCCGCAGCAAGATCTCCACGGCCGCCGGCAGCGTCAACGGGAAGCCGTGAGAGAGAAGAAACAACAACAACAACAACAACAACAACAACAAAACACTGACGCCATTTTTTCCCCTCCTCTGTGGTTTGAATGCAAACACACTCCATGTTACACGTGCAGCGTGGCGCCGGGCGGTCGCTTCGCCCGCCTGGGAGTCCCAGAGGCGACTCAGGGTTCAGACACCACACGGGGGCGCCGTTGCACCCATGACTGCAAGCTCAGTGGTTCCACGGCAGGACTCACGAGGTGTGTTCTCACAGGTAGAGAGACGAGTAGAAACCTTCATGCACAAGGATGTAAAAACGGTTCATTTAGTTTTTTTTTAGTTTTTTTTTAAACGTGTGAGCAGATCTGAGCAGGAGGTGGAAACGTCACGTCCTCCTTCAGGGACAAACTGCTGCAGCACACAAATCTTGTTTGATGTCTTCAGTACAAAAGTGCCCCGATAAACCCAGTTCTCTCAGAGAAAAGGAGAAAGAAATGGTTTGATGTCGTCGGCCTCGTTTCTCCTGTTGACCCATCGTGTCTGTCGAGGAGCGGTCAGCTGGAAGCATGACTGTCGTCTGTGGTGGGACCTCCAGTGTTTTATGTAGATATATTTAAAAACCCTCCAGTCGTAGCACTAAGCTGCTCCCTTTAATTTAGTCCAATCTGAAAAAATGCTTGGAACTTTAGAAATTTTAGGAAAAAACAATTATGAAAACAAAAAAACTTGTTTTTCCTTCTCATAATGACACATGACTGAAGGTTTGCTTGATTTATTATGAGGCTTTTAGCAGCAGAATGACTTGAAGCTGGAATGAGATACGTGTGTGTATTTGTTGTAAAACTATTGCGTGTGTGTTTCCAGGAGCTGTAAATGTCTCTGGGCTCAGTGCGTCTCGCACGACGACGCCTCTCTGGGGACCGATGGTGGGATCGGAGGACAAAATCCTTTTCGTGTTTTTAGAAAATAAAATTCCATCATGTCTGCAGTATCCACCGGAAGCAGAAGTTCATTGACTTTCTCGTCTTGCATATCATTGATCGATGTGCACGTCCATAATGATAAAATTCACGATTCACAAGTTTTAATGCAAACATGAAAACCTCTTTTTTTAACTATGTTCTACTGGTGTATAACTCATGAAAATCAAAACCGATAAAAACATTTGATCTGAAATCCATATTATAATTAAATATGAAAAATAAAACATGCTTTCATCCTGTTTGTTTCCTTGTAGATATATCAGGCAAGTAATTATTTTTTTTAATCGTATCCAGAAAAGAAGCAACACCCTGGCAGTCCATACTGAGGGCTAATAAGACACATAAGTCTCATTACTCACAAGTCATTCTGCTGCTGCTGTTTTTAGCCTCCTATTTCTAAACTGAATTTCCGTCCTTGTTGAAGTATAAAATCCCAGATATTTGTGGTGTTCCGACCCCGTTTGAACATTGTAGTTCTCCTCTATCTAATTTTGAATTTGTCACGTCACAACCCCTCCACGCATCACATTTTATCCTCAAAGATTTTGTCTTCTTTTTAATGTGCACATTGGTGATGTTACATGACTTATTTATGCCGTTTAAACCTGTGAGGATGGTTGACGCGTTGTCTGGAAGACACGATTATGCTTTTGTTCGTTTTTAAACGATGGCACAAATTTACCATTTGTTAAGACATTGACCTGCTGTATTTGAAATAAACACCATGAGTGAATTGGCAGCGTGTGTGAAGATGTGAATGAATTAGGTGTATTTATTTCATACATGTAGAAACAGAACATATCTCTATGGACGTTAAAAGAAGAAAGTCTCACTGACATGGCCACCATCTTGGATGAGGACACCATCCTTCTGGCTTTGTGGGTTGGAAACTGCAGGTTTCAGAAAAGTGAGACTCCATTGGCCGCCATCTTGGATGAGGATTTGCTTGGTCTCCAATACTTCCCCTTGTGTTAAGGAGTTGTGACAAAAGAAAATGCATGCAGGTATGTTATGTAATAATCGACCGTTCATACAATAACACTGCAAGGCCCAGTTCACGTTTTAAGTAAAAACATCGTTTTTGCTATTTCATTTCAGAAAAGTTTTGTGTTTACATAGCAACTTTTTGAAACCAATGTCTGTTTATACGTAAACAGAGGAAAAGCTGAAACTATGTAGTTTTCATGTTGGGCCATAAGTGAGTGGTTGTTTTTGTAATAAAACCACACACACACACCTGCAGAGAACAACATTCTATAAACATGAACAATGGGAGAATGCGGACATTCCAGTGGACAGACGATCAAGTTGGATTGTTATTAAGGTGACTGTCAAAATAAAAGTACCATCTTGGATTGTTATTACGGTGGCTGTCAAAATAAAAGTACCAAGTATCAGGAGACTATGGACTAGAAGTAATAACAGTGCCACAGACGCGTGGAGCGAAATCTCAGCAGCGGATTGGCCAATCATTGTGATTGACAACGCTATTGATCCGTCAGAGCCAATAGAATCGAGTGGTGAAACCCTAATCCCGCCCACCAACACCATTGGCTAATTACAAAGAAGTGAACACACTGTGAGCCAATGAAACCAGCCGCTGACTGCAGCGGTCTCTGCGAAAAAAGGAAAAAAATTTGGAATTAAACTTTCAAAGTTTTGGACATAAAACTGGCACATTGGACAAACTAAAATCAGCTTTTATTATTGTAAAATATGACGTTTCATCACAAAACAGCAAAGGTAAGACTGATTTTTCGTTTCTTGCTGTAAAGTAGTGTTTTTTTTTACTTTTTGTTTTTTTGTCTTCTTTGGCCTCTGGTTCATTGAGTTCTGGTCGTAGCGCCACACACCTGATATTTCTGGAATCGTCACCGTTTCTTCTTTCATTTGACACCTCGGTTGTACGTGTAGCGGGACGGAGCAGAACACGAGCGACGGAAATGTGGCGAGACGTTTGACAGGTTTAGATGTTTTGCAATATGACCGCGACGCGTGACGTCATCACTACTGGACGTTTAAACGTGACCCAGCGTGTGTAATTTCTATTCGTGTGTGGACGTGATACTGAAACCCTTCAACGGATGAATTTTCATGTTCACAGAAACGCTCTAGATTCATGAGTTCATCCGCAGACTTTTCAGCAAACAAATTCAAGGTTTGGAAACGTGAAACGAGAAATGAACTTTCTCCTCTGAGTTATTCTTTTACCAACTCGACCTCTCACATGTTATTTCAAACTAGATGTTTAACTTGCTTGTTTTAAAAAAACTTTTTAAAGAAAGATTCTATTCTAATTGACCTTTTATTTGTTTCCTGTTTTGCGTGTGGTTCTTCTGACTCAGTTCAGACACTGAGGCGTCAACCTGAAACAACACAACAGGAAGTCAGTCTAACGTCTGTGGCCTCATTTATAATAAACCGATTGTTAACGTCAACAGTGTGAACGTCACTGAAATCAACCACAACCAAACACCTCCAAAGAGTGAAGCGTGTCAAATGATAAGAAGAAGATCTGGGCCATGACCAGGTACTATACCAGTCATCAGATCCCCGAAAGCAAAACAAGAAACTCTGCATGCATGGAGGGTTTCAGCATCCAAACACATGAGATGAAAGAGAAGAGCGAGGCCGAGGACATCCAAGATGAATCCCCCAGACAAGCTCAAACCTGATGAGCTGCATCGTCTTCGTTTCAGAAAGGTTTCGCGTTTACACGGCAAAGTTTTGAAAAGGATGTCCGTTTGCTGTGGTGCACGTGAACAGTGGCAGCGCTTCGCCGTCTCCATGGAGACGGAGCGCCAACTGTTCCAAGAAGTCGCGTTTTCACTCGTTACTACAAAGATGGAGACGGAGCTTCTTCTTTTTTTTTTTTTTTTAAAGTTGCTTTTCCCCCCCTGTTTCCTCTGAGATGGCGCATTTTCAAAAACTTGCGCCTTCACTTCTTTGCATGGAGATGGAGCATTTTCAAAAACGTTCATATTTCACTGTTTCCAACACTACCAGTGTTCTCAGATACTGCGTTTTCCCCGTTACCATGGAGACGGAGTCAGAGAGTTCTCAAAACGTTCCACCTTGAGAGCAGTTTTCATAAAGTTGCGTTTTTAGCGGCTCCGAGCAGCGTTGCCGTGTAAACAGACGCCCAAAACGTAACAGAAGTTTTGCCTTTTCACTTGACAACGTTTTTGCGTAAACAGGGTCTCAGGTTACCCGCGCTGGAGGACGATACAGATTTCACCCGACAAGGGTGAGACGGGGATTTTTTTTTTTTTTTAAAACAATAAAAAGTAATCCTGTTACTTTGAAAACGATCGACAAAAATATTTGATTTTGTTCATTATTTTTAAAGAAGTAACCGTCCACCAATACTTTTTTAGGTAATTCAAAAAAACCCAAATATATCATAACTTTTTAATTTGCGGAAAAGTTTTGATTGAAAAACAGAAAAGGAAATAATTTGTAATTTGTTTTGACCTCCTTTCATGAGACAGAAAGTTTTGTCATTAAAAAAAAAAAAATCCCTCAGAGTAACACTGAAATGTTCCAACTACAGTTTTACTTTTGAAATGGGTGAAGTTCCCCTGCGTGTCCTTTACACTTTATCAAGCGTTGCAGGAAAATACCAACAAAATATCCGGGTTGACAAACTGCCCACGACATTGTCGAAACTGGTGGTTGTTTTTTAAAAAAAAAATCTGTTCTGGAGATTAAGTGTGTCACTTTTATAGAACTTGTGGTCGAGTTTCTAAGTTAACGCTACCGGCTGAGGTATTGGAGGGAAACTCCTCGTGTGCAATTATTCAGAAATTAGATGAGGGAAGATGTTTTTCTGTTAAAACAAACAAGCAATGAAACCAGGCCGAGGTAAATAATCCAGGCCGATCACAGGAGCGTCAATGATGACGATCCTCATGAAGAGACGAGAAAGAAGTTTTAGGATTGTTACGTACAGTGACGATACATTTAGTATGTTATTCATGTTTCAGGGCGAGAGAGGAAACAGGCTCGTGCTCCTCTTTCACCACCGTTTCCTCTTTCAGGGTACAAACTGTTCCACTAATACTTGTATGTTTACACGGAAACATGAGCCGGGATTTCCTCAAGAACCTTTTGAATAATTAAGAATCTCAATCATACAAGAAACTTTAAAAAAAAGTATTTACTTGCACACGTGCTTATTTTTCTGGTTTGCAAAAGGTTGAAGTAGCGACAGTTGATTGGTTGTTATTTGTCTTTAGAACCAAGCTGCTAATTTTAAATCCGTTATTAAGTGAGCGAACATTTTTATTTAGAAACTGACGTGAGGAAATGTCTGCCGCAGCGCCAGGCCCCGTTTATGTGAGAATTTCCATTGGGTTTGGTGTGTTTGTTTCCACGACGACGGAGCTCGGAGCCACTGAAAACACAACCGTTTGAAAATGGCTCCCACGGTCGAACCTTTTTGAAAATGGTGTCATGACTCCCAGTCCATATTCTCCTGGGACTTGGTTCTTTTATTTTGACAGTCACCGTAATAACCACCCAACTTGGTCTCTGTGTTCTCCCATAGAGCATCTTGTATCATTACATAACAAACGACACCCACTAGTGGCCCAACTTGCTCACTACATTGTTTTCAAAACGTTGCTGTGCATTTTTACTTGAAACGTTGTCGTGGAAACGGGGCCTTAATGAGCATAAACCGTCATAAATCACAACTGATAATATTCACCCAAGCCTTGAATGTCATGATATGATAATAGGATAATTGAGTAATATTCTCTGACGAGGAAAAGACGTCAGTAAACAGGTGATTGCACGTTCAGTTATTCTTTATTCAGTAGGATCATTAATCTGGCACATCTTGAGTCCTGATCTGTCATGACTGAAACTGATGAGGCGTCTCAAAGAGCCGATAAATAGTTATGGCATGCGTGTACATGCATGTTGGCATGCCGAGCACAAGAGTACTTTTCACAACTTGTACTTTATCTCAGGTCAAGAAGGTTGAGTCAGAACATCAAATTAATCCAAAGTTGTTTTTTTTTAAAAAGCATCAGTCAGGAGCCTCAGTGTCACATAAAGTGAGTTTATTTTCCCCCGATAAGTGAGAGATACAACAATTAATGTGATATTACTTGATGCATTGTTTGGTTTGTAAAATGATAAAAGACAGAAGAAACTCAATCCAATACACAGTTTATATGTGAGAATGAAACAAAACAATCTTCCTTCACAGAGGAGTTGCAGGACTTTGATACACAGTGTATTACCAGTTAGTATTGTAGTGCTGGATGTAACATAAATCCATCTGTTGATTATGTACCTTTAGCCCAGTTGAAAGGAAAAAAAAAAGAAATAAACATACTTTACATGTCAGGACTGAAAATCACAAATGTTCTTTCATCATGTGAAAAAGTCATACGGTTACAATTCCATACTTATTAATCAACGTATACGTAAAAAGCTTATTTTCATAATATCATCAGGGGTTTTTAATGAGTTGCATAATGTTCCTTTTGAGGTGTAAATATGTTCCCGCTTATATTTCATTTTGTGTAGTCACAACTTAAACAGCCTCAAACGGTTGCGATGCTGTTATATACAATCAATACAACTCAGTTCAACAGTAATAAAGGTACAATATGTAATACTAAACAATACCAGACCTCGTGTCTGTCATTTTAAAGATAATTTGGTGACGTACTTCATGTGTCTGAATCGGAGTTGGAGAACCTCATTATGTAAAGATTAGCAGTACCACTTTGGACCACACGGTGGTGTATTGAGTAATTCAAAGAAGCAGTGGGAGGAATAGTTCATGCAATAAAGACGAGACGGTGCCAACGGAGCAAATAAAAAGCTAAAGGTGAAAGATAAACTGATTCAACAGAGGCATGACTTAAAACACTGTAAGGGCCGTTTCACGACCTTTGAGCTGAATGACAGTTGGGTTTCATAAATGATATTTATCTTTCCTGGAAGGCCACGTGAACACCGCCCACTTTACGGTTATGACGAGTCCAACAGGACGAACAGGCTGAAGCATTAAGACTCGCATTAGAGTCTCCAGAAGCCTCTAGCGTTTGAAAACACGAGCAACCAGAGAGTTCTGACGTTCGCCAATATGTTTCCGGATCGCCTCCAAAATGTAATGGAATCTTCCACGGCCTAATATCTCCTAATATATATGTGGTGAAAATTTAGTCAAAGTCGTTGACGTGGTTTTGACATAATCTCGCGAACAGACAAATATGCGCCGACGATTTGATCGCACGCTTGGCGGACGTCACAAAAGTACCCGGAAGCTTGAGCTGCAGGTACGAGGAGCGAAGGTGGAAACGCCGATCAGGAAATCCTCCTGAAGCGGCGGCGTCCAACATGAAGCATGAGGGCCAGCAAGAGGCTCCAATCAAAACACCAAGCAAATTGTACAAATTAAAAGATTAACATTGATTTAAAAGAGATGTATAAATGATTTGAGTCCCGAGCTGAGAGCTCGCACTGTCAGCGTGAGCTTTGAAAAAACACCCACAATGCAACAGAAACCAGAAAGTTTCAATAAAATTGGCTTCATGCAGAAAAACGCCTCTGCGCCACAACAAAGAACAACTTTGACGTTTTAGTTTGGAGGTCGTCATTATTACGCCGCTATTTTACCGGTTCTGCCGACTCCAGGTGAAACCAGGCTGAACGTGGCGGCTGAGCTGAAATGTATTCAACACTACTGCTCTAAACAGTATTTACGACACAGTTTTCTGTCTTATTGTTTATTATTCAATATTTCACATCGACTAAACATGACAGAACAAATATCTTGCAGTTCATTAGATTGTATTTCGGCTTGAGTGTTAAATAGCAACGAGCAACACCACTACAAACAAAAAGAGAGCGTATATTTGATGATAACCTACGAACATGTGTGCATAATATTAATAAGTTTCTATGTAATATATTTAAATCTAATGAAATGAGTCCAGTCCGTATGGCTGCTGAACTTAGCATGCTAACGAGCTAGCCGCGGACTGTCTGGTCATAAATCCCGTCTGAGTTGCAAAAACTGAATTTTGAGTTTTTGTTAATCACCAACTAAACGACAAACTGAAATATAAAAGATATAAACTTCCTACTGACACCTGATACTCATCAGTGTCACGACTCAGGCTGTTCCTTTAATGGGAAATCCTGTAGGAGGCGCGTTGCTGTGGCTTTATATGTTCCATAACTGTTAAGCAACTTTAAAAGGTTATTCTTCTTTATATGTATATTAGATTCTTAGAGGTTATGAATAATATGCAAACAACTGTTTTTTTATTACAGATTAGTAATGAAAGAGGCTTATTTTCTTTCTTCTAAATAGTAGATTGACCAGTATCTAATTAGTATAATTGACTTGTATAATGGAAACATAAATAGAAGAAATATTAGTTTTATAAGGATGAAAGGAGAGTGAAGAATTTTTCTTCATAATGCATGTATAATATAATATAATTTTATATACTTATTATTATATGAGTTCATAAATAGTTATATAAATGTGTATATATATGTAGTTATAGATTTTTCTTGGGGTCAAGGGCCTTTTAAATGGACCCACAGTGGAAACCTGTCAGCTGGATTCGAACCTGCGGATCGCTGATCCCAAGTCTGCTCCTCCAACCTCCAGTCCACTGCCCCTGATATAAATATTATTCATAATATGTCAAGACTTTCGCGATATGTTTAGAGTGAATCCTCCCGCCTCCACCCTAAAGGTTATTCTAGATGTGTAATCTGCCGCAGTGCGGTGCCACTTCCACAGTGAAACCTCATAAGCCTGTCAGATCTACGATGGCTTTGATGAAGATGGTGTCGTCCCTCAGGTAGGGGCTCTTGCCGGCCAGCTTGGCCAGCGGGCAGAAGAGCGGGCAGCCGCTGGCGATGTTCATCTCGCTGATGGGCCTCTGGAAGGAGGTGGAGGTCACGTCAGGGCGGAAGGCGTCAATGATGTGCTCCCTGTTGTTCTGGTCAAGCAGCATCAGCGTCACCTGGAGGAGGAGGAGGAGGAGGAGGAGGAGGAGGAGGAGGAGGAGATTACACAACTGAAAACCTGATGTCAGTCAGCTGTAAAATTATGACACCACCTCCCTGACGTAGAAGACCCCGTTTACACGGCGTTTCACGGCGTTTCGAGTGAAACATTGTCGTGTTTTTACAAGTTTTGGCATTTTCATAGTAGAAAAGTTTTGCGTTGAAACGTCAACGTTTTCAAAACAATGTCCGTTTACATGGAAACCGCTGAAACGTTGAAAACGATGTAGCCACACGTGGTGTTGTTTTTATGTTCTGTAGAGAACCACACATTATACATATTAACAACGGAAGAACGCGGACATTCTAGTGGACGGCTTAGCTGGATTGTTATTATGATGACTGTCAAAATAAAAGTACCAAGTTCCAGGAGAATCTGGACTGGGAGTCATGACACTCTGGAGGAAACTTTGTTCAAATTGTCCGTCTACTGAGCATGTGCAGAAGAACTAGTTACTACAGCCGTCATGCGTATGCACAGTAGCAGTTTTCCCCCCGTTTCCATGGAGACGGACTCAAAGCGTTCTCAAAAAGTTCCACCTTGGAAGTCGTTTCCAAAAAGTTCTCGGTGGCTCCCAGCGCCGTTGTCATGTGAACGGAACTCCAGAACAGCACGGAGGTTTTGCTTCCCCTACCTTCTGACTGAACGGCCATTTGAGCAGAGCGTCGCACTTCCCCCTCATGACGACGAAGAACAGCGAGAGGTGCGTTCCCCGGCCCGTGCCGTCGCCGTTCAGATACAGACGCAGGCACATTTTGTAGCCGTACTTGCTGGAGTAAAAGGCTGGAGAAGGGAAAAAAAAACAAAAATGTGAACAGAGCGAAACTATGCAAGGAACGTTGTGAGAACAGGAGTGACGTGTTCTACTCCCTGAACATAACCAAGACCAGGAGTTTCCCTCGTCCACATGCCAAGACTGACAAATCCAAATATGGGCATTAGGGCCTTTACCTGGTGAGAACATGGCCGGCGCCTGTCCGGCCACGGCGTTCTGCCTGCGCCGGGAGAAGTCGCCGATCTTCCAGACGAAGATGCCGTCGTAGGTGCAGAGCTGCAGCTCTCGTACCAGCTGCTCCGTCTCGGACAGCTGCAGGTCCCTCATGGTCAGCGTCCTCTCCAGCTGCCGCACCTTGTTGGACAGGTTCTCGATCTTCTCTTGGTCTAACCGGTGCTGGTGTGAGAACGCCTCCATCGTCACCGAGCTGCGCTCCACCTCTCGATTCAGGACGCACACTATGTTTTCTAAAGCGTTCACCTGCAGGACGGCGGAAACTCTTTAATGCCTTCATTCAGAAACCTACAAACGGCAGAGGGTTGAACGCGGCGTCGCAGACGTCGGGACCCACTTTTTTCTCCAAATCAAAGGGCTGTATGGTCGCCGCAGCGCCGGTTCCCATGGAGGCTCCCTCCTCAGGAGCCCGGTACAGACCCAGGCCGGAGTCCTCCTGCCACTCGCCGGCACCGGTCGTCTCCGCACGGGTCCGGTCCACCGACAGAACCATCGGCAGCAGCAGACGCAGGTGCTCCATGGTGCTGCTGTGCTCATGGTCGCTCAGCTTCCCGTTCTCGATCTGGAACGACACCGGAGCAGCCGTCACAACAGCGGCCTCTTTGGAAATCCTTTTTTTTTTTAAATCTGTTTTTATTGGAGCACTTTGGGATTCGACTGCCAAATGTAAAGTGCATTACAAATTAAAAGTATTATTAAATCAAGTATCTCCTCAGTAAACTGCTGAGACCGAGCTGTGTGAGACCAAAACTAGACGAACGTTCCAGACTCAAACCTTCATGAACAAGAAAAAAAGCTGTTTTGGTTTCACACACGTTTAACCTTTAAAACGAGGCTAAAACAGATTAAAACGTTTCATGTACAGTTTTGATATACGCAAAAAACTTTGCATTCATGAAGTTTCCTGACAGTTTCAGGTGTTTTTCAACCAGATTTTTGCAGTTTCAGCCTCCTTTTGTATTTAAACACTTTTCACAGTTTTTCTGTGAGTTCTGTGGAAACAGTTTGCCGAATCGTTAATAAATTTCAGAGCACACAATTTTATTTACATTTTTATATGTTCTCTGCACATTTCGATGTGCTTTTTGCGTACGAGCTCCCAAGCGGGCCGGAAATCTGTCAGAACCAAATGACAAATTAAACCGACGCCTAGGACAGTAATCTTTGCACCTCGCCTGAATTATATAACTTTAGTAGCAGAGGAAAGTCCTTATGTTGTTGCTGAAATGCACAAAAGACTTTCATTGTTATCGCGCGACTATATTGCCAGTGTGACCGCAAAACCCGCAAGCAAAACAAGTGTAATTTTCTTTCAATATTATATATATTTTGCACTTATAGGAGGAACTTGTGTGTGTTTTCTATCAAGCCCGTGTGTTTCCATAAAGATTTAAATTAAAAAAAAGACAAGTTTGGCCTGATTAAGCTCAATAAGCTGAACACATCTTCCACCTTTTCTTTAAGATGCAAATTTGGAAATAAATGACCTTCATATATACCTTAAATATAAATGAAAGTAAATGCTGCTACTCGTCCACATCTCTTTACTTCCTAAATTCACAATGCATTTTATTTTACTGGAGATTATACGGAGGTATTTCGATTTCTACCCTAAAGATGGTGTTTGTTATTTTCAGAGGAAATTCTTCAACATTTTCTCAACAATTTTCCTTAAAATGAAATAAAAAAAACTGAATGAGGTCATTGGATGTGAGTAGTACTGCATACATACCATAGATTTACAGCCCACTTCACTGAAGGGACAGGCACTTCTGGACTTGGCGCAGGACTTGATATGATCGCTGAACTGAAGGTGGGATGGACCAAGAGAGAATATATGAGTCATGAGACCAACTCTACAAGCTCCTCATGTAGATCCTACAACAACATCATCATCAAGCATTGGGGTTTTATTCATACAACAAGTAAAAATGATTAAATAAATTTCAGTGCAAAACCAGAGCGGTGACAGCTATGACAGGTACAGTCTATAGACGAAGACTTAACATAAGAAGATTTATATGATGGGCCTCATCCGGCATCAACAGTTAAAAAAAATAAAAGCTGCTGCACTAAAGCAGAATGTTTTGCTGCCGAGTGCGAAGTTTCAAAAACAAGGCTGCCTTTCATGTGGTTCTTCTTCCTTTTTACTACTTGTTCTACTTCTGCTCAGAAATATGCAGCAACGACTGTCACATTGCAGTAATGACAGTATTTGTAATGAGTTACTTCCTCCCAGTATGATTTTATATTTTACAACGTAGATTATGTAGTAGAAACCGTACTTACAGTGCAGTACTTGCATGCAGTCATCATTTAAAAACTTTATTCCTTATTCACTCTGGCAGTGTAATATTTCTCTCTCTCTCTCTCTGCCCTCTCTCCCTCTATCTGCTCTCTCTCTCTCTTTCTCACTGTATTTGCTCTCTCTCGCTCTCTGCTCTCTCTCTCTTCCATCAGTGAATGGATTGGCTTCTTATGACAGTCTGTGTAAGATAGAATAGATGACATTTCGTGTGTGTGTGTGTGTGTGTGTGTGTGTGTGTGTGTGTGTGTGTGTGTGTGTGTGTGTGTGTGTGTGTGTGTGTGTGTGTGTGTGTGTGTGTGTGTGTGTGTGTGTGTGTGTGTGTGTGTGTGTGTGTGTGTGTGTGTGTGTGTGTGTGACATAGGAAATGACTGTCAAAATAACCTGGCTACATACTCATAACTCAAAGTACTGTTCATTCTAGTAATGTGACACATGTCCTCCACTCCTCATAGAAAGCGAGTGAATCATTCCAGAAAAGTCCAAACCTTTTCTCTGGGGATCTTCTTCTTGCCACAGTCTTTGCACTGTAATGGGAACTTCACACAGATCTCATCGTGGGCCTGGAACACACACACACACACACACATAGCACGTGTTATTTCTGTGTACAGTCACACAAACACTTCCCTGTGCTTCTCTTTCCTGCGACGCCTCTCACCTTGATGTCCTTGAAGTTGAAGGTCATTTTGCAGTATTTGCAGTTCAGGGTTCTGGCCTCGCACTCCCGCTCGTTGTGTCGGTCCTTGTCCGAGCGCAGGATGGAGAGTTTGCAGGCCTCACACTGAACCTTGTCGAACTCACACTGACCTTCATGCTGGGACTGAAAACACAAAACAAACGCGCTGTTATTGTTGATGTGTTGCGTGTGAACCGTCAGGCTTGGCAGGTATGTTCCGTTTGATCTCCGCTTCAGGCTGTTTCCTGGGACATCTATTCAAAACACATTATATAAAAGGCCTTTTCACTAATAATACATGCTATTAATTGATAGGCCTTTTCAAATAGTTTCTTTATATAGCGGGACAAAACCCAAATTTGACGAGTGTTGGGTGTGTCGACAGCTGCAAGCATTCAGAATAACAGCCCCCCCCCCCCCCCCCCCCCCCAAAAAAAAAGAAATATTGCAGATCTGTGTAATTATTTAC
This sequence comes from Lipophrys pholis, assembly GCF_963383615.2. Classification (NCBI taxonomy): domain Eukaryota; kingdom Metazoa; phylum Chordata; class Actinopteri; order Blenniiformes; family Blenniidae; genus Lipophrys; species Lipophrys pholis. The sequence goes on from NC_137641.1 coordinate 30,092,786, forward strand.
TCATGTATTGCATGTGGCTGCTGCAACAGCATGTCAGCGTCATTTTGTAATGGAGAGTTTGTAAAACAGCCATAATGCAAGTTTATAGGACATTTCATCATGAGTTTTAATTAAGATTCGCTTTATGTTGAGATTGTAGTCATTTTTGGAAGTAATACCTTTTTAATCACATACACTCTGCACCACAACAAAAGAAAAACTTTCAAATTTAAAGGTTATTATTGCACTATTTTACTGTATGCGACCCCTGAATTAAAATGTGTTACACTCCCGTATTAAATCATAAGTTAGTACACAGAAGAATTGTTTAAGATTAAAAATGAGTGTGTTTAAATACACTATAGCTGATAGCATGCGCCCAGATAAATATTCAAATTACTATTCACTAAATAAATCACCATCATTGCCCATTAATTAATTTATTCCTTTCTTTATTAAATCTAAATAAAATAATCCAGAAAATAATTATTCCTTCATTCATTTATTTTATATTATATGATAAAACAAACTTATTTCATTTATGTCCAAAATATTGCAGAAAATATGTGAAAAATTATTTATAAGGTCATTTTGAATATAACCATGTTGTTTAACATTTTTCATGATTTTACTTCATTAAAGAAAAATATTCTTCATACTATTTCCAGGTCCTTGAAAAGTTAATAGTTTTGATGGTTATTTGTAAATCGTGACTGTAATTGTGATAAATATGTATTGTAATTTATTATGAGGAATAAAACTAAAATTCTTGAGTTACTTAAGGTTGTGTTATAAATATAAAATATATGAAATAACATTTCAGTATTTGAACCCTATTTTATTAAATTGAGAAACAAAAATGTATCTTGAAAGAACAAAAATGTAGAAATAAAACTATAAAGGAAAAATTGGCGGGAAAAACAGGCGGAAGTTTGGGATTACAATCCAGATTCAAATCTGCCCGGGAAAAGAGGAGGCGCTTGTGAACCAGGAAGCAGATTTCAATGGCGGTCGCCTGAGAGCTCGAGGTGGAGAGAAAACCTGAGGTAGGTTCGCCTGTTTTTCGATTTGACTGTTAAATTCTCACGCATGGTGCAGCAGTACGCCGAAAACAGGCAACCGAAAAATAAAAGCTCATCTCTGAAGACTTTCAGGTCTGCTTTTTGTCCTCGCTATGACGATGCAGCGGCGGTGCCGCGGCGGCGCCACGTGCGACCAAACTTTCCAGTCTGTGTAGGTTTTGTTTCGGCTGTGTAAGGCTGTGCTATTAGTCAAACGAATGAAACGCAGGTAACGATCACAAACAAACGCCCGTGGGTGTAACACGCAGTACTGTCATCATTTTATGAGCGCTGCAAAAACAGGTTGCATGAAATTATCATGTTGTCGTGAAGCGCAAACGCGTGGTTCTTCGTGCGGTTCCTCGTTTGGCGAGTGAAAAGTGCAAAACCAGCGGAATAATCAGCAATTTTTTCTGTTTACACATCGTTTTCACAAACCAGATCGCCTGTACAAATATGAGAATATTTCAAATCGGGAAAAAAATGTTGATGTGGTATTTTCAGAAACGGTGTGTGTGTGTGTGTGTGTGTGTGTGTGTGTGTGTGTGTGTGTGTGACTGCTTGCTCTGCCGTTGCGGCCAACAGTCCGACTCAAGTGCAGCCCTACCACATTCAGCCCAGTTTCATCTTGAGGGGGTCAGACCAGTAAAATAACTCCATAATAACCTGTAAATTTAAACTTTAAAGTTTTTCATTGTTGTGTCCATTACTCTTAAGAAATGTGTTCAAATAAATAAATCTTTACAATGGCCGGATTGGAGCCTCTTGTGGGACGGTTTTGGTCCACAGGCTTTATGTTTGACACCCCTGGTCATTTCCTTAACTCCCACTATTTTAAGCTATAATTTTTCAAGAAATATTTTTTTTTTCTTCACTTATAATTTTTCCCTTAATTCATTTTTTAATTTAAGTTATAATATTGCTCTCCCAAGTCGAGCCTTTTTTTTTTTTTTTTTTACTTTATCAAAGCTAGAATTTTACAATCAATCCTACATTTTTGGGGTTTAGCTTATTTTCTTTCTCTTAATTTTTCCTTAAGTTATACTTTGTAAAATTTTTATTAAAATTTTTTCCTTAATTCATACATATTTTTTTACTGAAGTTTAAATTTATTTTATTTTTTTTTACTGAATTTCTTTTTTTTTTTACTTGTTAGATTTTTTTCCCTTCATTTATACTTAATTTTTTTTTACTGTCTTACAAACTATACATACACGCGCATTCACACACTCATACGTTTTTGATTTTTTTTTTTATCTTAATTTATCTTCGAACTTGACACTATATGAGCCGGGACTTTCCACTGAGCTGTTAGGTGATCTGGGGACTTTCCATGCATGCGAGCTTTCACTTCCTGTTTCTCTGCTGCTGAAATGCATGTGAAATGAAAGCTGCAGGCCTTTCGAGGAAGGGTTATAGATGTAGACAGTGTCAAGTTGCACGCTGACGAAGGTGAAAAAAGCGCTGGCAGTTTAAACAACACATGTTGACAGTGTGATTCAGCACGAGCTTCACGAGTGTGAACCGGACACCTCACCTCATACTCTTTGATAGATCCGGTCCAGGTGCAGCTCTGGTTGAAACACCTGGCCGGCAGACTGGCGATTTCTCGACCTGCCGCGTTGTCTGGGAAGGCCTGGTAGAACACAGGAGAACAAAGACTTCAGTGAGTTCATAAAGACGCTAATTCAAATTGTGTGTCCAAGGAAATCCCCGTCTCACTGTGAGGTCATATGTTCCTGTCTGGCTGTCTGATATGGGGCGGGGGGGGGGGGGGGGGGTGTACCGGTGAAATGAAAGCGTTAGAATAATGACGTGTAACTCCAGATGTTCCTTTGTTTTACTGCAGATGTTTGTAAAGTGTGGCAGGATGCACCCCCCCCCCCCCCCCCCCCCCCCCCCCCAATACACATGCTTTGTCTTATAAGTGCCATTGTTTCATTGAATGTTGGATTTCCTCGGGTTTTTCCACATAAAGAAATATACCGTTTATGGCTGCAGGGCTCCAAAGGCTATAAAAAACAGTTCTTCTCCATTCATTTTTTTTGACTATTAATTCATGTGCGTTTCTCATTGGAAAGTAAAAATCAAGCTGGGAAAGGGCATTCCCCCGACCCCCATTTGTTCTGCTGCTGCACCCAATTATATAAGCTCCCTGTTAACCCCCAGAAGAAATCCCACCCCCAACCTCCGACAGCCTCTAATCTACGGCCTCATTTAAACAACAACATTGGTGAAAACACTTTGCTTTGGGATTTTTGTTGTTGTCTCTGAAAAGTTTTGCGATAACCCGGTGTAGTGAGCATGTTGGGCCACTAGTGGGTGCTGTTTGGTTGTTCTTTTTGCAATGAAACCACACACACACATTCCTGCAGAGAACAATACACTATAAACATTAACAATGGGAGTACAGGGTTGTCATGTAAACGGACGCCAAAAAACACAAAGTTTTGCGTTTTCACTTGAAAGCTTTGTCTTGTGAACAAGGCCTATTGTGTAATTCTGTCAGGTCATCCCAGGGGCCAGATTCAATTCTTTTTTTGGACCATGAGCCATGTGTTTGACACTCATTCACAACTCACCTCGTTACTGTTTAGAATGGAAATGGGCTCCTCGTAAATCTCCTCCTGTCTGCAGGCTTCACAAGGCTTTGGGCCAGAGCTGATAGACAGAACAGGTTGGTAAAGAAAAAAAAAAACTCATGGTACTTCGCCAACAGTTAGCAACAAATTCTCCGCTGTTGCATTATTCCCGGAATGCCTGCTGGCCACGTACGGATCTCAGCAGATCATGAATCAATGCAGTGAGAGTGAGAAGAGCAGATTTCTCCCAGTGGCGAAAGCAGCAAGAAAGTCAAAAGTGTTTACAAGATTAGAGACGAACACACCGACGTAAACAAAAGAGCGCGTGTGCAGTGGTCACGATGCGACAAGAGAAACAATAACAGTCACATGAGTTTTGGAATTTTGAAGAAACGCCAGTCGAAGAAAACAGTTTCTGGTTTTCTTGCCAACATTAATTTGAATTCCTAAATTTACTCACTGATTTCAGAGCTTCTGATAAATTCTAACATTTCTATCTGATTTGATTCGTCAGTTCCAGATTCAATAAAGGCGCCGCAAGAGGATATATGGGAATTATGTTAACGCATACATTTAGGAAAGCAAAATGTAGATCTGCAAATTATGTTTATTAATCAATATTTTTAATCTTTTTTATGATACAGTAAATACAACCAAAGTCCGTGTCAAATAAGTCAACAGCTGACGCATATTGTCGATTCCTTCGAGTGACGGTGCAAAACATAAAAAGAGCACAAAAACAACAACACACAGGGTCTAACTAGCAAATCAACAATAAATCAGACAAAAACAGGAATGCTAGACAGAAAACATGCCTACTGAATGAAAAGCAGTGAAAGTACATCACATTATGTGTAAGACGTGTAACGACTCGTTTTGTGCACTAGGTGGCAGCAGTGAGCCGCCGTTCCTTTAGAGTTTTAGCAGTTTGCCCCAAAAACTCGGGAGGGACAGCTATCAATCGATCGACCAATTAAATAAATAAATGTGAGCTGTATGCTCACATAATTGTTGCAGGGAGCTTCAGCACTTGTTGTCTGACAGCGGTAAGTCGTGCGACTCACTGTACCACCTTGTGGCACAAAGTGGTATTACAGGACTGGTTAACTGCGGTTCACATCTGTGCAACACTGATCATTTTGAACAATACAAAATACATACTGTACCCTTTACAAACAAAAATAAAAGTGCTGTAAATGGCTAGTATAGACTTCGCATGCATTGCAGAGAATCTATGGTTTTTGTTTTGAGTAAAAACATTAAGCTTGTCTCTAATTCTACTCAAATGAAGACTGTGGGTACTTTCCACTTCTGCTTTCATGTATGTTATCAGATGATCATTTTATTTTTCCTTATTGTTATCATTAAACATAAGAGGGGAAAACCCAAAGAGCCTGAGATAATTAGTCATGCAGTAATGAAAAACCAGTGAGTGGATGACAAGGCAAAGAAAGGAAAAGAAATGGACCATCAGAGTGAATCTGCATCCTTGTGATTCACTAACATCAGTGTCAAGAGTCCAGTCATGTGAGGAATGAGTCTGCAGTAAGTCATTGATTTTGGGTGCTTGGGGGGGAAAAAAATAAATCCCAGAGGCGAGTAGAGATAAGAACACAACATGTGCAGAAGCATGTCCACGGAGAAGCCCCTGGCTGCGGCGTTGATGAGCTCAACGTGCCTCAATGTGGGCAGAGTCAATGTTGAGGTGGGTTGGGTTTGTGGGAGACGTGCTTGGACAGCGTGTCTCGTTACATGTCTTAACTTCAGTAAAGGCCGATTCATCCTCCATAAGAACAAGAATAAAGTTGGACACTGCGGGGTCCTGCCAAACAAAATGACGTCATTCTTCATCCAGCTGGACGAAGAAAACGACGTCGTTTTGTTCGGCATGACGTCGGAGTGCCGAACTTTCTTCTTGTTCTTATGGAGGATGAATCGGCCTTTACTTTCTCTCTCCGGATCATAAGTGCCTCAAACGTTTGACTGCCCACATTCCCAAACGTATGTTCCTCTCCGCAGTCAGGGGTTATTGTGTCCATTGAGAGGGGAAGCATTAGGAAGGTGGGCGGGGGGACGGGGGGGGGGGGGTCTCGGGGACCTCCGGTCTACCTGGTGAGCAGCTTGAAGCAGTGAACACAGAAGCGATGGCCGCACTGAGCCTGGACGGGCTTCCTCAGGACCAGGTGACACTGCTGACATTTGTATTTATTCTCCATGGGCACCGACAGCACGCTGAGGGGAATCCCTGGGGAGGAGGGGGTGTAGGCCAGAGAGATGCGGGCCATTCTTCTCCATCAATCTGCTGCTATATCCTGTGGGGGAACACCATCAAAAGAAAACAAAACAACTGTTGATGACTAACCAGTGATTTACTGCCGGTAAACCACTCACTGTCTGGTTTCCCCTCTGACTTCACCTGGAAATTACTAGCATGACTGATGAGTGGCAATTAAAGCTTGAACACAAAATCTCCACGAACAAAGTGATTCATCCAAGTGAAACTAGAAAGAGTTGTTGTGAACCAGACCTGAGTGGACAGATCCAACCGTCCTCCAGAGAATAAACTTTATGACCTTGACTTTAGGCCGTCGTGTCAAACCGACAGCCACGTCTTTGTCTTCTGATCGGTCGTAAAGCTGCTGCACTTTCCGTCATAAACAAACGACGGGCCGGCTTTGAATGGGAGTCAAATGGAGTCTTTGTTACCCTGCTACAGACACCGAGGATCAGCAGCCCGGAAAGTATCGAGACGGAATCGGCCGATCGTGCTCGCAGCTCTGAGACAAACATCACGCGTGTGCCAGGCTCGACCACGTTTTTCATTTGATTTGTTTGAACAAACTCTCGATGCAAATGTGTGACTGGGAGCGGCGCCTCGCTTTCTCTGTACGTTCAGCCGCAGCGACAATAAAAGCTTTTGAAATTGAATTCCCGGGGAAATCCCAGTGTTTGGGGACTCTTTGTGTTTGCAGTGTTAGCAGGATCGGTTTCAGCTTCACCTGAATGTGGATTAAATGACTGTCAGTTGAAGACTAAGGCCCCGTTCACACGACACAACCGTTCAGGTGGAACCGCGTCGTTTCCATTGCAGAACAGTTTCGCGTTCGCAAAAGGACATTTTAAAAACCGACGTCTGTGCTCATAGAAGCAGCAGAAGTGCTGAAAAAGTGCTGTTGGTTGTTTTTGGACTCTCGGTTCCCAAAACAGTTGCGTTTCCTGGGGCTCCAAGCAACATTGTCGTTTGTAAAACGCAACAAAGGTTTAACATTTTCACTTAAACGTTGTGTAAACAGGACCTGAAGAGATACTCCTGAAATTCACAAGAATACTCCCAAATCACAGTAATTGGAGTCTTTGTAGTGAGTTACTTGCACCCGTGGAAACTGAGCAAGAGTAATATGTGGGCACCATGTTTGCGTCAGACAGTTTTGCACAAGTCGCCATACTTGCCAAAGCTCTGATGTGACCTTTGTTCTGCAGTAACTTCTTCCCTTCTATAGTATCTAACCTTTTGTCGACAATGAAATGACGAGGATGCACTTTGAGTCATTGTGAGACGAGTCTTGACGTCCCTGACTGATGCAAGACCACAAACGTATTGGTTCGATGTCTGAGTCTAATCCGGCTCGTTGAGCCATAAAGCAGATTGTAGACGTGGTGATGCAGGGAAAGGTTTGACAAGCGGCGCAACTTTACAGCAAAAGGAAATGGTGCTTTTCTATGTTGCACCATTCACACGATGGCTTATCGTTTTAATATTGTTTAACCAGAATTCACTGCTTTTATTTATGACCTCTCCCTCTAAAACCGTGTTGGACAGGTGAGGTTATATTTACACGGGATTGGAACCCGGTGCACATTTGATACGGAAGGTAAACATTCACTCGGGACTTTTACATCAGTTGCATGAATTTGGTAAATAGATTTAAATAAATTCTGGCTTTTGTAGCGTATTCCTCCAGTTACACAGTAATTGTTGAAAGGAAGTCTTACATGAAGTCTTGAAAAGTTAGAGAAACATTGACTGAGGACGGGATGATCCGTTTCTTTCAAGCTTCATGCTCGGTCTGATTGCACCTTTTGTTAAAATACACGTCAGCCCACACATGAACACATGAAGGGGTGTGTTCGTCTTTGCAGCTTTAGGCGTGAGACTAGAGAAGACGAAGAACAAATACCTGCCATGTTTGCTCTAAGATAAGACTTGTTTTGATTAAGCAAACCAAGTCTTATCTTACAACAATCAGACTGTCAGATATGAGCTGTGTGTACTTTACAAACTGCGCAACGAGAAAAGAAACATAAAGGAACAAGGTGTACTACACAATGCTATCGCTTCCCAATACTGCACAGTATTGCACAATATTGTACTTTTGTGTCCAGCTTTACAACATCATTTTACAGCATACTATAATTCTGACTGATCTATTGACTTTTAACCGTCACGTGTCTTAACATTTCACCAGCAGACTTGAGGTCTGAAGTTCACAGGTTCGAATCCGAAGGCAGGACCGGTCACTCCAGCTCAGCTGCTCGCGGCGGCAGCCCGCCGCTCCGAGCACGTATAGGAAGGAATTTCCGCAACAAAGCGTGACGTCATCTTTCTTGCCTTTTGCAATACAGGATTAGACCACAAGATGGTGCAACGAGTCAGTCAAAGAGGCCGTGAACAACAACGGCTGAAGTCGAAGTGACCAATCAGCAGTGTGGCGACGGGCATCAACGCTCTTGACCCAATCTGGACCGTTGTTTCATTTACACACGAGGAAGTATGTTAAAAAGCATAACATTGACCTAAAACCACAAACGTCTCACCAGTCCTGGTGATTGATTTTTATCGGAGCACTTTGAGATTAAAGACGAGAATAAAGTGCATTTCAGATATATTATTATTATCATTATTGTTATTATTATTATGTCCCCCGGCTAGCTCAGTAGGTAGAGCATGAGACTCACAATCTCAGGGTAGTGGGTTCGTGTCCCACGCCGGGCGCCACCTTCCCGTGGGCTCACCACCTGCAGGAAGGTTCTTAAATGGTGCATTGTGATCTGGATGACAGTGCTCAGACTGTCACCCCCGCGACCCGGAAACAGATAAGCGGAAGAAAATGAATGAATGAATGAATATTATTATTATTATTACCAGCATCAAAACACTTTGAGCTCATCACTGGATAATTGTGAATACTGTAATTGTCTGTATGCTATCGAGTACCACTTTCCTCCTGCATCCTGCAGGGTTGTCAAACGTACGGCTCGCGGGATGAAATTACTGACCTGTGAGAAATTCTGACATTAACTGCAATCCATTAATTTGACCACCAGGGGCGCTCTTTAGTCTGAATGATGTGGAGAGTCGGTTCAGGTGATCAGGATTACTACACAGATGTAGAAATGTGTCTACATTAAAGACAATTTCTAGATATTGACAAGTTGTTCTGATATTACTATAAACAAGCCTACTACACATGAGTTCCAGCTACATGTGGTTAAATGTTTTATACCTTTGATGATGTAAACGCTCCAATAAATGTTGTATTGCTCATGTGTAAATAGTGAACTAAAATATAATATTGATGAATTTGCAGTTATTTTATTCTATTTTCAAGTTTGTCATGTCTCGTAAAAGGGTAGTTCAATAAATATGAACTTCTTAATGATATATTAATACTTAATTGCACTAAAACAAAGACATATTTGGAGTTCTAGTTATTCATAAATAAATAAATAAATGAGCATACAGCACCATTTTCCATAGTTTATTTGTGATATTTTCAAAATAAATGCATCAGATGAAATGGCTTGTTGATTCAGTTGTCATCAATGTAGTTCTAAAGAAAAAGGAAGTGAAAAGTTTACTGATAATATGAACTTGCCCAACAATCGTCAAAAGGTCAGTAGTGTCCAGGAGGTTGTTCGCTCACATCCAACATAATTTGCCATTGAAAACTCGAGTGTGTTTCCAACACAGTGTGTTATTTTTCCATAAACAGCAGATGTTGTTATGCAAACCGACTCAAACACCACAAACACACCCACTGCACGGTGCTGTTTTTTTTTTTTTTTTTAACATTTCTAACTAAAATTTCAAGCCAATGTGAGCATGCATCGTTAATTGTCTGCAAAAACATGCAAGCACATTGCATGCAATACCTTCAAAATCCAATATATGTGTAGTTTGTCTGTTTCGGTGCAGTGTTGTTACTGCAGCAAGCAAATCCAAGACATATTATCTCGTCAACGTCCATAAAAAATGAATTGGCGCCAATTACAACAAGAACATGAGCACCTCCCTAAAAAAAAATAAAAAAAAACCTCACAAGAAATAACAAACAGAATTTGTTTTCAACAATGTTAGTTTCGAAACTGCATTTTCCAGCTGCTGGAAATTTTAGAGAACTTATTTTGCTGAAGTAAACTGTTCCTAAATCCTATTTTCAGTAAATTGTTCCCTAAATCAATTAAAGGGCTTTTGGCTTTCTGTTTAGACGATTCATGAAATGAGAGGCTGTCAGCTCAAAACTAAAACATGGAAATTAAAGGGAAGTTTAACTTTATTTTTTCCCTTGGAATGACTCCTTCAGGGGAATTGTAACTACAAATACAATTAACAATCTAACCACTAAAACTTACAAAACAGAAAAACCTTTTCTGTTACTGGAAGAGACAGACTGAGACATCCTGCTTATCATGAGACTTTTACACAAGGAAAATGAGAAAACATGTCAGATAAAAGCAAATTACAAAGATATACATGAACTCAAATGTAATTTTAAAAGAATTCCCTCACTCTTCTTCCATGATAAAGTTAATATCATGGACCAAACTTCTATAATGGTCGGAGGAAACATTCTTATCTATGTCTTGAAAACAGTTTGACCTTTATATATTGTTTATTACTCATTTTTGCTCAGAAATCTCAAGCCACATTTCAGTGTTTGAAAAAAAACAACAAGTTTGATTATGCGTCCCCAACTGGTTAACCGACAGGTTACAGGGAGTGAAACTAATACGTTATCACTGAATTATCTTGAAATGCCAGAAGAGATCATGATAGCTGAGTCACAAGGTTATTTGGCAACAGCTTCCAAATGATATGGAGATAAGGTGGAGACTCACTAGTAAATTGCATTTTGATGGAATTTACTTGGTATTGCTTCACACATGTTCATGCATGGAGTGTTTGAGTCACTGAAGTCTAGGCATTTCCTTGCTGTTACGACAGGTCCTCCTGGAGCTGATTCATTATTAAATAATGCATCGAAATAGTTCATGACCCCTTTTTTTTACTTGCAATTCAACTCCAGTTTTTGTGAGTGTAACTACAATGGAACGACAATACAAGTATGTTTTAGATTGATCAGTCTCCTCAAAAAGGACCAAAATAGATCAGCTTGTCAGAGACTAAAGTGCGGGAGTCCTCAAAATAACAACAATATAAATACCAGCTATTTCAACTTTACAAACAAAAAAGTAGCTTCATATCCAGCCCACAGATATACTTTTTGAATCAATAAATGGCAATGGGTTTGAGATGACGTCCAGACAAGGAGGGGATGATATTACAACCCTTCTATGGAATTTACTTATTAATGCTGCAAATGTATGCCTGACAAGTGACTCGCTGAATACTAGAAAGTTCTGAAGCTGATCCAAACTGTTAAAAAAAACAACAACAAAGAAAGAAAACATCCTGACGAGTTCAAGCAAAAGTCCAGTTGTTGTGAAAGTATCTTCAATGAAGAGTACTTTGATTCGTCTCCTCAAAAAGGAACAAGCCACATACATTGGTCAGACAATGAGGCCCAGTAAAAGTACAAGAATCATTAAAAACAACAACAAAAATGACGCCTGTTTCAACTTCACAAACAAAACGAGTGGATTGAAATTCACTCCAAATAACCCAGAGAGGTAAGTTGATTCCAGAGTGTTGGTAAAGAAGCAGCTCCAGGCAGGCTACACCCAGCTGCTGTCTGGCTGGGAGCTCTGGCCATGTTGCTGCTCCGGAGCTCCACCATCCCCTCCTTTTACTCAACAAAACTCAAATCGTCTACTCACCGAGTTGCGCTGGAGTGTCGCGAAATAAAGTCTCACGATTGTACGACTTGTCAACTCTTGTATTTCACGGCACTTCCGCCCTCCCGGGGAGTTTCCCCTCCTGCCGCTGTGTATAAATGGCCAAACCAGGAGTTCACGGCTCAGTCTCCCCTGGTTTTCCTCAGTGTTTACACGGTTTCTACCGGTGCTTTCATACGTTCTGTCTTTACAAACCGCCTCTATGAACAAGCCACGTTAACTTTCAGCTGCTCCGCGCTATTTTATTACCGTTTATTAAAAACAAAACAAAAAGAATTCAGGAAAGGTGAGTGTGTCGGTTAGCTGACAGCTAACTTACTCATTTAGCCTTCACCGCGTCTCCTTGGCAACCCTCTGAGCTGTTGCTAGGTTACCAAAACCGAATGACCTTTTATTTATTATATGTGCGTTTTTACAGTTCTTAACCAGTTTTGGGTGTACTCGCTTATTCCACGTATAAGCACCGGAGTGGCAGTTTCTGTAGAGAACAGCCCCGCCCACCCCGTGACCGTTGCGCCGTGAGTTAAAGCGAATGCACCTCTTTTAGCGCATGCGCACTGGGCTGTCACAATGTGGCGACCCATACAACACTTAAAGCGGCGACACTGCGTTGTAACCTCTAAAGGTACGAGTTTCTCTCAGCTCTGTCATCTCCGGTGCTCGTATAAATAAAGATTAGAGTGATTCTAGTTTGGTGACTGCGTTGGCAGTGTAAGATTACAGGCTCAAAGACAACATGCAGGAATGTCTGGTGTTTCGGATGGACTGGTTTCCGTGTTACTTGTTTCAGCGTCTGTCGTTGCTGCTGCAGTGACAGAAGATGTTATTCGACTCTCAAAAGGTGCGTTAGCAACCTTATTGTGAAGAAGGTCAAACGATGTTCACCGGGACAGCTACAGATTCCGGTCGGGTTGCTAACGGGAGCAACAACGGAGGCGAAAGGAAGTGGATCACCAGTTAACACGATAACCAGTTAATCCGAAACACAAGCTGTCTCCTATCACGAGTTACAGAATATGTCACTTTAATCACATCATGGTACTAATTTATTGTATCCTCATAATTTAATTTGACATCAAAGCATCGAGTTCACCTGCACAGTACAACGATCGCCATTCAAAAGTCACAGGAAATTAAAATATTACCGGCATGAATCATATATTATAATCGCATGTACTGTATATACTATGTTGTGAGGGGTGAAGCAACACTAGACCTCAGTGTTCTGATTCCCCCTAATTATAAGTAACACAAATAATATGCATTAAACACTTTCATGTATGCAGACGGTAGATATTTGTTACTGAGCAGCACTTAGATGGATAAAGTGTGAACTGAACGTGTAAATTATTTAAATACAGATACAATGACTGCATGCACTAAGTGAAACTGCAACTTTCATATATAAGTAATATTAAATATTCTTATATATATATATATATATATATATATATATATATACTGTATATATGGTATTAATTTAGAAAGTGGCATGACTGTTATCATTTCAATCATGTAATTTTTTTTGTGACGCATCACACATATTGTCAGCTTAAGTTTTATAAAAAATCCAAGCATAACTTTAAATGACAAGTAACTATATTCCTAATGTTTTCTAATGCTTCATTTCAAGGCCAAGGGCTTCCACATGAATAACTGCCTGCGAATGTCATGTTTCCAGCCTATATAAACTGTCTTTCTGAGGACAAAAGTCTGACTGTGTTGGTATCTGACCCGTCACCTATACCATTAACAAGTGTGTATTTAAAAAAAATAAAAGGTCCACTAAGCCTTTATGTGAACTTGAAAACGTACTAAATATTCACTGCTGACCAGTGTTAGCAGATTGGATGGGTCTCCCCCCAATTGGGGAGCCAATTATACTTACCTTTTTTCGTTGCGAATTGTGTGTTTAAGATGCGTTTTTGATTCCACATATGATAGTTTTCTCATTTTAACGTGAGTTTATATAGAGGTTGAGGTTCAGGCTGGTTTTTATTGAGGTGGGAAGGTCTCAAGTCGTGTTTGGGCCGAAAACAGTGAGTCAGATCTGGAAGCCGTGACGCTGACGGCTGTAGCATCAATATTCACTTCAGTAAACGGCGTGCTAACGCCCTCTTCTGCGCGCGTTCTAACGCCCTCTTCTGCGCGTGCTAACGCCCTCTTCTGCGCGCGTTCTAACGCCCTCTTCTGCGCGTGCAGGTCACTTTGGGGTCGGATAACGTTCCCACAGCAGTTTAATGGAGTTCACGTTTAGAATATAGCGTGAACGATCACGCAGAGAAATCAGAATTGAGCTTCAGCAGTTGCAGTGTGAGCGTAGCCTCAGAGACTCCTTTTCCTCTCATCTCCACAGATTTTGATTTTAAAAACCAGTCGACGTTTTAAACTCGAACCCCAACTTAAAAAATCTATCCTAAACTGTAATCCTGCTCCAGCTTTTCTTCCAGGACTGTGTGTCCACCGCTGGCGCAGCAGCAGCAGCAGTTCTGAGTCTTTCGTCGGCCACGATGGGCTTTATCCCGGACATATCCCCACCACCCCCATCCAGAAGGCCTTGCTGGCTGTGGGCTCCGGCGTGGCGGCGCTGCAGGATCCCTACAGACACGGTGAGACCGTCACCTCCTTCATACTCATACTTCCAGGATCCCAAATCATCTTTAGACCCGAACATACAGATCAGCTTGATGAGACTGGCTTGATGGTTGGGTTATTGTATTATACTACAGAGCAAATCTATAAACATTCAGATGTTTTCATGTTGGTATTGTCTGATGAAATAATACCATTTCTATCAGACATGCTGAAAACCCATCTGACAGTACTGTACTACACAGTTCCCTGGTATTATTACTTACACACGGCAAAATATCAGATAATTAAATTAGTTATTTATTTATTTATAGTCCTTTATTTTACAGTATAATCTTGATTCTAGATATAAAAATCATATTTCAAAATGTCTTATCAAGTAAAATATACTTGATGAATGGATGAATAATTTCACTAGTTTTAAGTAGTTTCGTTTCAAATGTCGTGTTAATGTGTAATGTTAACATATCTTATCTTCTGCAGCCGTCACTTAACAGGGAAATTTGACACACAACAACAACCATCCTCTGATAAATGGAAAAGTCGAGCAGCAGAGCTTTTTGACTTGTATCGAGTAACAAGAACGAACAGTGCTCTTTTGAAAACTGTTATTTTACACCGTCGCTTCTGCAGCTCGAGGCTTTTTTTTCTGAAAATCATCCTCACAGGATGTCTTTAACGCCCCTTTCGGGAACCAACTTTCACTGCTGCGTCATCGATGGCTCAGTTGGAGCCGCAGTGTAAGTTCACTGCTGATTTTACTGAAACAACGCGATTTTAAGTCATAAGATCTTAATCCGTCCCCCATTTACAGCATGTCATCGCTGCTAAAGAGAACGTTAGATTACTAAACGTTAGTACCGTAATTTCCAGACTATTGAGCCTGAATATAAGCCACACCCACCAAATTTAAAAAAGAAAAAGAAGAAAGTTCAGAGTTACGCAATGCGTGAAGCTCGTTGACCAGTAAAAATCCATAAACTAGCCGAGCCGCAGAGTTCAAAGTGTGTGGGGGGAAAAAATAGCGGGTTATAGTCCGTTATTTACGGTAATCTAACTTGAAAGGGTCACGGTCAGTCACATGTGACGTTGTGTGTCTCTGATGGCCTCAGTGAACAACACATTAGACTGTTAGGAGGCATATCCTGGACACTATGGAGTATCAACAGAGAAACCATCAACAGAGATTCCAGATCATTTATCTTGTCCTTTGTGAAACATTCTCTTGGTCCTTGTCCTGCCAGCAGTTGGGGACATCAGGTGACGCAAGCAAGTAGCTCATTTTCAAGGTTTTATTCCCCGGAGGAAGAAAAAGAGAGACGAAAGTGTCCCGGGAACTGAAACGAGAGGAAACACACCCTGAAACCAAACATCACCGACCATGAACTTCTCATGAAGTGACGGCGAATCAACAGCTGTCGGCTCACACCTCTCGTTTCTGATTTCCCGCTTCTAATCATCGTCGCTCTTTTATTTAAAATATCTTCTTCCCTGTTGATAATTTTTTTTGAATGAAAAAATAGTTTGAGTTGATTGAAGACTTGATTCGCTGTCAGACTGAGAAATTCCCCTGGAAGAAACTCGACAGCTGTTTATAGAGTTACGCTTCCTGTATAATCAGCAGCTGCTGTTTCTTTACTGGAAACTGATGGGCTACATTTACTTTAGAGGTCAAACAAACTACTTTTAGCGGAGAGTTTTTACTGTAAACCACGTGTCTATTTGAAGGCCAGAGAAAGACTGAATATTTTAACACTATCACACATCATTTCAGATTCTTCAAGTTAAAATCAATCAGTCATTTTGGTAAAACTACAAATTAACAGACATTTTCACCTCTTCAGGAGCCTCGAGGCTTTGCCCATGTACCTATTCTTATACTAGATTTCTTTTATTGGTATTTTACATGGTTCACATAATTCTCAACTTAACGATTTGCCTTTGACCTCCATTCATCTGTACATTACAGTTGAATCTCCACAAAACATCCAAACCTATATAAATAATACAGGGATGAATAACTGGTCCTTCCACCAGATTATAATACCATCTCTTAATAAAACCGTACGACTAAATTACTGCACTCCGTAGAACAGGGAATCCTGGGTGTTCCTTTGTGATATAAAAAGAAAAAAACAACTTTAAAAATGAAGTAAACTTGACAAGAATGAGATAAGAGTCATATCATTTAACATTATAGAAAAGATGGCTGCACTGGTTTAACATACGTGATCCAGGTTTCCCATCTTTATACCAGCTTTTAAAACCAGCCGCTGTGAAGTGATTTACCGTAATTGTTGGACAATTGGGCCACATCTGAATATAAGCCCCACCCTCCAAATTTAAAATATGTACCTGAACGCATCACCCATGTATCGTTGGCATGAAGCTCGTTGACCCGTAAAAATCCTTAAATGAGTCGAGTCGTTGTTTAGACCGCGGGGTCCAAAGGGCATGAAAGAAGTAGCGGCTTATAGTCCAGGGATTACGGTAGTTGAAGTGACGGTGAAGCTGGAAATGTTTGAAATCAAATGTAAAGTGAGACGTAATGGAGGACACGCAGCCTGTGACGCCTCCCTACAGTGGCTCGCACAAGTATTCATACCACTTTTCCTTATTTTGTCACATTACAATCATAAATGTACGCGGGTTTTATGAGGAAGCACCGATATCGATATAGATCTCGTGAAAAGCAGTGAATTTGAGCAATATTTCTGTTTATTTCAGTGCAAAACATGTATTTTTGTATAATTCCAGCTCCCGCTTGTTTATTGGACCGATTCCAATTTAAAAAAGAAAAAACAATTCATTGATATCTTTCTGCTTCATCCTGAGGGGTTTTGGGGGATTTTATGTGACAGACCAACACAACGTGCTGCGTAATGGTGAAAGTAAAAGTACTCATCCTGAATACTTCGCTGACTTCGCTCACAATTCATCATCCAGCTCGGAATGTCACCTTTGCACGAACGTCAAACAGTCAAACAGTCAAACAGTCAAACAGTCAAACAGTTTCATTTTGCGTTTGTGGATTTTAATCTGCATTATCAAGAAGTGGAAACAGATTAAACTGTTAAACAGAGAGAAGAACACTCAGTGACCAGATAAGATAGAATTCTCACGCTGTACTACATGAGCCACCAGTAATACGTGAAGGAGAGTCGCATTTAAAGAGGAAACAAGAAAATGAAACTATTCAAATAGTTCAAATCTTAGAATAAAAGTTAGATATATTTTAGTTTAAAAATCTTCCCACTGACTCCAGTTAATACATTTATCACATGGGTGTTTGTTTGGACTGTCTGAAAGCATAAACGGGTTGAACCACTGAAACATCGATGGTCTTCTGAGACAAGTTGAAGAAAAGGAGGTAGAAAAGACTGGACGGACGATTAGTGAGACTCCCTGCGACGTTTGCAGACATGGTTGCTGTCCTTGGAGAAACGACGGGACGCCTGGCGCTGATCCGCCTCCGGGACCGGATGAGGGATGATCCTGAAGGCTCCGCCGTCCTGACGTGAGTCTGACTTCCAAACACATCCCTCCTCCTCTTCCTCTTCCTCCTCCTCCTCCGATCCACCTTCTTATGAACCGTGACTCTAGAGAACGACCCAGGATCCGGCTGTCCACGCTCGACCTCACAAAGATGGCCGCCCTGCCAGACGGCTCCTTCGGGAGGGAATACCTGCGTTTCCTGGAGGAAAATGTAAAAGCAGAAGCAGCATTGCAGCAAACCACCACTTTATTCTTTTTCCTCCTTCCACTTTTACCACAACGACTTCTGTGCTTTTATTGCGACGTCGCCCTCAGAACGTGACGCCCGACTCCAGAGCCGACGTGAGGTTCGTGGACGAGGAGGAGCTGGCGTACGTCATGCAGAGATACAGGGAGGTGCACGACCTGCTGCACACCTTGCTGGGCATGCCCACCAACATGCTGGGTGAGGCGCCCAACGGAACAGTCATGCAAATACACTGGAACCTGCAGAGGGAAATGATAATTAACCTAACGGTCGTTCAGGCTCACGTTACTCAGACCGGGGGGGGGATAAACGCTCACGACTCCATCTTTATGGAAATATGGGGGAAAACAAAACTTTTTGAAAATGCTCCTTCTCGGGGAAAATGTCTCATATATTGGATTTGTGAAGATGAGACTTGAGGGATTTTTAGACTAAACCGTAACGTGAAGGAAACATCTGAAACATCCAGAGGTCGACACGTTTCACTTTACCTTCCTTCTTTATTTAAAACCCTCCCGTGACCTTTGACCTAATGAGCTGTAAGTTTTTCACACCACAGTGAAACTCCTCTCCCACGTTTCACTTTCGTCTTGACCGTCGCTCTCTTCATTCTCCTTCGGTGCAAAATGTAAGTGTGAGTTTCTGTGTGTTGCTCCGCCGCTTCCAGGTGAAGTGGCTGTGAAGTGGTTTGAAGCCGCCCAGACGGGGCTTCCCATGTGCGCCCTGGGCGCCGTGCTGGGCCCGCTGCGACTCAACGCCAGGTACGTTTTCACTTCCTGGAGCAGCTCGTCAAAATGTCTGCGAAGCGTCTCCTCTGGGCGTCTCCTCTGGGCGACTCCTCTGGGCGTCTCCTCTGGGCGACTCCTCTGGGCGACTCCTCTGGGCGTCTCCTCTGGGCGACCCCTCTGGGTGTCTCCTCTGGGCGTCTCCTCTGGGCGTCTCCTCTGGGCGACTCCTCTGGGCGTCTCCTCTGGGCGACTCCTCTGGGCGTCTCCTCTGGGTGTCTCCTCTGGGCGTCTCCTCTGGGCGACTCCTCTGGGCGTTTCCTCTGGGGGTCTCCTCTGGGCGTCTCCTCTGGGCGTCTCCTCCGGGCGACTCCTCTGGGCGTCTCCTCTGGGCGACTCCTCTGGGCGTCTCCTCTGGGGGTCTCCTCTGGGCGTCTCCTCTGGGGGTCTCCTCTGGGCGTCTCCTCCGGGCGACTCCTCTGGGCGTCTCCTCTGGGCGACTCCTCTGGGCGTCTCCTCTGGGCGACTCCTCTGGGCGTCCCCTCTGGGCGACTCCTCTGGGCGTCGACTCTCTGTGGCAACATGTCGACTGTTGTGTTAGAAACTGGACTGTGCAGAACTTTTTGTTCACTAATGAGGCGTGTACTAGGTACTAATCACACCACTGGTCCTTTAAGTCGTTACGTTAATCACTGTGAGGGTTCGGCTCCACAGTTAGTCAACATTGTTGGGAGTTTTCCATGTTTGATAATCAGACTACAGGAGCCCTTTTAGCACAAACTTAGAAACACCCGGTTTCCACAACTTCCACACTGCGACGCAATCTGGCCCAAACCTCCCCGGGTCGAACTAACGCCCCGTTTATAGTTTTATAGCGACTTGTGTGTCTGTTTCCATGACAACGGTCACTAAAAACTCAGCTATTTAAAAATCGTTCCTGGAACTTTTCGAAAACAATCCGACTTTTTCTCTTCTCCAGCAGAAGTTGGGCTGAGAAGGTTCTGAATTCATCTGTGTGAATTTTATTTTTTAAAAACTTTTCACACAAACTTCTCACCTGAATTGCCTGAAATCTTCCAGGATGATTCGTCGCCGTCGCTCTAATCCACCAGAGTTCAGCTCGTTAACGACGAACCGTTTCTGAATAAATAAATAAAAAACTGCCAGAGGAGATCAGATATGAAAGTTTTTTGTTTTCACTTGAAAACGTTGTGTAACTGAGTCTTAACAGATAATTGTGTTATTGAGGCGTCATGTCGACGCTCGAGGCTCGTACTTTACCCTCCTGCATTGGCACAGATATTAAACCTTTGTATGAGTTCTTAAAACAAATATTACACAATTAAAACAGTTTTTATTAATAAAACTGGAGACGAGTTTCACCAGTAAGTGAAGTCCACAGCAGGAGGGTCAAACACATTTTAGTTCAGGGTCAATCTCAACATTCATCCGTTTGTAATGAAGCGTTCTGGTGTGAAATACAGTGAAACGTCCAGAAAACTTCAGATGTTTGTGGGAAAAAAAAAAGAATTTTCTTTGAAATTTCTTCAATTTTCTTTGTACTTTGGCGTTTGGGAGTTTGAGACGCCGGATCCAAACCTTCTGTCAGAGTTTATTTGATTTCCCTCGAGCTTCTCGCCAGTTTAACCTGTGAGTGTGGGAGGAAGCTCCTCATCAAATATCCGCTTCCTTGCTGGTAAATCATCTAAACTTACTCGTCCATTCAGTTGGAGCTTCCTCCTCCTCCTCCTCCTCCTCCTCCTCGTCCTCGATGTAACGATTCCCCCCCCCCCCCCCCCCCCCCCCCCCCCCCCCCTCCCCAGCCGACTGCAGGCCCTGCTCACCGCTCTGGGCCCGTGGGCGCTGCAGAGCGGCCGGCAGAGTCGCTGCGTCCTCAGCCTCTTCTACGAGCGGCGCTGGGAGCAGAGCATCGACGAGCTGCGACGAGAACTCAACATCCAGCCGCCGCCCCTCGACCTCGCCGGCAAGACCTGAAGAGCTCGGCAGAGTTTTCAAAAGGTCGCGTCTGATGACGGTTTGGCGTGGCGGCGGCGGCGCTGCTGGTCTGGTTCTACAGGCCGAAGCTTTCTGTCTGTGTTTGGAATGAGAAATAAAAAAAATGTCAATTATGTCTCCTGAACGCCTTCTTATGCCCGTCAGCCACAACATTAGGACCACTTTGCAGGGACAACATGCAAACTTCTCACAAGTGCAGGACGTTTTCCGTATAATGGCGCCGCCACACCAACCTGAAGGTCACCAACTCTTCAATCTGAACAAGCCTCAAAGGAAAATACAACATTCTAAGAAAACGTTCATTATTTTAAACATTTCTTAGAGTTTTGGACTCAATGCAACACTGAGACTTGAGCTGAGCCGCGACCTTCAGCCTGAACGCCACGCTGCTAGGGTCAGATTGTAAAAACACCCATAATGCAACAGCTCTAGAAGATTTTTCAATATTTCATTGTATTTTGCACCAGAAAGTTTCATTCAAATTGTCTTTCTGTTGAGCTTGGAGTCATTTTCTGCAGTAATTGTTTGGATTTTGCAAAAACTAAATTTTCATCACGTATTCTCTGAAAGAAAAACTTGAAAGTTTTAAAATAAAAGGTTGATGTGGTGCGATCCACGCAGGATAAATTAGTCTGGACTGAAATGTGTTTGACACTCCTGGTCTTGGTGCTTCGTTTTACACTCCTGCCACCATGAACATGTTTCAAACACCTGAATTCAGCACTCGGATAGTTTTCTTAACATTTAACAGCAATGACGCTTCTACTAAATCTAAATCTTTTTTCTTCTTCTTCCAAAACTGTTCAAGCTTTGGAAATTATTCAAATGAACCTTTTACCTGATATAATGGTATTTAGACTAAATATAGAAACTTCCAAGCTTTACCTGGTGTAGATTATTCCTTTTTCAAAACGTAGCAATAATAATAATAATCAGTTCTACTTTAACACATACACATGGTTTTAAAAAGAGAGACATTGTCGGTCAGTTTTGCTCCTAAACAGGCGTTACTATTAAGTATGAATGTCATGTAGAGATGATTATTAATCTACGATGTAGAAGAAAATCTGAATTTCCAAGTATTTTTTGAAAGATCCTCTGTCAAACGTTGAAAAACAGTAAATCTTTGCTGATTTTGAAAACGTCTTGGATCTTTTGCAGAGCTTTGTCGTCCACAGTGACGTAGGACGTGAGGTGCTGCTGCCCTCTGGTGGCCAGGCGGTGAATTTCAGCCTGAAGTTCAAAGACGTGTGACTGCGTCTCAATAATGTGTGGTTCAAAGAAAAAAGGAAAATAGAAGCCAGATTAAACTTGTCTCCGATTGTAATTTATAAAAAATATCAGATTTCGTCATTTTGTTATCTCAGTTTATTACTGCTGCAGTGGAAATCACCTCAAACTCAAACAATGGAGAGCCTGACAGTCCTCAAAGTGGATTTTTATTAAACTCTTTACACCTTTAAAGGCAGAAAACATTTGGCCCCATGCAGCTGGAGCTCACGTAGTAAACTACTTCATATTATCATCAGAGCAACTTGTTGAATTCTCATCAGTAGATCAATATTTTCACGTTAAAATCTTTTATTTTTGATCTTTCTGATGCATTTCAACTATCTGAGATGCTGGATTCAAAGAAAATATTGTGTTTTATTCAATCGAACGAAAGACAAAACATAGAAAAAGTCGTTTTTTTTTACAAAATCATTTTCTTTATCACAAAACATTTTCAAAACAACTGATCAATGGACGACTTTTTTCTAGATTTGTAAAAGTTTCATCTTGCTGATCGAGCCTCATTACATTCATTTTCTCCTCATAAATAAAAAACAATCACCGTCAGTCAAACTATTTACTACAGTAACACTATGAAAAAATTATATAACGCATATAAACACTTTAAAGAACCTAACAAATTGTAATAAATAGAAAAAGATGGCGGTCCAAAGGGATTGTGGTATTTAATAACGTGTATAATGTGTTTAACTCACCTTTTAAACTGAAGCGGATTAATCTATAACGTGAAAGAAGCAATAACATTAAACTCTGTGAAGTTTCACTCTAATCTCACCATTAAAAATCACATAATCAAAGTTTTCTCTAAAATCGTCAACCTGTTGAGTTTGTTTCCGACTGTTTAAGACTAAATGTAAACTTTTTATTCACGATAGAACAAAACCAAACCAAAGTATTGTAGTACATCAAATATTTGTATTATCTGTCAAAGTGGGACTAAAACAAGTTTAACTCCTTGTTTTGGCCTCGATCAGGAGTCTGCATCCTGCACCTTCCACTAAATCAGCAATAAAAGCTTATTCTATTTACACACCAGAGGCATTTTATAAATGACTTTTATCTTTTTTTTGTTTTTTTTAAAGCCTTTTTAAAGGGATAAGTCATTTCATTTCTTTATAAAGGCTTTAAAAAAAAGACACAATAAATAAAATGGGGGAAAAAACAAAAAAAAGCTGAAAAATGTCAAAAAAAACAAGTAAAACTGATTAGAAAATAGATAAATCAGTTAAAATGAGACTCTAACAACTGTTTCATCGTTTCTGTGCTGATATTAGTCCCGGTTAAGCCTCGTTTACATATTAATATAACATTACTTATTTCATTTTTATCCTCTTGTTCATGAAGTTTCCTTCTATTTATTCTGTGTGAAGCAGCTGGAGGAATTTCTATTCTCTTCTAATGTCAAAATGATCTGGAAAATATCAGAATGGAAGAATGAAACGGCTAAAATCAGAACAAAAACAGCTGAAAACGTGAAGAAATGTTTATGAAATGCAGCATAAGATTCGGGTTTTCTTCCCAGAATAGGAAACTTTAGAAACTTAATTTTGAAGTTAAAACTTGTTTCTGGGTAAATTTGATTTATTTAAAAAAAAAAAAAAAGAGGAAGTTTCTTTTGGTCTTAAAAGTTTCAGAACTTAAACACTTTCATGTTCCTGAACAATATTTATTGTTTATCTCTTTTGTTCCCCAGGGAAAAGCTGCTTTCAAGGGAGTGAGGCTGGTGTCAAATTACAGTTCCATCTTGTTTCAGCAACAGCAGGTCTTAAAGGTACAGCGTGATTTTCTTATATATATATATATATTCTTTTAAACTAAAAATAAGTGAATAAAAAGCGTTTTAAATCAAATTCTATTGACGAGGTAAGCGGTTCAGCATCGGCCTGTTAGATGTCCCGTGGGTTAGTGGGACGAGCCGGCGGGTTTTCACGGTCGGCGGTTCGATCTCGGCCAAACGGCGTTTTGCAGACACATTTAGAACCTGAGGGGCTTTAAAAAGAAAAAGCAATAATGTGAGGAGGTCTGAGGAAGCGGACATGGCGTCAGTGCAGGATGGTGATGCTGCGGTCAGTCACGGCGAAGGCGGGCAGCAGCGGCGCGCTGAAGCGCTGCGTGACGGTGTGCAGCACGGCGGCGGACTCGGGCTCGTAGAAGGTGAGCGTCTGGCCGGTCCAGTCCAGCAGCAGGCCGATCCTCGCCGGCCGCCTCACCACGCGCAGCGGCTCCTTCCTCCCCGCGTGGCAGAAGGAGTAGTCGCCGTCGTAGTGCGACAGCACCCAGGACTGGGCGTTGTGGCCCAGGCGGGCGCCGTCCCCCGAGCCCTTGCGCTCCAGCGCGGCGTAGCAGACGCCCACCTTGAAGGCGCCGCTCTGGCCCACGTCCACCAGCCAGCCCCGGGAGCCCGACGCCACGGCCGGCGAGCCCAGGGCGTTGGGCCAGTAGTCGAAGCGGGCGGGGTCGTAGGGCGGCGACGCCCGGGGCTTCCTGTGTACGAAGGTCAGAGTGCAGCCGTCGTCCGACAGAGAGAGCAGGGGGCTCACCGTGCGGGGGTCAACCTGCAGGCGGGGGGAGTCCCTGTCTGGGGGGGCAAGAGGAAGGGGGGGGGGGGATGAGAGGTTTTAACACATCATGAAAATAAGGCCCCGTTTACACGACAACGAATTCGAGTGTATCTACAAAACTTCCTTCACTGTGGGGGGCGTCCGTTTACACGGTACCAGTGTTCTGATCCACTGTATCCTAAAGTTTTTAATCCGGCTCCTGAGGTGGAAAGATTCTTTCACAGCGCTAATCCCTCCTGCAGAGACTGATGGAGGCTACAGAGCCTGTTACTGCTCATCCCCCCCCCCCCCCCCCCCTCCAGTTGTAAACAAACATGGCCGACCCGTAGTGGTTTGACTCGCCGTCAATATTCTAGTTTGATCCTCCAGATCAGTAGTTTAATAGTTGAGACTCTCCCTGAGAGCATCCGATGCACCATCAGTCCATACGGATGTCAGGTTCTCTCCATTTTCTTCACCTTTATAGTGTTTTGTTCTGTGTAGTTTCATTACAAAATCAAGCCACAGCGCCCTCCAGTGGCCCGGCAGACT
This sequence comes from Lipophrys pholis, assembly GCF_963383615.2. NCBI lineage: Eukaryota > Metazoa > Chordata > Actinopteri > Blenniiformes > Blenniidae > Lipophrys > Lipophrys pholis. The sequence goes on from NC_137641.1 coordinate 30,117,944, forward strand.
AACTACATCATCTCTGTGTCCGCTGCTGCAGCAGAAACACTCCTCTTCTTTAGCGGATTAGATGTTGTCATGTGAAACGTTGTTGTGTAAACAGGACCTCAGTGCTTTATTTTCTTCTTTCTTTCTTTCTTTCCCTCCCTTGTTCTTTCCTTCCTTCAATCTTTCCTTTTTCCCTCCCTACTTATTTTCTTCCCTCCCTCCCCTCCTTTCTTCCATCATCCTTACTTTCTTTCATCCTTCCTTCCCTCCCTCCCTCCCTTCCCTCCTTCAGTCTTTCCATCCATCCTTCCTTCCTTCCTTATCCCCTTCTTCCCTTCCTTCCTCCCTCCCTTCTATCCTTCCTTCCCTCTTTCCCTCCTTCCTTCTTCCCTTCCTTCCTTCCTCCCTCCCTTCTATCCTTCCTTCCCTCCTTCCTCTTTCCCTCCATCCTTCCTTCCCTCCTTCCTCTTTCCCTCCTTCCTTCTTCCCTTCCTTCCTTCCTTCCTCCCTCCCTTCTATCCTTCCTTCCCTCCTTCCTCTTTCCCTCCTTCCTTCTTCCCTTCCTTCCTTCCTCCCTCCCTTCTATCCTTCCTTCCCTCCTTCCTCTTTCCCTCCTTCCTTCTTCCCTTCCTTCCTTCCTTCCTTCCTTCCTCCCTCCCTCCCTCCCTTCCATCCTTCCTCTTTCCCTCCTTCCTTCTTCCCTTCCTTCCTTCCTTCCTTCCTTCCTTCCTCCCTCCCTCCCTTCCATCCTTCCTTCCCTCCTTCCTCTTTCCCTCCTTCCCTCCCTCCCTCCCTTCCCTCCTTCATTCTTTCCATCCATCCTTCCTTCCTTATCCCCTTCCTCCCTTCCTCCCTCCTTTCTATCCTTCCATCCTTCCTTCCCTCCTTCTTCCTTCCTTCCTTCCTAACCAGACAGGAAGTGATGATCTATTTTCCAGCGTTCCTGCCAGAGAAGCGTTGACGCTGCAGGTGTTTCAGTGAGTGGTGAGGCGAGGTGAGGCGAGGTGAGGCGAGGTGAGGTGAGGTGAGGCGAGGCGTACGCACCGCGGGGGGCCAGCAGCATGGTGGTGGTCCACAGGACTCTCAGCAGGTTGCTGTGGCTGCAGGCGGCGTTCAGGTTGAGCTGCTCGGTGTCACACGGCTCCCCCACCCCTTCGCTCTCCTCCACCCTGGACAAACAGCAGGAAGAGCAGCGTCACGTCTGGCCGGCCAATCAGGGAGGAGAAACCCTCACCTGGGAACATGTGAGTGAAGACGAACGCACCTTTCATCGATCTCCTGGACGCTGGTCTGAAAGACGAGATGAAGGAGGTCAGCAGATTTGATCACACCAGTTGTTTCAGAACACCATTTTAAACTTATTTAACTTTATTTATTTATTTTCTAAACAGTTTGAACATAAGCCATGTGTGCATATAACAGTTCTTTTATTATTATTATTGACCCGATACTTGAAGAAAAAAATCATATTTCCAACATGAAATAGTTTGTTTTAGTTAAAACTGATTAATTCTGTGTGATTTTTAAGTTCTTTCAAACTGATTTATTTTGTGCCGTATAAAGTTGTTTAATATCACGACCTTTAAACTTTGGAGTTGAAATGTTCCTTTTCTGAGTATTTCCATCATATTTATGAGGTTTCATATTGAAAGGAAGTCCTGTGCACAGAAAACTGTTATCGACCAAATCCTTGAAGGAAAACTTTTATTTCAGACGTGCAAAAGTGTTTTTCAGGTAAAACTCATCAATTCTGTGTGATTTTGGTCATTTATACTTAAGTGTCACATAAAGTAGATTTTAACCTTATTTTTAAGCTTTGGGGTTTAAATATTGATTTTCCAAGTATTTTAATCATATTTGAGAACTTTTACATTTTATTAAAAAATTTTAAATATTGACCCAATACTTCGGTATGTGTGATTTTGGCCATTTTATTATACTTAAGTACCACATTAAATACTTCAATCATATTAGACCACTTTCACATTCCTTCCTATGAGGATTTTACATTCTTTTCAAGAGAACAGTTTGAACATAAGCCATGTGCATAAAAATTTTTTACTCAATAATTGTAGTAAAAGTTCTATTTCAGACATGTACTAGTGGTTGTTGTTTTTTTTAGCTAAAACTGATAGATTATGTGTGATTTTGGTGTTTTAGGTGCTTTTCAACTGATTTTATTATACTTTAGTGTAATATAAAGCTGCCTATAACACTATTTGTAAATATTAGTGTTTAAATTCATTCATTTTACAATTATTCTGATCATATTTGATAAGTTTTACTTTCCTTCCTATCAACAGTTTAAAAATATTGACCAAATAATTGCAGTAAAGTTCTATTTCAGACATGCAATAGTGTTTTTTTAAACTAAAACTGATCAATTGTGTATTTTTGTTCAGTTTGATGTTCTTCAAAAGATTTTTTTTTCCACTTAATTACCTTATGAACGTGTTTCTAACAGTAAATTTCACTTCTAAAGAGTTAAGCACTACATTGTTAGTCTTATTGAATGTTAAATAGAGACGTCAGCCCCTCTCCACACACACACACACACACACACACACACACACACACACACACACACACACACACACACGGCCTCTCACCACCAGCTGTGTGTCCGGAGTGTGTGTGAGCGTGTGCACGAGTCGGGAGCGGGTCCGGGCCAGGCTGGCCAGCGCCTGGCTCCAGTGGGCCCGCTGAGTGAGGAGGCACTGCTCCACCCGCTCCTCCTCCCTGTGCACCTCCTCCAGGAGGCGCTGCTCCTCCTCCTCCAGGGCTTCCCTCGCCGCGCTGACTCGGGCCACCACCTGCTCCCTCGCCGTGCTCGCCGCCGCCTGGAGTCACGGAGGAGAACAACCATCAGGTACTTTCCTTTTTCTTTCTTTAAAGGATGAAGCGTCTCGGTTCACAGCAGGATGTTCAACATGAAGCTCGGGGGCCAAAACCGGCCGCCGCAGGCCCCAACCCAGACAAACCCTGAAACTGCAGGATGAAACGGGAATGTGAAGCACCTGAACTAAAATGTGTTAAACACCTGATTTAAAAAGCCTTCGATCAAATTCTCTCAGGAGGATTCAATTAAGAATAAAACAGTTAAAAAAGTATAAATTAAAGAACAAATTACAACCTAAGGGGAAATAAAATGTCTAACTTAAAGTAGTATACATTAAGGAAATATTTATACATTTTATTTAAAAAAAAAAAATGTATAAATTAAGGAAAAAAATATATAAATTTTGTTTAATAAAGTATACTGTGAATAATAATTTAAGTTAAAAAAAAGTGTAACTCAAGGAAAAAACATAACTAAAGTTTAGTTAAAAAAACTATAACCTAATTAAAAAAAAAAAGTATAAATTAAGTAAAAAAATATAAATTTTGTTTAATAAAGTATACTGTGAATAATAATCTAAGTTAAAAGTGTAAATCAAGGAAAAAACATAACTAAAGTTTAGAAAAAGTATAAATTAAGGAAAAAAATACATACATTTTGTTTAGAAAAAAAAGTATACTGTAAATTAAGGAAAAGTAATAATTCAATATAAAATAAAGTGTAAATTAAAGGAAAAAACAATCTTAAGTTTAGAAAAAGAATAAATTATGTAACTAAAAGTCAAAAAGAGTATACATTAAGAAAAAATATACCTTTTGATTAAAGTTTAAATTAAGGAAAAAAAATATTTAACTAAAAATAAAAGTATAAATGAAGGAAAAAATTATAACCTAAGTTTAAAAAAAGTCTAAATTAAAGACAAAAATATAAGTTTCATTAAGCAAAAGTATAAATTAAAAAAGAAATTTCAATATAATAGAAAAAAGGACAAATCAAACAAAAACTTTAAAAAGTAATTAAGAAAGTCCTTGTAGATGATCTGAGTTCTGTTTTATGATCTGAATGGTGACATAGGAACAAAGACGGACAGTTTATTTATAGATTGCGTTTGCTGAGTCTGCAGAAAAGCAGCTGCAGTGCACTGCCATCCATTAACCTCCCGTCACATCTGAAGCTCGGCCAGAGCTCCACGTCATGCTTGTCTGCTTCTCGCAGGTGAAGGTTGTCACACGCCGACAGGAAAACATCAAACCAGTACGTGTGTTAAAACTTCCCCGCACATTGTGATTGGTTAATATTCAGTGGATTTGTTTGTTGATGCTGAGGAGCAGGAAGTCGTCGGCGACGTTAACGACCTCCGCTCGCTGCGTTTGGCTGCGTTGAAGCTTCCACCCCGGCCGGCGGAGAAGCACGTGTCGCCAGTGTTCGAGCCCAGATCAAATATTTGCTTACCAAAATGGAAAGTACGGGAGAGTGGAGACAGGGCGGCAGCTCCAGGGTCTCATTCATTTAAAAACATTAAGAATACAGCAGCAGGTATGAAGTGACAGACGACCGCTCTCCCGCGACTTTCTATCACTTTTCTTCCTGTTTAGAGGAGCTGAAGCAAAACAAACAAACAAACTCTGTTTGGCAGAAAGTTTGACTCTTAAGATTCATTTTTGTTGTGACGTGTGCAGAAGGTTGGTTGTTTTTCTGCAGTTTCCTCCCACAGTCCACAAACACAATGTGTTTGAGGTTCCCTGAAGCCTCTAGATGTTCTGTCCGTGTGAATCTGACCCGCTGCCGACCCGGTCAGTCGGCTGGGATCGGCTCCAGGCCTCTGCTACACTCTCGCTGTATGAGACTGTAGAAGGTGGACGTGTCTGTCTGTCTTCTCTGTTTCTGTCCATTAGTCCCAACCAAGCCAGCAGAAAGTCTCCACCTCCGACTTCTGCAGCTTCGACCAGATACAGGGGAGGTTTTCTTTTTCCTTTCGTCATAAAAATTGCTCAAAACTGCTAAAAAACAACAACAACAAACAAAACTAAAACAGCTCAAGTGGCTGAAAATCGCTTGTAAATCCTAAAATCATGAGAAAAGAAAAAATGGCCAAAATATTTCAGAGTCTAAACGCCTTTAAACAGCGGAAATACAATTTCAGAAATTTCTTAAAAATTCTAAAAGAGCCCAACTAAACGGGCTTAAATAGCAAAGGTCAAAGGTCAAAACATACAAACTATAAAACGTGTTTCAGATTGTAGTTATGAAACTTTTATCTGAAACTTTATGAGTCATTTTAAAGCCTCAACATGTTTTGCGTCTCTGGATAAATTTTATTTGCTCGTTCGTGGCAAAACCGTCTCTTTTAGGCGGCGTCCACGTTCTACAGAATGTTCCCATTCACACGCACCATGAAAGTGACTCAAAATGATGTAGTACATATGCCAGGCCTCTAGGTGCCGCCGTCACGCTGCCACAGAAATACATAAAAAAAAAAAGAAAAAGACACAGAGAATGTAGAAATCCTGACTTTTGCTGAGTCCCAGCTCACGCTTTATTAAAGCGATGGCGTCATGGACAGGCTTTGGTCTTAGAGGTTGTGGACTCCCGCTCCGAACTCGTCACACCACTGAGTAAGAGCTCCACCTTTCCTGTTGTTTTCTGAGGCCCCGCCCACACGACGACGCCGGCGGACTACCTGCTCCAGGTGGCGCTGCAGAAGCTGCTGTTTAATTAGACCAGATTCTAGATTTTCCCCAATACGAGGACTTTTCTGTTCAGTGTCTTCTCCGGTTTTGTTGTATTTCTGTGGCAGTGTTACAGCGCCCCCTATAAGCCTGGCATATGTACTACATTGTTTTGAGTCATTTTTACGGTGCCACGTGGACGGGAATTTTTTTTAAGAATGACGGGAAGGAAAAAAAAGATTGTTTTTGCCCGTGTGGGCGGAGCCTGTGTACACATCCTCCAGGTTTTTAATACTTTAAATGTCAGTTTGGTTCCTGGTTGTGATTAAAAAAAAACAACAAAAAAACAGTCACACATTGTCTTGGCGTCCCGGAGGAAATGAAACTCAGAGATAAACCTGAACGAGCCGGCGTGAAGCCGCCACACCTGTCGAGCAGGATCCTCTCCTCTCACCTGCAGGTTCTGCTCTTTGGTCGCCAGCGTCTGGTCGATAAACTTCTCAATCCGCTGCGCCTGCAGCTGGATCTTCTCACACACGTCCACCAGTCGGTTCTGTTGAAGGTCACACACACACACACACACACCGACACACACACACACACACACACGGACACACACACACACACACGCACACACACACGCATTCTGTGAGAAGCACAACAGGAAAATCCTGTCTTCCCAAATACCATGAGGAGGATTCAGCAGGGAAAGACACTTGTGACGTGTGGCACGCCCAAGAAATTAAGATTCACCTGTCAACTGTTTCCACGTGGAAACACTCTGAGGCTCCCTGGATATATTCCTCAACACGGCGACTAATTTGGTTTAAAAACAGATTTTTTAAAACCCTGAATAACTATAATGACGTTTTTTAAAGTCGTCAGAATTAATGATGTCAATGTTCATCGTCATTAAATGAAGAATCAGATGTTGACTGGTTTTAGATGAAGTCAAACAAAAGACCAAAAACTAAAATTAAAAGCTGGTAAACCTCAAAGCCGTGCTGTCGGTGTGAGTTTGTAAAAACACTCGTAATGCAACAGGTTTAAGAGACGTTTTTTAACATTTCACTGTATTTTGCGCCAGAAAAAACCCATTCACTGGCTTCATGTTGATATTGGAGTTATTTTCCATAGTAAATATAGACATTTTCATCCAGTATACTCTGCACCTCAACAACAAACCTTTAAAGTTTAAACTTAAAGGTTATTAATGCACTATTTCACTGAAACTGCATGAGGCTCCTGAACTGAACTGTGTTTTTGACACACAGTTATTGGAGGCGGCAGGCTTAAGAAATAACCCTAACCTTAATAACTGAATTATTACTTAAATCCTCATTTCATTTCATTTTGGGTGTTGGAAAAACGCTTATTACTACACACGTGCAGCATATGAACAAAGTTTCATTGGTAGATTTACTTTGATAATGAAACTTAAACAAAGATTGTAAGATTCTAAACAGGAGGTCGATTAAAGGAAACTGACTGGTTGTGTTTACTGAGTGTTACGTGATGCAATACTGACAAACTGAAAGAAATAACTCAAAAGTTACTCTCGTGCTGGTACTTTATCCATCCATACAGGTGGATAAAGTACCAAAGTGCTTACCTGAGTATTTTCAACCACACCTACACGTCAATTTAAAGCAAGTAAAACTTTATTAAATATGTTGTTACTTTATCCAATTTAAAGGTGGATTAAGTACCACCGTTAAAGTGAAATGAAAATAACAAGCAAGCAGTAAGACATGAACAAGCAACGTCACTTAAAAGTACCAGATTTGTGATACTTTACTTGAAATGTTTGTACTTCATCCACCTGTACAGTTGGATAAAGTACCACAATATTTAATCACGTACTGGTGCATGGCTTCAATCGACGTGTCTGGGTGCTGGAGTTGAAAATACTCGAGTAAACCCGCTTGTTACAGGTGAGAGAAGTTTACAGGTGAGCGGCTGTTTGAGGCCCGCGCACCGACGGGCACCGACGGGCACCGACGCACTCACCCGCACGGCGGTGACTCTGGCGGCCAGCGGGCTCACCGTGTGGCCCTGACAGGAGCCCACCGAGGCGCACCGGACGCAGATCAGCTTCTGCTCGGTGCCGCAGAACCAGTCCCGCTCGGACTCGTGCTCCGCGCAGAGCTCGGACCCCACGGAGAAGACCCCGGACTCCGCGTCGGAGGTGGTCGAGGTCGCATCGCCGCTCGGCACCGCGGAGCCCTCCGCCTGCTGCTTCAACCCCCCGGCGCTGGCCATGACGGAGAAGATGGGCTGGGGATCGCAGTCCGTACCCGACTTGAAGGTCTCCTCTGGGGAGGAACCGGGCCTGAGGTCGGTCATGGCGCGGCGGCGCGGCGGCAGGTGCACCGGCGGAGCGGAGCGGAGCGCAGCGGGGACGCGCCTTCCTGAGCGCAGTAACGCAGGTGTAACAGGTGAGCGGAACACGGAAGTGTAACACGGACACCGGAGGTCAGACTCGTTCCTGGGCGTCCACCTGCTCCCCGGTTCAATTAACCGCAAGTACAAGAGGAAGATCCGGTCATCGTTCAGACGATTTTCTGCTTTTCTAAAGAATAATCTTCCCTCAGTGAAACTTTTTATAAAGACTCCCGCTCAGGATTTACAGTTTTTCATTACTTTCATTTTTCTTTTTCAAAATAAACAAGATTTTCTGGCACTTTTTACCAAAAATATCCTCCTATCTATCTATCTATCTATCTATCTATCTATCTATCTATCTATCTATCTATCTATCTATCTATCTATCTATCTATCTATCTATCTATCTATCTATCTATCTATCTACCCCCCAAAACAAAACCAACAATAGAAACTGAACATTAATTTTCTCCCAATAGAAGTTGAGTATTTTGCGGATGAAAAGGTGAAAATGATTCTCTCTCCTTCTGGGAGGTGAAGCAATGAAACAAACTACATAAGTGCAGTTTTAATCCACGTCACAATCACCTCTCCGTGTTTTATTGGTCTGTTAGTCTGGAACCTTTGTGGGGGGGGGGGGGGGGGGGCACCACCAGGGAGGGGCGAGGTGGGAAAGACACCGCAGTGTACCCGGAGATCAGCGGTTCCACCGCGCCTCACATCAGACGTCTGTGGCAACAGCAGAGAAGAGGCGGAGTGTCTGGACTAACGTAACATCTGAGGGATTAGGTTTTTAATCTGTAAAACCACACAAACACTTCCATGATGGCGACGCTGTAGAGTTGAATTTTCAGAGGAACAAAGAACTCTGGACCTTCTGATGTTTTATTGAGTCCCAAGTATATAGAAATACATTTCACTGACATGTCTGTTGACTTTAATCTTCTTCAGGCTCGAATGAAACAACTTTTCTCTTTTTTTTTTTTAAGTGAAAATACAAAACCTTCTTTGCAATTTTGGTCTGATGGTGTGGAACTCCGCTCAGACTCCGTCTTCGTGTAAACGGGAGGAAATGCATCTTTCTGAAAACGCTCCGTCTCCGTGTAGAAAGTACTACTGGTAAAGTACCACTTTCATACTGCAGAATCAATCAACCTATGGGTACCAATTACTTCACTGTGACGTCACCTCCTTGTCACCATGACCTGATTGATACTTTTTCACCAACACTGCAACTTTATTGATACTTTTTCACCAACACTGGTACTTTATTGATACTTTTTACTATTACTGTAACTTTATTGAATTTATTTTCATTAATATTCGTATTTTCTATCCCCCCAGGAGTGATTCTCCTTCTCCAGTTCAGACCAGAAAGTTGAGCTTTGTTGCACCAGACCATCCTGGATCCTGAGATCCTGGTGTCTTGTGGAAAACCCCCCGTTGCCAGATTACAAAGGAGTCTGTTCCGCCCCACCCCAGAGACCTGGTTTATCGCTTCAGCCGGTCCAAACGGGTCGTCCACGTCCACAAGGAGCTGAGTCAGAGTGACCGCTCGTAATACATGTGTTCTTCTCTCCAGTCCACCCACGGGCTGCTTCTGTCCTTCAGGTTGGAATTCCCGGGTTTCACGCCTCCTCTCCGCCGTCCAGAGTGAAAAGCTTCGTGTTCCACCTTTAGAACCGACGTGAAAAGAAAAGCCTGTCGGGCAGGAAACAGATTAGATCAGCAGAAATTCAACCCCCCACTTAAGAAGCCCCTGGTCCCTGCTGATTCCAGCCCCTCCCAGCTGGACGGGCGTCGCGCCTCCCGACCCCCCCAGTAGCTGCGTTTCCCCCCCGAGTCCCGGCGCCGCCATTGTTAGAGGAACTGTAAAACACGTCAACGCAACCCGAGGCAACTCTGCTGCCTGAGTGGGCAACGCAACCACAATAATCATCAGACAATCTGTGGGGATTCTTTTAGTTCTTTTAGTTTCATTTATCTTTGACCTCAAACTGCAAATCAACTAGCGACACTTTCATACTTTAAACTGAATGAAGTGAAAAGTATTTACTCTGAGACTGAAAGTAATCCTCAATTACTGGTTCTGAAGGATTGATTCTACTTAAAACAACTTTTTAATGAACTTTTGCTTCGACCAGATTTTCAGCGCCCCAACTTTATTGATACTTTTAACTATTACTGGTACTTCATTGATACTTCTAACTATTACTTGTACTTTATTGATAGTTTTAACTATTACTGGTACTTAATTGATACTTCTAACTATTACTGGTACTTTATTGATACGTTTAACTATTACTTGTACTTTATTGATAGTTTTAACTATTACTGGTACTTAATTGATACTTCTAACTATTACTTGTACTTTATTGATAGTTTTAACTATTACTGGTACTTAATTGATACTTCTAACTATTACTGGTACTTTATTGATACGTTTAACTATTACTTGTACTTTATTGATAGTTTTAACTATTACTGGTACTTAATTGATACTTCTAACTATTACTTGTACTTTATTGATAGTTTTAACTATTACTGGTACTTAATTGATACTTCTAACTATTACTGGTACTTTATTGATACGTCTAACTATTACTTGTACTTTATTGATAGTTTTAACTATTACTGGTACTTAATTGATACTTCTAACTATTACTGGTACTTTATTGATATGTTTAACTATTACTTGTACTTTATTGATAGTTTTAACTATTACTGGTACTTAATTGATACTTCTAACTATTACTTGTACTTTATTGATAGTTTTAACTATTACTGGTACTTAATTGATACTTCTAACTATTACTGGTACTTTATTGATACGTTTAACTATTACTTGTACTTTATTGATAGTTTTAACTATTACTGGTACTTAATTGATACTTCTAACTATTACTTGTACTTTATTGATAGTTTTAACTATTACTGGTACTTAATTGATACTTCTAACTATTACTGGTACTTTATTGATACGTTTAACTATTACTTGTACTTTATTGATAGTTTTAACTATTACTGGTACTTTATTGATACGTTTAACTATTACTGGTACTTTATTGGTAGTTTTAACTATTACTGGTACTTTATTGATACGTTTAACTATTACTGGTACTTTATTGATACTTCTAACTATTACTGGTACTTTATTGGTAGTTTTAACTATTACTTGTACTTTATTGATAGTTTTAACTATTACTGGTACTTAATTGATACTTCTAACTATTACTTGTACTTTATTGATAGTTTTAACTATTACTGGTACTTAATTGATACTTCTAACTATTACTGGTACTTTATTGATACGTCTAACTATTACTTGTACTTTATTGATAGTTTTAACTATTACTGGTACTTAATTGATACTTCTAACTATTACTGGTACTTTATTGATATGTTTAACTATTACTTGTACTTTATTGATAGTTTTAACTATTACTGGTACTTAATTGATACTTCTAACTATTACTTGTACTTTATTGATAGTTTTAACTATTACTGGTACTTAATTGATACTTCTAACTATTACTGGTACTTTATTGATACGTTTAACTATTACTTGTACTTTATTGATAGTTTTAACTATTACTGGTACTTTATTGATACGTTTAACTATTACTGGTACTTTATTGGTAGTTTTAACTATTACTGGTACTTTATTGATACGTTTAACTATTACTGGTACTTTATTGATACTTCTAACTATTACTGGTACTTTATTGGTAGTTTTAACTATTACTGGTACTTTATTGATACGTTTAACTATTACTGGTACTTTATTGATACTTCTAACTATTACTGGTACTTTATTGGTAGTTTTAACTATTACTGGTACTTTATTGATACGTTTAACTATTACTGGTACTTTATTGGTAGTTTTAACTATTACTGGTACTTAATTGATACTTCTAACTATTACTGGTACTTTATTGATACTCTTAACTATTACTGGTACTTAATTGATACTTCTAACTATTACTGGTACTTTATTGACACGTTTAACTATTACTTGTACTTTATTGATAGTTTTAACTATTACTGGTACTTAATTGATACTTCTAACTATTACTGGTACTTTAGTGATACGTTTAACTATTACTGGTACTTTATTGATACTTCTAACTATTACTGGTACTTTATTGATACCTTTCCACATTTCTTGGTACTTAATGATTCTTTTTCCACCATTATCAGTACTTTAGTGATACTCTTTTTAAATTTTACTGGTACTTTAGTGATACTTTAAAAAAAACATTTGCTGGTACTTTTGTCGTTACTTTATTGATACTTTTTCACCATTACTGGTACTTTATTGATACTTTTCCACTTTTCTTGGTACTTTTCCACTTTTATTGATACTTTATTGATACGTTTTACTGGTACTTTATTGAAAATTGTCCACTTTCATTGGTACTTTATTGATACTTTTTTTCACTATTCCTGGTACTCCTTTAAACGTGTCAGTGTGAACTGTTAGATGCCTTCTCCCTCCTGCAACTGCAGAAACAATCAACCTATGGGTACCAATAACATCACCTTGACGTTGCCTGCTTCTGACCTTGACTTTATTGGTACTTTTTCACCATCACTGGTACTTTATTTATACTTTCATCAATACTGTTACTTTATTGATATTGTTTCATTAATACTGCTCCTTTAATGATACTTCTTAACTTTTACTGGTACTTTAATGATACCTTTTTCACTAATACTGGTCCTTGATTGATACATTTTCAGTATTACTGGTACTTTGGCGGCAGTATGGCGGGGATACTGGTCGGCAGTGAGCAGCAGGCACACAAAATCCCACCCAAGATTAGATTGAGCTGTGATGTGGCCCCTGAATTAACTGCAGAGAACGTGTCTGGTCCGAGAAGTCTGTAATACACCTCCTGGCCTCTAGAGGGCGGTGAGTAACTTTACAAACTGAGCATCGAGTCAGAGAACTGTAGTAATGAAAACCATAGATGAAAAACTGTCTGATTAAGATCAAATGGCTTTGGGTGAAAATACGTGAGTTATCAATGATTCTTAATCTGTCCAAATGTTTTGATTTTTATTTATGTTTTGCATTTTTTTTTTCACATTTTTCAATTATGCCTGCAAATTCCCTCCCATCCTGTGTTTAGTCTGTTATTCATTTTTAAATATCAACACAAACTCCTTCTGTGATTTAACCACAGTGCAACTACAACAACATGTATTTCCCTGGTTTTGTCTTTTTTGTTTACTTGTATTAACTGAAGAGAAAGAACTCCAAGTTTTTCACCGCCTGATATTTTTGCACAACGCAGACTGAATAAGAGACGGTACATCTAAAAACACAAGCCTGTGAAAGTGTGACCATTAAAATGCTGGATAAATAAAACACGTGATGAGTATCCCACAAAGCAACACAATCAGAGGTTACACTGAAGAGTCATCTGACGAAAACCCCTTTACTAAAGTCCCAGAACTCAGGAAAATGTACGTGCATGGATTTTCAAATGATTTTAATATTAATATGAATGAAAATGCCATTTATTGCATGAATTTATTTCTAGGACATTCATTACAAAAGCCATAATTTCATGTCAAATCTTTCTGCAGGATTGATTCTATGGATAAAAGATGTTTCCTTGACTTTATTTGTAATTAAATGCCTATTAAGGAGCGGCCAAACCCTTTTCTATGTATATAATCCACAAATCTATTTCAATATGAAATGTAAAGTCTCGTTTTAATCCTATTTGTTTTTTTTTTAGAACTTTATTGCACTAATAGGGAACATCCAAACAGTGCAAACAAACATATAGCAACTTTAACACAGTACTCACAAATAATACATTCATATAATCTTAAACATTATGACAGGTACTTATAACGTTTGTAACTATAACAAATACAAATAAGAAAAACTTTTTTTTTAAAGGGAATAGTATAATTAAAAAAAATACAAAAGAGACCAGGGAAGCAGAGGGTGTCATTATTCTTTTGGATAAGTTCTTTAAACATCTCGACAGTTCTGTTGGTTTTTTGTGTGTTTTAATCTTAATTCAGCAGGAAAAGAAACACACTGACGTCACACAGCCCCACTCGCCCAGCAAACATTTCCCGCGAAAATGGCTGGAAGTGGTCACGAGACGGATGACGGGGGAGCGGAAACAGGCGGGCTTTAACAGTTCTCGCCTCCCATTGGTCAAGATGGCACGCTGCGTCGTCCCGAGCGCCTCGGCGTCGTCTGTGATTGGTCGCTGTCCCTGCATCGACTCGCCCCCCCCCCCCCGCAGCAGCTCGCTGGGCTCTCCTGCGCCAGCGGTGGAGGCGGAGGAGGAGGCGGTGTGTCACCGAGGCTTCTGCCGGAGAGAGCCACCCGGAGTCAGGGCGAACAGTCTCAACCTCTACTGGCATCGCGGCGGGGGCTTGTGGGGGGTTGCCCCGGCGAGTTGTTGTTTTTTTTTTCCTCCCCCCCCCACCTTCCAGTTCCACGCGACAACTCTCCGCGGCTGGATCCCGCTGCCTCTCCGTGTCACCACCGCCCGTCCCTCCTCATGTCGGATTTCAAGCTCGGGATCGTGCGGCTCGGCCGTGTGGCCGGGAAGGTGAGCTGGATCTCAGGGCTGCCATGTGCGGCCGGGGGAGGGCCCGCGGGGAGCACAAAAGGCGCCGTGGAAAGCGGACCGGCGGCGGTTAGTCGTTGCCGATGTTCGGCGGCTTGTGGAGCCGCGGCCGGAGCGGCGGGACTTCAGCGCGGCCGTTTTCGCCGCGTTTTGAGCGGATTAGAGAAGCCGGCCGTGTCGAGCCAGACTCCGGCTAACGCCAGCTAGCATGTAGCGGTTAGCCGCTGGTTAGCAATTAACGTTAAAATTCAGCCACTAACGGCTAAACACGCAGGTTTATTTTACCAGCGCTGCTGTTTATGATAAAATTAGTCGGTTTCATCTAAAATTGCAGGACTGTTGTTTTCGGTTGAGGTGGTGGCGGCAGCGTGCTGGACGATTTATTGGGATTACATGGAGAAGTGTCGGCTAATGAGGAAGCCATTGCTCCATCAACCGAGTCTTTTGTGCAACAAAGCGCCGGCAGTATCTCGATTTTTAAAAAGAAGTTGCTTGATTTCCCGTCCACCGGCTGTTGACGGGCGTGTGGTCAAACCGTGTGGGCCGGCCCCGGGAGCGCTGCTCCGGTGTGGTGTCACCGGGCGGCTCGCCCTCAGAATAACCGGTGCAGACAGCTCCCGGGTCGGGCTGTGACCAAACCCCTGCCCGGTGACGGAGCTCACAGTCACACACACACACACACACACACACACATACACACACATACACACACATACACACTTCCCGGGGAGAACTGCGTCTCTCCGGGAAGATCCCCCCCCGACACTCAATGGTCGGTGTGAGCCGTCACGTTGCACGTTTCGACCTTTAGGTATGTGGACTCCCCGTGTCTCTGCGGAGCCTCGGTGTTGGTATGTTGACACGTGTATCTGCAAGTCCCACCTCCGGACACACGGCTCCGGTAGCTGCTGCATGCTTAAAAACCTGGGTTCACTCCCTAAACGTCATCACAAATCCTCTCTTTGGCGTTTATATCCTTCCTAGAAAGGGGGGGGGGGGGGGGGATCCAGCTCTGTTTAGGTGTGTTGCAGCCATCACGTGCAGGGTGAATTCCCACCAGGAGTCTGTACACATCCCCTCCGAAGCTTATCAACTGACCCCTTTTGGCCTGAGCAAGCGTGCATGCTGCTTTTTAACTCTGCTGGTAAAATGGGCACTAATATGCACTCCAGCAAGGATCAGGCGGAGGTTTGTTTGTTGTCGAGTATTTTTGCTCTGGACCTTGTTTGCTTGAGCCCAAATTTGGGAGACAGTAGGTACTGGCCGTTTATAGAGACATGCATGGATGTATTATTGGTTTATTGCTGTAATCTTGTGGCACTTGGGCAGATTGGTGGATTTGCACTCATTGACCTTTTTGGAGTCATCTAAGGCTACTTTCACTCTGCAGGTCTTGATGCACAACTCCCGAGTTCTTTGTGCGATCGTTCACACTACATTTAAAATGTGACCTTCATCAAGCTGCAGCACAAACGTTTTCTGAACCCCAGGGTGACCCGCAACGCTCAGACGAAGGCGTGACGTCACGGCGAGCACCACGGTTTACAGAAGTGGATATAGATGGAGAGTCATTGGCGCAAAACCTTGCTATTCTTCCAAAGATTCATCCTGTCGTCTGCGTCGACGGGCTCCCATACCCAGCGCGGTTTTCAGCCGTCTGAAACGAAAGATCGGACTGTGGGAGAATCGTTTGTAAAATGCGTGGCCGCGGCTCAAGTTGGTCCGGCTTTGCGTAGTAAATCTGGTTGGATTTTCCTGCGGTGTGAAAGTAGCCCATGGTCATGTTTACACATAGCACAGTATGTTTCCCCCCTCTACGTTTTTCTATGACACAAACCTTTATGTGGCCCTGTAACGAGAAGCATGAAGCCCTGCTGGCCAATCAGAGTCCTGGGGAAAAAAACACAAGAACAAATGGTGTGAATCACTTCCTGTTCCTTCAGCGATAACAAGCCGAGGGTTGTTTGTGAGGATCTATAATGAAGTGGCGCTCCTCTTAAAGTAAAATACAAGAAACTGACTGGGAGTCGTGTCACAAGTACAGGGACATATTGACACTGTTTTTAAACACAGTTTGTACATGATGCTGATGATGCTTCTGCCTGATACTGTCTCCTCCTGTGTGTCTACATGCAAACAGAAAGACTGGGTTTTTCCAGAGCTCCACTTTGGCTGGAGATTTTAGATATAATTGTTGACTTGTGGCTTTGTTTACGTGTTCATCAACGACCCAAATTCTCGCCATTTCCGTTGTGTGAGCAGAGCCGAAAACATCTCGGATAGCAAGTTTATAAGTGTACAATGATGACAGTTGACTAGATGGTTGGCTTATATCTGGACGTGTTGATCTGACTTCGATTTCAGTCTAGCAAATATGATTACTTGTGCTTTTACTCACCAGTGACTCCTTCAAGATGTCACGTAAATGTAAAGAGAACAGTAATGACACCAGTTTTTTAATTTATATGCAAATGGCGGTGGGCATGTACGAGCTCCTCGGCCAAATATTCTTGGCGTCTACCACTTTTTGTATAAATAATGCTGAACAACACCTTCATGCTTCCCTCAGTAGGGGAAGTCTACAAGCAGTTCAATTAAATCCAAAAGGTTATAATCAGTTAAACATGTGTCACGTCATGTGTCTTTCTCTGCAATGAATTCACAAAAGAGATAAATCTCCCTGTAAAATAGCCTCATATCATTTCTCATCATCATTATCATGTTTCATTTTGTTCCGCAGCACCAGGATAGGCTGGAAAATAACTTGTTTTTATGCCGACACCTTGTTTTTGACTTGCTTTATATCAGTGGGTGTGACATGAGGATGTTTGACGGAGCATCGTTTGTAATCAGAGAAGAGATTCCTGAAGTACGAGTGTGAAAAGGGGAAATCGTGTAAAAGAGACGCATGCAAATGTTTGACTGGTCTACACATGACGAATACTCATTCAGCCTCAGTACATCTAATCGGCGGTTAGAAGGCAAACTTCTAAAGTCAGATGAAACAATAGTGTTGAACTGATGTCTTTAAAGGCTCCCAGTCTCTCGTTGGCTCTCCGGCTCCTCTGGGTTCAGTGTGAAGTTTTCTTCATTGAACAGTTTTAATGAAGTCGTTTTCACACTGACCCGGAATCCCACTAATCCCAAACCCCCCGCGAGGCCTGCAGGCCGCCGTGTTTATAATTAATCGGGAACATGGCGGCCGATCTACTACCTGATGGGGTCGGTATCGGGTCAGCATGAGATCGGAAGCTGAGGTTCTAAATGTTGATCTGCTTCAGTCATCAATGTTTCCTTATATTGTTAATAGAAACGTGGGCGTAAACGAGAGGTAAATTGCGTTGAGAGAAAAAACTCTTTTGGGTTTTTATTTGGTGGAAATGGCTCCCAAGGTGGAACTTTATGAAAACACTCAGTCTCAGTGGAAATGACGGAAAAGCCGCGACTGCGCACCGTAGTAAGTAGCTCTTCTGCACATGTGCGAGAAGATAAACTCTAACAACAACGGCTTCCGGAGTGTCATGACTCCCAGATAATATTACAAAAACAACAAGCAGCATGCTAACGACGTGGTTTTCAAAAGGTTTCTGCAAAGAAAATCCAAAAATTATGGGTTTTCACTGGAGATGTTACACGACAAGGTATCGAGTGAAAACTCATCAATTCAGCAGCTTCACTTCAGAAAAGTTTAACGTTTATACGGCAACATTTTGAAAACAAATCTGTTTACACAGAAATGCTAAAACCAATGTATCTTTCCTGGACGGCCACTAGTTAGTGCTGCTGTTAGTTTTTATAATGAAACCACACATGCAGCAGAGAACACAGACATTCTAGTCAATCCGAGTGCTCGTTGGCTCCGACTAGTGGCGGGTTGGTGCGTGACAGTTAACCTGACAGGGACGTAACCGTGACTTTGCTGGAGCAGCGGTTTAATCTAGTATTTGAGATGTCGCCTCTAAGCGAAGCATCCTCTCTCGTTTCAGACAAAATACACACTGATCGACGAGCAGGACATACCGCTGGTGGAGAACTACGCCTTCGAGGTAATTATTCCCTCTGTGGATCCCATCACAAATTCTGTTTTGCCTGTTTGAGGTTCGGTGCAGTGAAATGTTGTGTTCTGCAGGCGCGCATGGAGGTGGACGCCGACGGAAACGGAGCCAAGATCTTTGCGTATGCGTTCGACATTGGGAAAGGCCGCTGGGCTGGACGGCCTCTGCATGAGTTGCTCTGGTGAGTCGCTCAGCTGTGGCAGCGGGGGGGTGGGGGTGGGGGGGGATACACCGATCAGCCATAACAATGTGACCGACCTGTCTCATGTCTCTTCTTAACAAAACTATCTGGTCCGGTGGATCAGACCGCTCCTCTCAATTCGTTTTGTGCACCATGACCCAGTTTGGGGAAAATAACAGGTGCCGTGATAAATCAGTGGGATTTACTCCACCTGTAGTTGCTTCAACGGCTGATCCATTGTGATGAGGAATGGAAGATGTTGTGCATCAGTCAGTAAAAGTAGAGATCCACTAGACCAGGGGTTCTCAATCCTGGTCCTGGAGGGCCGGTGTCCTGCATGTCTTAGATTTCTCCCAGCTGCAACACACCTGAAAGCAATCGGGCCTCGTTACTTGGCTTTTTTACAAGCTAGATGATGACATCATCATCAGATGGAGGTGTGCTGAAGCTGGGAGAGCTAGAACATGCAGGACACCGGCCCTCCAGGACCAGGATTGAGAACCCCTGGTTCCCCCACAATCCCAAAATATATACACATCTGATGATGATCAATAAATTATAGCTTATGAAAGTATAGTTCTACAAAAAAATAAATATAATCAATTTAAGTCGACCATTATTATAGACAAAAAATATTATTATTGGTGACAAAAGACCTCTGGCCGAGGTGGCTTAAAAGAGAGAGCATTTAAAAAGATAAAAGGGGAAGAATGTTATTAAAAATGGAAGAAACAATTCTATTGAAGTGGGTTTTTAAAAGAATCAAAAGAAAAAAGGAGTCACTGATCTAGTTATCTAATATAGAAGACTATATATATATATATATATATATATATATATATATATATATATCCCACACATATAGAATATTCACACATGTATTTACCACATATATACACGCGCAGTATGCTTTAAGTACTCTTGGTTCTGACTCTGATCTGCTGTCATCACGCAGGGAGAAGCACCGAGGAGGCATCGCGCCCAGCTTTCAGGTGATCCACATCAACTCTGTGACCGTGGACAACCGACTAGACAACCTGCGGCTGGTGCCGGTGGGCTGGAGCCCCAAACCCGAGGAAATATCCAGCAAGCAGAGGTGAGACGGCCAGAGCTCAGCCATCTGACCAGCTTTCACTTTCTGGAGCTTCTTTCAGTTGGTATTTAAAAGTTTATCTCTAAAGCCTATCCTGTGTAAGCTGTGGTTTCCAGTTCCCAATGTATTGGACGCAATCATTTTTTCCCATAGTTAAAACATGAATATCAATAGTGAAGCTTTAAATCAATCTTTCCATTTAATCTATCAAGCTTTTATTATCTCGATTTTAATTTATGAAATTATTCTAAGAGGATGTGATAACTGAAGAAATTACACACATTTAAGTTTTTAATGATAAATGATTTTGGAGTTTATCTTGAAAGAAGAAGAAAAAATTGTTTATTTGTGGCCGTTGTGACAAAATGGCCGTTATATTTCGAGCACTCATACAAGAACCCGTTAATGTCTCTGACCCCACCCCCACTCCTAAACTATCACAAGTCGTTGTCGTCTATTAGTTTGTACACAAGAATCCAAATACAGAATTTCTTCTTGACCCTCTCTTCCCGTCCGTCCTCCAGAGAGCAGTCTCTGTACTGGCTGGCCATCCAGCAGGTACCGGCCGACCCGGTGGAGGAGCAGTACCTGGAGCTGAGCCGCACGCGCTACTACAACGCTAACGGGGAGCTGGTGGAGGAGGAGGAGTGCTCCTGCACCTACTACGAGTGTCACTACCCCCCCTGCTCACTCATCGAGAGGAGGGTACGTAGCACTTCTCTTGTTTTCTCTGCAGAGGTTTTTTATTTACTCTGAAATGGCAGAACCGCTGAAAAAGATGTAGTTTTTATGTTGGGCCACTAGTGGGTGCTGTTTGGATGGTGTTTGTAATGAAGCCACACAGGCAGAGGACGATATGCTGTAAACATTAACAAGTGGTGCATGACGGGTCACCTCGCCGTGGTTTAATCCAGTGGTTTAGATTGAACCGCCCCGGAATCTCAGCCAGCTGTTTGTGTGCCGCGAGCTAAAGCCACCTTCTCTCTCTCTCCCTCTCCCTCTCTCTCTCTCTCGTTCTCTCTCATCCCTCTCTCCGGCCTTCTGCAGCTGCGGGAGTTCAACATCTGCGGCCGCTGCCAGGTGGCGCGTTACTGCGGCTCGCAGTGCCAGCAGCGGGATTGGCCCGCCCACAAGAAGCAGTGCCGCGAGCGCAAGCGGGTGTTGGCCCTGGAGTCGGAGCCCGAACGATGATCTGCCCTCCGCCGACGAAAGACGAAGAGGAGGAGGAGGAGGGCGAATGGGGGAGACAGGGTGATCATTAGACTTGTGGGGGGGGGAGGGGTGGGGGTTTTACTTCCTGACGGAGGACAATGATGGGCTGATTGATGGAGTTCAGGATGGAGGAGGATGGAGAAAGACTTCTGCCACTTCCCAGAACTGGTAAACCTCCACAGCTTTGCTCTTTGTGTTTGTTTGGGGGGGGGGGGGGGGGGGGGGGGTCTTTTTGTTTTTCCATTTTTCATTTTTTTTGGTCTTTATTTTTCTTGAGGACGGAGATCCTCGAGCTCTACCTGCTGCTATGGTTTTGTATGTGGGGGAGGGGCGGGGGGCGGAGGGGGGGTTTGGGCATCGATCAAACAGCACGCAGTACCCGCCGTTACACCGGTACACTCAAACAGGACATGGACCTTTTCACTGTAACGCTCCCTCTCTGACCTCTGACCTCGCTGCTGCGTTCACGGTCGCCCCCGCCACCCCCACCCCCACCCCCCCACGCAGCCAACACACACCGGATGAGTTTCACTGATTGAGTCACACCATCAGTATTGAGTGTGTGTGAGTGTGTGTGTGTGTGTGTGTGTGTGTGAATGTGTACGTGCTGCCAATGTGTACTAAAGGACGCTGAAACAGTAAATGTACGTCTTCGCTCTTTGTAAAGGGGCCATATTACCACGTTTTAAATGTCATATTTAATCATAAATTGGTGGTTTGAAAAACAATATTTTCACTGTTCTTCAATAAACCTGCTGCCAAATGAAGGCTTAGTTTTCTTCTTCACCCTTTAGAATCGGTCCCGAGACAATAAATCACTTTTTGTTCTTTAATCGCCTTCGTTTTGACAGAATCTGGTTCCAGTACCGACCCGATTCTTTACTTTCTCTGTTTGCAGGTGCATCTAAAAGAAATGGGATTATTGAGGCAAAGCAAGTTAAATTCCACAGTAACATGTAAACTAACACGTTTACTGGGACGCTTGTGGCCTCTTGTATATAAAACTGATTTAATTTGTCGTTGCTGAGATGAATTAAAAAAAATATTCAATTATTTGTGCATAAAAACTAAAATATGGAAGGAAATTTTTTTTTAGATGCTCTTGTAATCCAAACACCTGCTTTGTTGTTTAATTTCTGGATTAATTACAATTTCAAGCGTTTGCATGGTCCCAGCTGTCCGGTTTGGAGATTAAATGAAGCGTTGATGTTTTGGTTTTTTCATGACAGATTTGCAGGTACATCTAAAACAAAATCTGAACATCATTAAAAAGTTGTTTTCTCATTTACTTCTGCACATGTTGCAAAAACAAAAGTATAAAACTGTTAATATGGCCTCATGTATTTTTATTTTGATTGATTGGGAATTTAAATTATCAGGAATAAAACAAACACAGCCTTAAAGTGTGTCTTTAAAATCTAAATGAAAAATACAACTATTACTAATTAAACCTTTTCCATCGTTTCCTGGTTCAGGTTTTTAGATGTACTTGTAAAAAGAAACACTTTTTGTTTTTTAATGGTCTTTATTTGTGGATTCATCCCAGTTTCAAGCATCTGTGCTGTCAAATGGAATTCAGAAAGGCTCGATTGTTTCTACCTTCATTCAGACTTACACGTTTTTAAAAAAAGGGAAAACGTCACATCTTGTGAAATATTCTAACTTTATAAAGAATAAACCCCAAAAGGATTGAAATACTTCAATTTATATGTATTCAATTCAACAGAAATGGGGGGAAAATCTCATTTGTTTTACCAATTTTTGGGTTTATTGGAGAATTAATTCCTATTTCAAACATCAGAACTCTCCAGTTCTGACTCGAAGCCTAAATGTATTTGTTTCTATACTCTTGTACAAGTGCATCTCAAAAATGGTTCTTGTTTTCTGTACACTAATAGCTTCATGTTTTATTAATGGAATCTGGTTAAATCAATCTAATGAATGAGATGCTGTTTGTTTTATTTATAAGCTGAAATGTGCTGAAAACCTTTTCAAACCCATTATTGACAAAATGCTGAGTTTTTTCCCCACTTTTTCTTGAGGATTTAATCTGAAATCGACACTAATGAAACCAAACCGGGCTTGAACTTGTTTTAAATTTGTGTGTTAAATTGAATTAAAGAGGTAAAAAGGGAACTTTTTCTCATTTTCTGAGATGCACCTGTAAACTAAACTCTGATCAGAAGACTGGATCACTAAAGGAAAAAAAAGAAGTGACGTTAAACTGTGTGTAGCTCAGCACTCCAGCCGGTTCAAATCCCTCCACTGATGCTTTTTAACCTGTGTGTGTGTGTGTGTGTGTGTGTGTGTGTGTGTGTGTGTGTGTGTGTGTGTGTGTGTGTGTGTGTGTGTGTGTGTGTGTGTGTGTGTGTGTGTGTGTGTGTGTGTGTGTGTGTGTGTGTGTGTGTGTGTGTGTGTGTGTGTGTGTGTGTGTGTGTGTGTGTGTGTGTGTGTGTGTGTGTGTGTGTGTGTGTGTGTGTGTGTGTGTGTGTGTGTTGGTCGGGGACGGGCTCAGTTTTCATGCGTGGGGTTGTTTTTTTGAAGAAATTCTCTCAATGGAGTTCTATTTATTTAAATTGTGAATTTTTTTTTTTCGTCCTGGTGATATTTGAAGGCAAACACTCAGCGGCCATTTTGGGACCTTGTACTTTTTTTTTTTTTTTTTCTTTTAAATTAATATTTTAAAGGAGGAGTAAATATTTAATCGCTTGTTACTTGATTT
The DNA here is from genome assembly GCF_963383615.2 of Lipophrys pholis. Lineage (NCBI taxonomy): Eukaryota > Metazoa > Chordata > Actinopteri > Blenniiformes > Blenniidae > Lipophrys > Lipophrys pholis. Next base: position 30,141,684 of record NC_137641.1, read on the forward strand.
CTTTTCTGATCCTGAGTGATTGAATGAGTGAATCTTCCTCTGAACAACTACAAATCTTCCACATGAGCGACTCGGGGTGTAAAAACTTGAATCCCTCGCCTTCTTTCTTCTTTCTTTTTTTTTTTTTTTTGTTTTGTTCTCCTGTCCGAGTCACCCGGATCTATCTGCCTTCCTTCGTAATATTACCCACAATGCACACCTGCTTTCATGTGTCCAGCATGTATTTTCCACACGTGTACATGCGACGTGCTGATTGTTTGTTTTTATTTTTTCTTTGTGTGTGAACGGGTTTCCAACACTGCACTAGAACTTTGGCTCCCATGTTGTTTAGCGTTTACTTGTGATAGATGGGTTGAAGGGGTCGGGGGTGAGTGTGTGTGTGTGTGTGTGTGTGTGTGTGTGTGTGAATGCGTGTGTGTGTGAGAGTTGGACATGAGTGTACAGATTGTGTCTGACATCTTGTTTTCTTTTTGTAAGAATATAAGCATTAATCACCTAGAAATAAAGAGCTACAATATGTGAATGGAAGTCCAGTTTGTGGGGATGAACTGACAAAGTTGCTTTTCCAATGTAAAATGAGAATAAATTAAAAAAAAAGAAAAAATCTTTTTGGAGTCGAATCTCTGTCAAGTCAAGTGGCTTCCATGTGGGGGGGGGGGGGGGGTCAGGGGGTTGCCTTATCCCAACGGAATGTTTTATCATCTTAAACATCACATTTCTATGATGGAAATACATTAAACTGTAAAATCAGTTGCAGTCTGTGTATAAAGACCTGACGAGAGTTAAAATAGTGCTTTAAGATGTAAACTTCTTTGTTGTGGAGCAAAATGTCTCTATTTTCACAAAACCAAACGATTATGACCAAAATTGACTACAATCTCAACATAAAGCCAATTTGAATGAGATTTTCTGGTAAAATGTCCAAAATTGTCCTAAAATTGTTGCATTGCTGGTGTTTTCTCCCCCTGACAGCGCGGCTTTCTGGATAATGTTGGTTTACTGGCTTTTAATTTCAGTTTTTTAGTCTTTAGCCTGACACTTATCTATAACCTGTCAACTTCAGATTCTTGGTTTAATGATGAACATTAATATAATTAATTTAGCCTGTGGTGGTTCAGAGTATACCTGATGAAAATGAACATTTTTGTCACAAAAGCCAAACAATTATGACTGAAAATGACGACAATCTCAACAAAAAGACAATTTTGATTAAACCTTCTTTGTGCAAAATACAGTGAAACGTAAAAAAAAACAGCTCGGCTCTCACTGTTGCGTTGCTACATTTAAGAAATTTGTTTTCAAAAATTTAAGTTTTCTTTAAAAATGTAAACATTTTCTTGTTAGTTTGGGCGGATTGGAGCCTCGTGCTCATGGTTTTATCCCAGGGCCTCATTCTCATTACGGTTTTTAAAAATTAAATCTCCATTTTTCAAATCAAAATCAAATTAAAGAGCTGCTTCTTCACTATTCAGAGAAATATGAAAGCCTGTGCAGAATGAATAACACATTTCCAGTCTTCTGTCATTTAGGGTCACACATATCGACTGTTCAGTCCTGAATTATCCTCAACAGGCTGTTTGACTGAGTGAGAAACAAAAAGCCTGAGCCTAACCTGGACTCGAACCGACGACCTTCTACGTAAACAAATTGCAGGAATGGATGGAGGAAATCCACTTTTTCTCTGGGAGAGATGACTTGAACGCTGCTCCCCCCCCCTCATTCATTTGAATGAGCAGTGTCTTTTCACACTGACATATGAAGCAAAGAGAAAACCGACATCAGATTTAGTTACTAAACCTCCCCTCTTCTCTGTGCACCATCGATTGGAAACACATGACGGAGAAAAGCTGTAAAACTCGTCACCACTGTCACCACTCAGAGTTTCATCTCCGTCCCTTCTTCTCGGTGTAACCAGCAGCTGATGTCCCGCCGCTCCGCCGTCCGTCTGCGAGGAAACTTCATCCCGACTCTTGTTACTTTCCATCTCAGCGGTGGCTGGATTCTCTCCATCTGCGTCGTCTTCCTCTCCTCCTCGGCGGCCCCTCGGGGGTCAGAGGTCAGAGGTGAGGAGAAACGACACAAGGCTGCAGCCAGTCACACGAGAAAGAGAAAAAACTAGTTTGAACAGTGGAGTGACGCCTCAGAAATGAATGCAAACTCCTGCGTTTGTTGCTTAAAAATGTGTTAATTTGTCTCTCATTGATCCAACAAACACCATCAGTTAGAAACAGCAAAGACTAGTGACAAACATGGAGACTGGACTGTGCTACTGCTAGAATTTAATTATATTTAATTTAATTAAATTTAATTAAAATTTAATTAAATCGAATTTTATTTAATTTAATTTAATTTAATTTAATTTAATTTAATTTAATTTAATTTAATTTTATTTTATTTTATTTTATTTTTTTATTTTTTTATTTTATTTTACACATGTTGATGTTTTTCTTTATACTTGTTTGTTTCTTTTGTCTCTTCTCTTTTACATGTTCGAAATAGAAATTCATTCATTCATTAATTCATTCATTCATTCATTCATTCATTCATTCATTCATTCATTCATTCATTCATTCATTCATTCATTCATCCATTCATCCATTCATCCATTCATCCATTCATCCATTCAAACAAGAAAGACGTCCCTCTATAAGTGGCGTTACCTCGAGCCTCTGAACTGTCTGCTGGTAGTTTAGTCCAGATGTTTTGTTATTAATGCTTCATGTAAAGAGTAGAAAGAGTTTTTTCTCAATAGAATCCTCTCTTCGTGTTTGATCAGGTTGAGTTCAGTTGTGTTTTACATATTTTTCATCTTCTTCTCCAGTGTTTATTTTAACCTGCGGTACGTGCAGTACCGCTCTCCAGCCATTGGGTGTCGCTGGTGGTTTACACAGCCCCGCACCGTCTCTTCTTCCTCTTCTTCGTGGGTTTCGTTTCATAACAGCAGCAGCAGCAGCGGCAGCAGTGTTTGTGTACTTCCACAGAATGACTTCATTTAACTTCTATTTTTAACACAAAACCTTCACATTTATTCCAACATGGTTAATATCGGACTCACTAAAGTGGACGACGCGCTGGCAGCGAAACATCCGGTGAGTTTTATTATTATTCCTCTTTATTTATCGGAGGACGAGTTTGACTTTGAGGAAGCTGCTGCACACGAACACACACATTTACAGTTCAGTCACACACACACACACACACACACACACACACACACACACACACACACACACACACACACACACACACACACACACACACACAGATGAAGTGTAAACTGATTTATTTCCCGTCTTTTAATCGCCTCCCAGGGTTTGCAGAGTTACGCCGCCTGTCAGTCTCACGCCTTCATGAAAGGAACTGGAACCTTCATTCTAGGTAACCCTGTGATTTTACCCACTGATGACGTCACTAGAACTCCACATAAACATGCCTGGTTATGAAGTTTGTGTATTTCACTGCCTCTATTTACTTATTTCTTTTTGGTTTGTAGGTATGAATTTGAACAACTTTTAGCAAAAAGCATGAACCTGGATACTATGAAATCTTCAGGGATGATATGTCATCATCCAAGGACCAATTGATTAGATATTGAGACGTTAAGAGTGATCAGTTTCTGGATGAATCCCTAAAAACTGCTTAAAAAAAAGTCCCATACAAAGCGGATGAGAGAGGCACCTCATGGAGGAGATCAGCGGCTGTTGCCATGGAGACGTGGCTTTCGCAAAAACTAATCCCTCGAATTGCATGAAATATTCTGGGATGATTTGTCTTCGTCCAAAGATGGTCCCATTAAATAGTGAGAGCGATCGGGTCAAAGGTCAAGGTCTCTGTCACAGAAAGGTCACAAACTTATTTTTGTCACAACGCGGTGAGTTTGAATCCGATTTTTGTAGAACCAACACCAAAATGTTGAGTTTTAATTCCCCGTCCTCTGACATACCACATGAAGCAGTGACGTCATTACCCTGGTTCGTGGTTGGGGTCAAAGGTCAGGGGGGGTCAATCAGAAATTGTAAAACGTGTTTATATCGGTGTGAAACAGTGATGACGTGAAGGACAGAAGATGGAGGGAGTGGTGTGGTGGATCAAATAAAATAAGATTAGTTTTTTCTTAGCTTATTGAAAAAAACACATTGAATACGAACAGGAAGGCTTTTATTTTGAACCTGACCTCTTGACCTAATATTCAAAATACACATAGTCAGTCAAGTACTATATAAATACTACCTAGCTCAGCCTTTAGTAGAGCGTGTAAGTAAACGAACGTAGTGGAGTTTATCCCAACAGTGGTTACAAGTTTTATACACATTTTCCTCAAATGTCATCACAGTAGGAGGTATAAAGAAATACAAGTGGAAAAATAGAGGCGATGCAAGTCTTTTCTCTTTAACAGATTTTTAGTTTTGAATAGAACAGCAACAGAATTTCATCAGTTTTGGTGAATAAAATGAAGAGATTTTTATCAAATCCCACCACAGGAGGGCGCTGTAGTCACCCAACACGATCACACTGAGCTGTAGAACAAGAGTAACATGTGTTACTAATACAATAACTATAGAAGTTTCTCTACAAACAGAGAGGAAGTGAAGTATTTTACGCAGTAAAATAAGTCAAATTTATGGTTTAATGTAAATCCTGAGCAGATAAAAAAGTTTTAAAGCCTGATTCTGTACTTCTATAATCTACAAGTTTACCTCAAGTGTTTTGTGTTTTCACAGCTTTGATAGAATAAATTTTGATTTGACTTTTAAGATGTTCAGTTTGTGTACTTGTGGCTTCTCAGAGCCCGTTGTGTTTAAACTTGGTTATAATACAAACCTTTGAGTCTCTTGATACAGTAAATTTTACTGTTGTAAATGCAGTTTGTTGAGTTTAGCAGCTTTCCTACGAAGCAGCCGTGGTTTTAGTGCTGCGCTGTACCATCCAGGACAGATTATGGTGGATTTCATACAACCTGTGTAGATGTAACGTCTGTTCAAGAGGTAATAATTAACAATATAATCATGTACCGGTACACAGTAGTTGTTCATGCTCATGAATATCAATATTATCTGCTCATCTGGACACATCAGCTCGTTTCATTTCTTTTGTGTAGATATGTATGTGTTCATTCACCTTTCCATGTATCTGGTGTGTATATTCATCTATATCTTGGTTTGTTTGTTTGTGATGCACATAAGAAAACATGTTTCACTTTAAAGCTTCTATCTAAATAAACACTGAAAAAAAAAAAACTTAAAATCTTTGCTGACATGAGAACAAAACTTCTGTTAAAGATCCATTTTTCAGATTTGAACAGATTAGAGGAGCAGCTCTCACCGGGCAGCCAAACAACCTTTTGCACGAGTCTCTGAAATATTTTAAATCAGTTTTAAACAAAAAGGTAAAGTATTCCAATAATAGAAATGTGAGTTTCTATCTCGGTCCATGACGATGATATTAAACTGTTTTCACAGGTGCTGCAAGTCTTTTCGCCTTTCAGAAAGCTCTACAGAAGAAACTCCCGTATCCTCTGCAGTGGAATTTACTCATTTCAATAGGTAGGCGGTGGAACAGACTTTAATTTCATTTTCTATAACAGCTTTTATAAAAACCAGGATTGAATCCAGCTGCAGCCTCCAGTGCTTCACTGTTTCCACATTTTCTTAATCCCACTGATATGCTTGCAAATGTATTAAAAATCTGATATCGCTGCGTAACACTGCACACTTTAATGTGTTTTAAAAATATATATATATTTTAAAGACATAAAATGAGTATTTACTCTCAGGTACAGAAGTCACATGCTCTCTGTTGCCCCTCAGTCGCCTCCTCGGTGAGCAGTTACGCCGTGACTCGCTGGGAAACGCAGAAGTGCACCGATCTTTGGATGCTGCTAGAGACGGGAAAGGTACCGGAGAGATCGCCCCCAGCAGGTGAGGACATGTTACTGCAGATCCTCTGAAATTCTGTGGCAAAAGTCGTTTTTTTTTTTATGTCAGATTGAGTGTTGGGATTAAGGTGGAAATAATGAAGCACATTATCAATAGCAGTCATTGGATTTAATTTACCTGCTTAAAATATCAATATATAACCGATGAAATATAAAAGTAAATGAAATTTACACTTGGTAAAATGTGATTTAAAAAGCAGGATTTGTTTCTCAGTTATCAGCGACAAAACTGCAGAATAAAACATTTGAATGTTTTTTTCAGGAGTAGTGGAGCAGTATTATTAACAATTTTGAAGATGGTTGTTAAATTAGTACATACGATTAAATTGTCAAAACAGAGTATTTTGTATCTGCTAAGAGTGTCACAGTGACGGTAACGTTGATTGGAATTGTGTGCGTACTATTTGATATCTAGTGAAATTACGTACTTCAAAGTACTAAAGAATTACAGGAGTGCGAATATCTGTAATCTGTAATCCCCTGAAGTCTCTTCTTTCCATATTTCTCTTTCAGTTCCTCCACCAGAAGAAGCAAAAAGTCCCAGCAAGACAAAATATGGAGACGTGATGGACTAACTTTAATTACGCTTTTATATTTCATTTGTTTATCAGGAAGAGAGAATAAATTTAATTTCACTCCTTGTGCAGCTATTGGTTTCCATAACGGCGTTAGCGTGTTTATAAGGAGTCAAATGTTAAGCTCGTGATCCGGTATCATCATCATCATCATCATCATGTGTTGGTTTGCCATGCAAGAGAATCAATGCTGCAATGCCAAAATCATCCGCTTGGGGTCGCTGTGGGGCTCATGCAGCGCGCAGACCTGCAGAATGAAGATTTTATTTAGTCGTTTAGAAGTAAAACTGGACAGTTTTCACGGATATTATTAAAAAGTCCTCTTTAAGACGTGTGCCTTGGACTACCTGGAGACAGTTATTGTGGAACAATAAACAATATTATGTGTATTTAAACTGTATTTACCTTCATTTAGTTGCTATTTTCAGCAGAAAACAAATTAAAGATATTAACTAAGTCCAATTGAATTTACCTCAGATCCATTAAAAACCTTGAAATGACTTCACTGATAACTTGGGGAAATACATTTAAAAACAAAGCATAACGAAGGGTATCCTCTCTTCTCCTTATACAAACCTCATGCTGGTCGTACTTCAGACCAAAAGGAAACGAGAATCAAACAATGTCGCATGTAAAGTAATGACTCCTCCTGCTTGGTTGTATTTAGTCCATAGCTCTGTTTTTTTTTTTTTTGTTTTAGAACAAACAACCAAGAAAAAAAGAAAAACAACAACAAAACAACAACAAAGCCCCGCCCCCAAAATCACAGAACGCTCCAGTAAACATGCTTTTATCCTCAGAACATCAGATTTATGTTTCAGGTTCATGACTGAGATTTTCAAGAGAAATAAATGCAGAAAAGTGTGATGATCACATGTCGACTCCGGGGAACTGGGGAGTACCTACCTACCTAACAACAAAAAGATTAACAAAGATTTATTGTCTTTATCAAAAAGATTTACAGGATTATGGTTTAATTATGTTTTTGACTTTTAAAAAAAAATCTGTATTTTAGCAAATATGAAGACAAAATCTAGAAATGTCCATTAATTTAGATTTAAAAGGAACAAATTAAATGTAGCGTGAAGGAAAATATTGCAGCTTACACATCACACAGATTCAGTTATAACACAGCGTGTCGTCTGTATAAAGACACACACACACACACACACACACACACACACACACACACACACACACACACACACACACACACACACACACACACACACACACACACACAGAGGATGATCAGCCTTTGTGAAAATCTGAAATTCCCAAAGAGCTGCCGATGTTTTCGTCTCCTTCCCACTCAGATCCGCAGCCTCTAAAGGACAATAGAGCCCTGAATGCACGTAAAGAGGATCTCTAATGTTAACGCAATGTGTTCATTCGGCACTGAATAATTTACCGTCGGTACAACATAAAACACTTCCAGTGATTGACTCCCTCGGCTCTCCGTTTTCTTTGTCCCAGGTTGTACAATACGGTACATAAATTCTGCGCCATGCAGTGCAAGTCATTGAAAACAATAAGAGTCTTTCAGGCTTTAATTTAACAGCTGCGGCGAATAAAACAAACCAAAGTCCAATCCCTGGATTGGCTGAGGAGCCGAAAACACAAATTCACGCCAGAGAAGGGACGAGGAAAAAAACGTGAGGAAACCTAAAGGCTTGATGTGCCCCCCCCCCCACACACACACACACACACTCTTTAATTCCTCTGCTCGTTCTACTCCCACTGGATCCGATCTGATATCTAAAGGGTTTCAGTCGCTCCTCCCGCTGGCTTCATCAACCGAATGGCTTCTCAAACCCTTTGTCACATGAACACTGATACTGCTGAAGGAGAAGACGGCGAGGAACCCAGAGCACACAGGAGATGATGAGCAGAGACAGTGTGTGTGTGTGTGTGTGTGTGTGTGTGTGTGTGTGTGTGTGTGTGTGTGTGTGTGTGTGTGTGCAGAGGCCTGACTGGCCAGTACAGCAGAGGATAAGTCCAAAACAAGCGGCGCTGTGCGCTGGCCTTTTGGCACGCTCGTGACCACTGGCATGGTTTATAGAGCCGGCTGAGCCTGCCTGTGTGTGTGTGTGTGTGTGTGTGTGTGTGTGTGTCAGAGAGAGAAAGAGTGACATGGAGAGCAGGAGTGAGCGCTCACCCGTCTGACCCTGTGAGCTGAATGATCACACTGACCAGTGGACCCGTCGTCTCTTATTAAAACTTTCTCTCCTCCGTTGGTTATATAACAAGTTCAGCTTCTAAAGTCCATCAAGAATAAATACACCCAGCTCCATCTCACAGCTTTTACAGAATATTCTCGGTTTAATTCTCGGTTTAATGGCCTTTGCATGCTTGGGATTTATCTGTATCTCAACAAACAACATTACCAACTTATGCTGCTTTAATTTCAATTGAAGAACCGAGACTAAAACCCAACAATCCTGCAGGAGAGGCCACAGAGGAGAGGAAAGACCATAGAATTATCTGCAGGACCGAACCCGGAGGGGGAGACTTCTGGTCACTGCACCAGAAGGTTTCATTAAAAATGGCTTCATGTTGAGATTGTGGTCATTTTCTGGGCAAATTGTTTGCTGTTTGTAAAAATATAGACATTTTCATCACGTACACTCAAAGTAAAGCTTAACCTTTAGTTATCATGGCACTAGTTTACTGCTCAAGATGAAATTGGCCTGCATGTGACCCCTGAACATTGGAGGCGTATATATATATATATATATATATATATATATATATAAAATATAGAGACATAATATATATATATATATATATTTAAGACAACCTTTTTTCATGTCAGGCCCTCGGTGGAAAAATCAAAGCCTTTTCTTCTGCTTGGCTCGTCTCTCTGGCCCGGAGACATAATCAATACCCACAAATCAACGTGTTAACAAGAACAACTGGTGTGTGATCGAGTAACCCAGTGTGTTTATTGATTACGTGTCCTGCCGCGCATCAAGTCAAGTGCACTTTGCGTTTCATGTGCAAGCAGGAGGAATTAAAAAAAAAAAAAAAAAAAAGGGGTTAGGAATCTGGTTGGACGGGAAGAGTGATCAAACCGTCTGAATTGGGCCTCGCTGGCGTGCGGTGACGGCGTCCGGCACTTTTCTCTCAGTTTCTGCAGAGGAGGATCAGATGAGGGTTCAAGTCTGGGCAGGTCCCAGATAAACATTAGTGTGTGCAAAGGTTCTACCAGTGACTCATAGTCAAAAGAAGCGAAAACAGAAAAGGTCTCGGCCGTGGTTGTGATGAGTTTTGAAAGCGAGCTGAGGTTTCAGCCTCGCTGAGGTTTCAGCCTCGCTGAGGCGACGTCACAAACATACAATACCAAATCTTGTTATGTGTTTGATTATTGTCATGACTACTGAAATAGTTCTGGGCTGATAAACGCAGATGATGATCTGCTAAGTGAGAAAGACCATCACAAGCATTAAACTGCTTTGGTGACTCGAGGTATTGTAAGTACTAATTCATTCATAGTATGTGTATGGATATAAATTCCAACTAAATACAACGTGACCATCTCATGGAACTTTTGCAGAGAAAAATCTCCCTTTAAAGGTGAAATCTCCCCCAGCAGTCTAAACCTAAAGCAGCTTAACCGGGAAATGGTAGAGGGGGACCCGGATAAGCATTAAGCTTTTTGAAATAGGAGAGTTTTGGCCTGATTTTCCCAGGAGAGGAGCCTGATGACTGATCTCTGCTTCTCACACCGTCCAGAAAGAAGCGTTCTGAAAACACAGTGTCCTGCCGGGAGAACGTGGCAGTGACATCTATTTAAGATCTGATGGATCTGAGACGTCAGGAGCTTGAAAAGTCCAAACAAGAACTTTAGATTCTGTTCTAGATCTCACAGGAAACCGATGAAGACACAACCAACACAGCATAGATGTGACCTCTCCTGAAGGTTCCTGTCTGGACGCAGCGTTTCAAATCAAATTAGAGACCTGTATATACATTTACACTCACTTTACAGTCACTTTATTAGGTACAGCTGTTCAACTACTCACTGCCTTCTTCGTACTATATGGGTTAAACACAGATAGTATAGTGTACTGTGCATTTCCAAGGGGATTAAGAATGCTTTCTTTCTCAATCTATGCAACTAAGAATTAAGGCAGTTCTAAAGACAAGATTTCCTTGAAATAAACCTACTTTGTGTGTTTCATTCAGACAATAAAGAGACATTTTCCACATGCAAAAAGGATAGAATTGTTTATTCAATGAATGGACATCTTCCATCCATGCATCAGAATAATGATAATAGTTGTGTAATCCGATGCCGTTTCCCCGGATGGTGGTCTTCTCGTTCATAATCTGTAATAAAATCCAGACTTTATGAATAACGTCTCAGCAGCAGGGGTAATAACAAAAGCACAACTCAAACTGAAGCCAACTTCAGCTCGCAGCCAATCAGAGCTCAGCTCGTGCTCGCCGCGGCCAATCGCCGCTCCCGGGACGCTCGCGCACGGCGGTTTGAAGGGCGGTCCGGGCAGAAAGGGGAAAGTATGGATCAGAGAGTCGGAGCGACTCGGCGGAGCGACACGGTGCGCAACGTGGGGGCGGAGGACCGGGGCAATGGTGGGAAACAGTTAAAAAGAGATTATTGTTTATACCTCGGAAGGCGAGCGAGTATTAATTGTATGCTTCCCTCGCGCTCACCTGTGTGTTTACGTAAAGTTCGCCAACTGCAGTTGTGTTTTTGGACATTGTCGACACCTCCATGGCTCTGATAGCGACCGAGCAGAGCTGCAAGCTGAGCGGGACCTACAGCAGACCGGGGCCGCGGAGAGAGGCGCTCCACGGCCCCGCCGGAGGCTTCAGGGCCGGAAAGATGCACCCGAAGGACGCCGAGTATTCAACAGATGGTCTCCCCAAAGCCTTCCTGCACAGCCTCCGGACGCTGTATGACATCCTGGATGACGGCGGACGCGGCTACGTCCACATCTCGGAGATCGAGAGCCGCTGGCAGGGCGCCGACACCCGCGACCTGCCCGGCGGCGTGCTCGGCTGCCTCCGGAGGGTGACCCCTCCGCACGGCTGCCTCACCTTCGAGCGGTTCGTGGCCGGGCTGCGGTACTCCATGCTCAACCCGGACCACAGCTGCCACTTCAGGGCCCAGGCCGCCGTCCACCCGCAGCAGCCCCACAAGCCCGCGCCGCTGTCCGCGTGCGGCGTCGGCCCCCGGGTGGAGAACAAGGTCCGGCCGCTCGGTCCGAGCAACGTGACGAACACCCAGCCGCCGCAGCGGAGCCGGGCCAGGGCGGAGGAGGCGGCCGGGTACCCCTCCTCATGTGGACCGGCGAGGCACAGCGCGGTGTTCGAGAGGTCCGGCCGGAGTCTGGAGCGGATTCCCGTCGCTCCGGAGGCTGGTGGAGGAGGAGGCGGGGGGAACTACCGAGCCGAACCGGGCCAAGCCACCAAACCCAGCCCGCCTCAGCAGAGCAGGGTCCGGTCCATCGAGTCTCTTGCTCTGGAGTCACCGCAGCTCCAGGGACCGAGTGAGTACAAGTTCAAACCAAAGGAATGAAACGTGAAGGGCGACAGAGTTCAGAGGCTTTTAAGGTTTTAGTCCAATAATCACAGCTTCTGTCTCCACAGGGAAGAATGAAACCAACATGTGCGACTGAGAAAGAGAGAGGGCTCATCAATATACCACCAAAAAGACAGCTAATCTATATATATATATATATATATAAAGCTTTACCACTGCATTATCTTGTGTCTTTTTAAAAGCGTCTTGTATAACTATATAAACGCAGCTCCATCGTTAATCTTTCTAGTTTAAATTTCAGCTTTTAAACTAACCTGAATAGATGGACGGATCGATAATTGTCATTCAAATACAAATAAACACAATTCCGTTTGGAAGAAATGAGACAAACATCTTTCTCTAATTATCAAGTTTGCTGTAATGGATATCTTAAATCACTGCCGAGGTTTAGTTTCTTACTCTATACTCACCTTTTTATAGATTTCTACTGGAGATGCATTTTTAAAACTATTTGTTTCTAGATTAGCTTTTTTTCAACTCTAAAATTCCCTAAAACATGACATGATCTTACCAATATGAGTCAAACGAACATAAATTGAAATACAGTTACATAAAGAGGAGATAAGTAATGAATCTAGTCACCCATGAAGTTTCAAAATGAATAATGTGTTTTAGGATTTCTCCATCAATCAGTCTGCATGATCCGATTTTACTCTTTGCTTTGTGGTGATTTATTGGTCAATGTGACTTCCCAAAGAGTAATTGAAGTGTCACTGTGGTATACTTTGTTGTACTCTAATTACATTTTGATTCAATAAGTTAAGTGAACTTAACCCAGGGGGGGTCACAAACGGCCCAATTTCACCTTGTGTGGTCTGGACCAGTAAGAATAATCCCACGAGGAGCTTTCACTTTAAATTTCAAAGTTTTTTCTTTGTTGTTATGCAGACTATACATCATAAATGTCCATATTTTCACTAAATGAAACGACTGCTGAATAATGATTCCTTCTATTACGTGTTTTACCTTTTAAAAGGCCTTCTAATAGATACCCCTCTACATGCAGATAGAACTCCGATATAAAATGAATGTACTCCTCTTATTGAGCCACTTTAACCACTTCACTGGTCTCAAGGCGTTTGTCCGTCCCCCCCCCCCCCCCCCCCCCCCCCCCCCTTCATGACTGATTATCCATCAGACCAACACAGAACAGACACTTGAGACTAAATATTCCTGAGTGAACCATGAATATCTGAGCTGAAACGTCCACTGCAGTTTCAGCCTCGTATTGCAGATTAATTGGAAGCGCTGAGCCGTGACGTCCACACAAGTGTGGATCTCTGCAGAGTTCCTGCGTGTCAGTGTTGGTCAGTGTTGGTCAGTGTTGGTCAGTGTTGGTCAGTGTTGGTCAGTGTTGGTCAGCCGGCTGAAGCTCCCAGTGGGGGAAACTGTACTGATGCAGGAGGTGTCCGTGAGGCTCGGTGGCAGCGGGAACTGGAGTTCATCAACACATTTCTCAGGTATCGGTGTTACGTCACAGCATAAACGGGGTCAGATTGAGGTCCTCCGTTTCTGGGCTGGTTTGAGTAATTAGCGTTGTTAAAACCACAGGCCGGGTCAAAGGTCGTGTCTGGAAGTGTGGAGATGCTACAACCCTGTGACTGACGGAGGGGTGACGCCATGGCTGGAGGATGGAGACGCTTGGAGCTTCGTCATTTGAGTTCTCATCATCCTCTTGATGCATACAGCCTCTCCTATAGAGCCGCGGCTGATCTCCTTTGCTCTGGCAGTCCTTTCACATTCACTCAAGTCTGTCCAGGTTTGCCTCGGTGGACTCGGTCAGGTTTAATAGGCTTTAATAAGAAGGACTCGCTGCTCGCCCCAACGATCCTGTTGCTTTTCACATGAATAGACGATAAATACTGTTAATTGGCAGAAATAAATGTGGACATGCCTCTTTTTTTATTTATTTTTTATTTATTTTTTTATTTTGGCGGTCTTCAGAAAAACAAACGGAACAAACACTAAATTATCAAACTGATCTGCTGAAAGGGTGCCAGTTAAATCCAAAGCTTATACATTCAATATATACTATACACAAGCTTTATATATACTGGTTATTCATGCACATCAAACATATACATATGTACACACACATATATATATATATACACACACAAAATTGAAAAATAACATTTACAAAAGATAATATACTATTTAAATTTAATCAATTACATTTTAAATACAAAATATAGTGTGGCAATACTTAAATTAATAATATTCTCCACAGTCCCTCCTATCTCCTAACAGTCCCTCCTATCTCCTAACAGTCCCTCCTATCTCCTAACAGTCCCTCCTATCTCCTAACAGTCCCTCCTATCTCCTAACAGTCCCTCCTATCTCCTAACAGTCCTTATCTCCTTTCCTATCCACTACAGAAGTGTTTAAGTGGCGGCCATGATTAGGAGCGTTGGAATTCTCACTAAGCTGAGGAAAGGAGGCTCAATGCTTCCTTTAGAACTTCCTTTTAGCCTAGGAACCACTGCTTCCTTTAGAACCTCCTTCAGCCTAGGAACCACTGCTTCCTTTAGAACCTCCTTCAGCCTAGGAACCACTGCTTCCTTTAGAACCTCCTTCAGCCTAGGAACCACTGCTTCCTTTAGAACCTCCTTTAGCTTAGGAGCCACTGATGTTTCTTTAGAACCTCCTTTAGCCTAGGAACCACTGATGCTTCCTTTAGAACCTCCTTTAGCTTAGGAACCACTGATGCTTCCTATAGAACCTCCTTTAGCGTAGGAGCCACTGATGCTTCCTTTAGAACCTCCTTTAGCCCAGGAACCACTGATGCTTCCTTTAGAACCTAGTTTAGCCTAGGAACCACTGATGCTTCCTTTAGAACCTCCTTTAGCCCAGGAACCACTGATGCTTCCTTTAGAACCTAGTTTAGCCTAGGAACCACTGATGCTTCCTTTACCTCTGTAAAGGTTGCTGAAGCACAAAAGGTCCTGAAAGATGCATACTCCACTTCCCACGCAAAGTTTGTGATCTAAAAAAATGAACTTTGCCGGAGAATGTTGGTACCGGAACGACAACTTAGAACCTTGAGCAGCACATGCTGGAGACGGGGAACCTGGCAGCGCTGACTGTGACTGGGGAATTGAACCAGATTCATTTCATGCATTTATTATCTTCAGATATCAGACTTACTGATTCACGTGATCCTAAACAGCCGAGCTGCAGAGTTCTAGATGGTTCTTTAGTGGAACGTTACTGCTGAATCAGCAGAACCATGTTCACTTTATTAGAATATTAGCGCCGGCAGTTTTATGGAGTGAAATGTTTGATCAGTGAGGAGTTCAGATGTTTCACTCTCGCTTGGCCTCCCGGTTGGTTGACCAGCAGTGTCCATCCTGTAATCTCCTCCACGTACAGCCAGACCCGCTGGGATTAGTCCAGATTACAGCGGCGAGGCCACGGATCACCGCAGAAGCGAAATCTCACATCGTCGCAAATCTCCTGCCGCTCCTGGTGGAGGGGAAAGCACCTCCAGTTAACTCTTCAACGCCTGTCGTTAGGAGTTTACCTCACATAGCGTTGGCGCCAAAACAAACGCTTTGGGTTGAGAGAAATGGCGGTTCTGAAGAGAAACACTGGCGGGTTCACTTCTTTCTCTTTAGGTTCAGCTGCTCAAGAAAGATCTGTGCATGGAACGCGTATGATGAACGTTGAAGGTGTTATTTATCATTTAGAGGGGTGATGTCAAACACGAAGAGTTTGACTCTTCTTCAGTGAAGATGAAGCGAAACACAAAAAAACAACTTCCATACAAACTCCTCCTTCAGCAGCTATGAAACCTAGAAACTGTATTTTCAAACTTATCTTGGTGAAAATGTCTTTTTTTTTTTTTATTGAAGCCATCAGCTAAAGTGCTGCACTTTGATTATTACGCACATTTTCCCCGTGTCCATCTCATTCCATCTCAGTTTACAGCTTCACAAACGCCACCAAGCCAGATTAGTTTGGGTCTGAACATTAGAACAAGCTGATTGTGTGTTTGGGTTTCACCAGTTGTGTGTTTCACAGCTTTAAGCTCACATATTTATTCCTGCTCAACTTGAACTCGCTCTCAGTCAAACAGTCACAGCGTCATGAGAAGCTGCAGCCTTTAAATTTTAATTAATGTTTTGTATTTCTGACTTTTTCCTGACGCTACTAACAGATCACAGCGCCCTCCTGTGGTATAAACTGGAAGCTTGATGTGGATTTATCTGGAGATTTTCCCACCAATTTTCTTTTTTATTTAAATGACTTTACAAACTAAAATACAGAAAGTATATTTGTATCGTCCCTTTTTGATGTGCAAGGTTGTTTAATTTGCTTTACAGCAGTAAAAAAAAGACAAATGTAGTCCTACAAAGAAAGAAGAATAAAAATACTATAGCAAAATAAACTCCACTCAGTTCATAAATGAAGAAATTTAAGTTAAAACATTTTTGTCTCAAGGCTGCGAGGATAACCTCTTAGAGGTCAATAAAACGCTTAATTTTATCTTTGGAGTGAACACAGCTCTGATTCTGAATGTTTTAAAGTGCACATTGTTCAAAGAGAATATTTAATTTTGATTCCAAGTGAAGTACACGGAAGTAAAAAGTGGAAAAATGCACGACAATAAATAGATATATGGGTAAAATAGCATAACGGATGTTAAAATAAGGCACGTAAACATACAAAAGTGAAAATGTAGAATCCTGACAGGAAGCGTTCACCCCAGGGTTCAGCCACTGTCGTCATTGTTAATATCTCTTCACTCTGTCACCCTGAACACGTCGGACAGTAATGAGAAGACGCATTCCTGCGTGTTTTCGCTCTGAAACCTCCGTCTCGTCTTTGTCCAGGTGTCGTCAAATCCGGTTTGCCGAGGTCTCAGAGTGAATCAGCCACGGGATTCACCGGCGGCTCCCGGAGACATGGGCGGAGTCGGGAAGAGCAGCGGAGACACACGATCTCCAACGGAGTGGATTATGGAATGGTTGGTACACACACGTTTACACACCGACAGCTGTTTTGGTTAAGGCGTTGGACAGGTTGAGGTATGAAGACGGACGTTTTAAAGTTCTTGACAAGCAGCGGCCCGTCACTGGGTCGCTCGTTACAGGTTCATATTGTGTACTCGCGTCTTTCTCAACTCGATTACAACAGTTTCTAATGGTACTAATCTCAGGTGGGGCTTCAGGATCACAGAGAAACAACAGAAAATGCTCCGTTTTTACATTTTCATTCCAGAAAAGTTTCATTTTCACACAACAACGTTTTGAAAACAATGTTTGTTTTTCACGGACACAGCAGAAACACTGAAAACGATGTCGCTGGCATGCCGGGCCACAAGGTGGTGCTGTTCTTACAAAGAAACGGAACCATCGTCTCTAAACATGAACACTGGGAGAACACAGACATTGTAGGGGACAGACCACCAAGTTGGATTGTTATTATGGAGACTGTCAAAATAAAAGTCCCAGGAGAATCTGGACTGGGAGTCGTGACACTCTGGAGGAAAATGTTGTTCTTTTTTGTCTCTACTGAGCATGTGCAGAACAACGAGTTACTACGGAGGTGATGTGCAGCAGCAGCCTTTCAAGAAAGTTGTGTTTTCCCCGTTTCCACGGAGACGGAGCATTTTCGAATAGTTCCACCTTTGTGAGACGTTTTCAGGAAGTTGTTTTCAGTGACTCCCAAAACGCAACAGAACTCTTCTGTTTTAATTTGAAAATAACTTTTTTTTCTTTTGTGTGTAAACGGAGCCAGAAACATGTTGTATCATCAATGTCCGGTTGAGTTTTAGAGTAAATACTGCAGGTACTGAATGTATATTAAGGACGTTTTCTCATCATTGTCGGGACACATCTTCTGGAGTTTTCATGTCTTTGGAGAAAAATGAAAGCAAGTTTCCTCCTGTGGTCCTTGTCTTTTTCTGAGGAAGTCCACTAGAACGTCCTCACGAGGTCGGAGACCGTTATGGTTCTTTAGTTTTGGTGCGTTTCTGTCTGAACGGTTTGTAAACTCACATTCTGGAGGCGATCGTCTGTCCTTTTCTTTTTGAGGTGAAAACATGCTTGGGGGTTAAAGTCATGACACTCTGGAGGCAAATGTTTTTGTACCTGGTAATCTCAACATATAACAACAACACTGTAAATCAGACAGTAGAGAGGTTAAAGTTGTGACGTCTATAAAATGAGACTCGGAACTAGAAGGCCGTTAGTTTGAGTTTCTTTATCAAGTATTTTACAAATATAAAGAAAAAGAAAACCTTCCGTCATGTTACACGAGGAGGATCTCCAGTTTAGGGCTTTTCCTCTCTTCCACCTACAATTGGCCCACAGATTCCCCTCCCATCCCCCCCCCCCCCCCCCTCGCTCTGCCCCTCCCACCCTCCGGTCCGGAGCTCATGCCTCCTCCTCCTCTCACTCTCCGTCTCTCTCTCTCTTCTCTCTCTCTCTCTCTCTCTCTCTCTCCCTCCGCCTCACCATTTCTCACTCTTTTCCAGCTCACCTCTTCTCCCTCCTTCTTCCCGTGTTTGTCTCTCCGTCTCTTCTCCCCCCCCCTCCTTTGGTCTTGGGAGGCAAACTGACCGACCTCCCCTCCTTTTCTCCTCTTGGCCTCTGCTTTCCCACCCTCCTCCCCCCTCCTCCCCCCCTCTGTCCCTCCCACCCTGGCCGACTTGGCCCACTGCTGTCCCGATGGTAGTGAGCCGGGTCAGGCCCAGGGGCCTGCTGGGAGTGGAGGAGTCTCTGGGGCGGCCCGGCCCAGCCTGGACGGCCGTGTGGGCCGCCTACACCACCGTCTTCATCCCCCTCAGCAGCAGCCTCTACAGCAGCAAGGCCCTGCACTTCTTCCTCTGGGTGAGTCCGGGGGGGGCAGAAAGACGGAGGGATGGAGGGGGGGAACATCCCACTTTGAGACGAGTTTGGGTTTGAAGATGACCAGCAGGTTGTTTAACTGTCAGCTGCGTCTGCAGGAGAGGAAAAGTCCTGCTGCTGTTGTGATTCCATGTCGAGGACACTTGAGGGTATTTATCTGTTTTTGTTTTTTCAGGGTTGAAACGGTTAAATGTGAGCAGATGCTACGGTTTGATATGTTCAATTGTAATTTCTCTAGGTGCCAGTTGCAAACGTAGAAAAATAAAAATCTGGTTTAAGAGCTGTAGACGTGTATTTTTATAAAGATATTAATCTTTATTTATACAGCACCCTCTATAAACAACGTGCAACTCAACTGTCTAACAGGAAATATGACAATAATTTCATTAAAATGTAAAGTCAATCTTAGCTTTTTGTCTTTACACTATCCCGACGTTTTGGTTTAACTAATCTTAATTTACAGTAACATTCCAAACTATTGAAAATAATGAAATTATATATTTTGTTTCTTAAATATATTTCTTAAAATAAAAATCTGTTTTTGTTGGGAAAGAAAAACAATCTGATCAACCTTTTCCACTATTTTATGCTTCTTTTGCTCATTTAATCACAAAAAAAAACACATTTTAAAGAAATTAACGGAACAATTTCTCTTTATTTTGGTGAGTTTTTTTAAACTTTGTTTATTGTCTCTGTGCCGTTGTGTTGCCGTGCTGCGAGGTCGGGAGGAGCTCTTTGTCGGCGGCGTTTGAAAGGTGGTTGTGTTGTTCTTTGTGTTTTCAGCCAAACAGCTTGTGTAGCAGGGAGTCCTGTCATTGTGTGTGTATTCATGGCTGCTCATTCAGCCAGAAGCGAGCACACAAACACACACATGTGTGGTGTTTTCCATCAGTTCGCTGCGCTTCTGTTTACTTTCTTTCTTTTTTTTAACTGTTTCAATCTGCTTTGGCTTCTTCTGCACTCAAAAAAACCCCAACAAAGGCCACAGAATTGGCTTTAATTGACTGAACACTTGATGTGACCTACTTTTTGCAGTAAGTTTCTGTAAAAATATTATGAAATGCAATTTAAAAAAAAAAAAAAAAACCCGCTTTGAAAATGCTTGCGAACTTTTGAAACGCTGCTCCTGCTCACCACGGCTGTAAAACAGTTCTTCTGCACATGCTCAGTAGACGGTTAATAAGAACAATGTTTTCCTCCAGAGTGACACGACTCCCCGTCCAGATTCTCCTGGGACTTGGTACTTTTATTTTGACAGTCACCATAAAAACAATCCAACCTGTTCGTCTGTCCATTAGAATGTCCGTGTTCTCCTGATGTTAATGTTTAGAGCGTAAAGTCCTCTGCATGTGTGGTTTCATTACAAAAATAAACAGCGCCCACTAGAGGCCCTACATGAAAACTACATCATTTAGACAATGGAAACGTACATTGTTCTCTATAACGTTGCTGTCTAAATGCGAAACCCAAACTATGCGTTTTCACTTGAAATGTTTGACCAAGTAGATTTTCTCCAGTGTGACTGTGGTTCCTCACACATTCATGCAGCTTGACACTCGGCCAAGCCCCCACGACCCCCCCCCCCCGCTCTCCTCCGTGTGAAAGAGGAAGAAGAAAAATTCTGCACGAAGTTTGATTACAGCGTCGGTCTGCACTGCGTAACCCGTCGTCTGAGTGTCGGTGAGAGGAATTTAGCGAGCGGCTGGAGGGCTGGAAGATGACACACCGGGTGGCTGGATGCCAGCGTCCAGGCCTGGACCGCGGCCGAGCGCTGCACAGACAGCCTGGTCAGCACAACCCGGCCTCGCTGAGCTGCAAACGGACTCACACATCCCTCTGTTCCCCTTTCTCACACACACACACACACACACACACACACACACACACACACACACACACACACACACACACACACGGGGGTGGCCATAGTTGAAGTGGCTCCGCTGTTTACCCTATTCTTAGGTTGCTTCGCTGTTGCCATGACGCCGAGCTGATTGCTCCTCTAAACATTGTTCGGGACTGAGGGAGAGAGAGAGAGCGAGCGAGGGTCCGGCACAATTGGCGTGGCGCCATTGTCCGGCGCCATGACAATAGAGCGCGCCGCAGATGCCCTCGTGAAAAGACGAGAGTTTGCCGGCCGCTCAAAATCGACGATGAGAGTTAATCTTGGCTGCAGTGGAAAGGTTCTTTTCACGGCCGCCTCGGAAATATGAGAACATTTTTCTATCTTTCTGGTCTCTGTGGAGAAACTCTTAAAAAAAAAAAACACGACTTGGGGCACAAATCAGTTTGTTTTTGTTTTTTTTAAATTGTCAAAGTTGATGGTTTTATTTTTCAGTTTTATTTATACAGCGATACCGTAGCTTCGGCATCTCGTGACACTTCAGTTAATAAACCCAAGAAATTCTACTTTCAAAAAGACGAGGAAAGACTTGACCAGGGGGAATCCTCCACCACTGTTAGTTCATCGGCCACATGCAGCCCGACACTGAAAGATGTTCCATAATAACCTTTAAGTTTAACCTTTAGATCATTTATTTGTTGACTGTACGTGATGGAAATGTGTGTATTTTCACGAAAAGATATGATAGCCTCCTGAAAACAACTCCAATCTCAACAAAATGCAGTGAAAAGTCCAAAGAACTCCTGCAGCTGTTGCATTCTGGGTGTTTTCTTCCCGCGTGGATCTGAGCCGACATGTTGTCCTCTTAACACGCTTCCTCTTTTCTTTTTAAATTCTCCACCCGTGCAGCTGAAGCAGATGAAGGAGCTGGAGCAGGAGAAGGACTCGCTGCTGGCGGGCCTGGAGGTGGTGGAGCGGGCCCGGGACTGGTACCAGGGCCAAATCCACAACGTGACGGAGAGACAGCGGCAGGTCGGCCAGAGCTCCCACTGCGCCGTGAGTCTACAACATGGCCGCCAAACTCCGCCGGCCGCAACCGAATCTGGAGCGGCGGTGCAAAACAGTTTCAGGGAATTGAAGTTTTCTTGGTGTAACGACCTCGGAGACGTCTCCACGGGGGGTCGGGGGGGACGCCGTCCGGCTCTGTTGGTCAACAGAGTTTAGACAAATTGGTTTTCTTCATCTGCTTCAGAAAAAGAATATTAAAGAGAATTAATATTAAAGAGAATTAATATTAAAGAGAATTACAGGAAATGAAACCAGACTGCATCAGAGGAGCTTTTAAAACTGTTTGAAGTTATTATGCAAGTTCAGTTGTACTCCTGCAAGTATTCATTGTTCTTGATTAGTTATCTTTTTTCAGTAACTTGCTTATCGTTTGCATATTCAGAAAAATAAATACAAAATGGAGCTCCTGAGTTGCTGCACTTTGTTTTCAGTTCATATTACAGATTTTTCTTAAAAAAAAAAAAAAAATCCTCTTCCTTGAAATGTGCTTTCTTATTGTTTTAAGGTTGTTTTTTTTAATGTTTTCTCAGGATTTCTTCACAGAAGCCAGTCAGAGTCGCATGAATGTTCTCATTCCCAAACTACAAGAAGTCAACCGTTGCCTTAATGAGCTGATTTCCTGCACCAGGATGGTGAGAAGTCTTCATTTCTCCCACAAATGTTTTCCTTTTCTTCACTCTGGGGTTCAACAAGAGTGAATTATTAATCTCTCTGTGCTTCAGTTCCTATTTTAATGAACAAAATGTGGAGTTTTGTTTTGCTCCTGCATGTAGTTTAACTGGAATTAGATATTCACATTGTGGGACTTGGATTAGGAAGGTCTGGTGTGTGTGGAGAAGCCGACCATCTCCGGGTGTTTTACTTTGGGAGAGCTCCTCCTTCGTCTGTGTGTGTGTGTGTGTGTGTGTGTGTGTGTGTGTGTGTGTGTGTGTGTGTGTGTTCATTACAAAAACAAATAACAGCGCCCACTACTGGTCCCACTTCAGAACGTTGTCGGTGTAAATGAGTCGTCACAACAGCTGGATGAAAATGAAATCTGATGTGTAGAAAGGATTTTCCTTCACCACCGGTTCTTCTCTCGTTTCCCGCCAGCCGTCGTTTCCTTCCAGCGGCGCTCAGCCAGCGGCGCTCGCAGCCAACCAGCAGCCTCCGGGCCCGGCGCCTCCTCAGGCCATCCAGAGGCTGAAGGACCAGAACCGGCTCCTCACTCAGGTAACGACCAGCGCCCGGCGCGTCGCCACGCCCCCCCCCCCCCCCCCCCCCCCCCCCGAGTCGCCGCCGTGTCTCATCCGGCCTTCCTTTGCCCTGGCAGGAGGTGACGGAGCGGAGCGAGCGCATCGCCCAGCTGGAGCAGGAGAAGTCGGCCCTGATCAAGCAGCTGTTTGAGGCTCGGGCTCGCAGCGCGCAGGACACCAGCGCCATGGACTCCACCTTCATCTGAGCACTCGCCTCTCTGCAGGTCCTGGTTACCTCCCTGTCGGCAACGCACCTTCAACCCCCCCCCCCCCCCCCCCCCGCCCCCCCCACCCCGAATCAAAGCATGCACTACCTGGATGTGAACACTCCTGATCGACCCGGGAACAGAAAGCTTTCTTTCACCCCCACTAATCTGAAAAGCCTGGAACAGTCGGCGACATCAAACGGGTCTCATGATGGCGTCGCTCCACCTCTTACAGGATTACCGGTTCTGGACTCCAACACACTCGGCTGTTTGTACACAGGGTGCAGTTTGTACCGAGGGGGGTGGAGGGGATCTACCGCCGCCATTCTCTTCATTCCTTCTCATCAAATCCGTCACTCCACAGGCAGAGGACGAACTCAAACTAAGAACTCAAACTCCATGTCGGGCTTCAGGAGTTTCATGTTAAAAGATTTCAATAGTTAGAATCCAGAGACGAGAACAAGCAGAAGTTAAAAGTTTTTACTATTTGATGTTAAGAACAGAATCACAAACATTATCGTCAGTGTTATTCAAACAACAAAACTTCCTTGGCTGTAAACGATCTCGGAGCAGCAGATAAACAGTAAGAAAATAATAAAATCTAGTTTAAAAATAACATAAAAAAATGTAAGATAAGGTGCATAAAACAAGAATGGCCAAATCTTAAATATTGATTTACCAAAGTTTTGCCTTTAACTGATTTAAACATTTGAGTGATTGTGAGTGCTGCCATACACATATATATATATATATATATATATATAAACAAATATCATTACTGCAACATTATCGCTTATTGTTTACCTGTTTTCACCACAACGTTTCAAGTGGAAACGCAGCGTCTTTCTGAAAACGATATCCGTTTACATGGACACGGCAGAAACGCTGAAAACGATGTAGTTTTCATGTAGAGCCACTAGTGGGTGCCGTTGTTTGTTTTTTGTAATGAGACACACTCGGAGACCAAGACGCTCTAAACATGAAGACGGGGAGAACACAGACATTCTAGTGGACAGACCACCAAGTTAGATTGTTATTACGGTGACTGTCAAAATAAAAGTATGAAGTCCAGGCGAATCGAGGGAGTCATGACCCCACGGAGGAACCTTTCTTCTGAATGGCTCTACTGAGCATGTGCAGAAGGACTATTTCCTATGTTCATGGTGCGCGTGTGCTCTAGCCGTGTTTTAAGAGATGACGAGTTTTGAAAAAGTTCCATCTTGGGAGCAGTTTAAAAAAAAATATATATATATAATTTTCAGTGGCCCAGAGCACCGTCGTCGTGTAAACGGACAGCAAAACGCTTTTCCATTTTAACTTGACGGGGCCATCGCCTGCTTTCTTATCAGGGCTGGAAGTAGTTTTAAATTAATTCAGAAAATCCTGATTTTAAAAGGTTTTCATTGTCGAAACCCGTTCTCTCTCAAACCTCGGTTTAAATCTTCCACCTGATCGTACACTCTCATGGCAGCTGTGTTGAGACATTTAGAGTTTCCGGTAAATACAGGCGAGGATGGAAGTCTTGTTCTAAATGCACCGTTTGTCTGTGTTTTGTGAAACACATTTTCCCGGGAGGATTTCCCTCGTCTCTGCTCGATGCATCCGTCACACATCAGACACGGATATTGTAAAATCCAGGGAAAATAAGAGGAAACTTGGTCTGACTCCGATATTTGAAATGTTACAAAAAGTTTACTCAAGAGATTTGTCCCAAACCTCCCACTCTCCCAGGAGGGAAACTCCCAGTTTGACCCCATTCTAAGAAACGTTTCCCACTGGGAAGTGGAACATTTCCCACACCCCAGTTTACATGCATGCAACCATCATACCAGTCAAACTCGCCTCATTACATTTCCACTAGTTTAAGTTAAAACGATTTTTTTTTTCTAATTGTAAAGCTGGAAACATTGCTGCCCCCTGCTGGTTCCTTCACAAATTGCACCCTGTTAGTTCCTTTCACCCTGAGTCTGCTCCTGTTTGATCTCGGCACTCCAGAAAGCTGCTGGATACCTGTTTGTGTTGGAATAAAATGCCATTTATATATATATATATATATACACACTCCTAAAAATGAAAACAAAAGCTCAGCTGCTCCCGCTTGCTGTGACTTATCAACTACCTTTTTATTGATTTAATCCTTGAAGGAGACACTTTCAGCATCTCCTTCTTTTTTTGATGTCAGATTATTGACCAATAACATGTTTACCTGAATATTTCTTGCTGGTTTTTACAGGCGGTACGAGCAGTTTGTGTTGCGTAGTAGCGTGTCGGATGTTTTTAAATGTTTTGAAGGTTGCAGTATGTAACAAGGGTGTAATGTCACTTTTGTCCTTCGGGTGGCAGTGAGTTTCAATTCTTAGTGAAGAGTCTCGATTCCTAGCCTGACTCACGACGCCACCTTGTGGTATTACGAGGTGGACGACTTCTTGTTAAGCTGATATGTTAACTTCAATTTCAAATCACGACGCAGACCTGCGACTGAACTGATGTTTCGTCCCGATTCAGGTCATTTTCTTCTTCATGCTTTAAGCAGAAAATCTTACATACTGTACTTGAAAGTCGATGGCGCAGAATACAAGACGATGAGATGTTGGGCCGGCGACGGATTGGAGACATTTGGAAGTTTGCACGTAGAAGAAAGCTGCGGAGGGTGAAGGTGGTGCCGAGGTGGAGAGCCTTGCACGGTCTCAATGTTTGAATAGGACGTGTTCATTGAACTGTGCGTCTCCAGGAGCAGCGTCGCCCCCCGGTGGTAGAAGGTGAATGTGTTCCACGTAAAAGAATGACAGAAAATCGCTTTGGCGAGCCGGAGCTGCGGCTCCTCTCTCACAGTGGCTCATATTTATCCTCTTAAAGAGATTTTAGGTTAAAAACCTGGAGATTACAGCTGTCGTGTCCCTTGTATGTGAGCCTTTTACGTTAAAACCAGTTTCAGCTTGGGGCTGAACTGTGAAGAACATTTCCACAAGTTTACAGGGGTATTTAGTTGGAGGGTGGTGGTAGAATATTAAAAGTCCTAGTTTTTGTAACGGATGTATACGGTACTGTCGGGGCGTCTGTTTTGGTTGTTTTCTTGCTGCTCAGACGACATTATGTGTGAAAGTCCTTTTCTTCTGCTTTCCTTTGAGAGAACTCAGCAGGAATTAATAAAAAAAAAAAAAACTAAAACTGACCCAGCAGGGTTGAATGTGCTTATTTGTGTGGATTTAAATCCCTTGGATGTGTTAACATCAGTGGTGTGTTCATTATTCTAACGGTCGTATTTTAAAGGTTTCGGGCTGTATCCTGAAGGAGAATCCTCGTATCGTTGTTACACGATGCAGTCACACCGTTTGACCACTTTTGTGTCTTAAATGACCCAAATAGCTCAGAAAACGAAGTGTCGCCAGCTCTAATGCTCCTGAGCTGAAACTGTTTGTCTGAGTCCGGGCGGCTGGTCATTGAATGCTATTGGTTCTTTTCCATTTGGGGGCGGGGCTTCGCCAAAGGTCTATTGTGAGTATAACCACATAACCTATAATGTAATCTCTTCCGCTCAGGCAAACGGTGTTTGTACGTCTTGGTCCGACGGTGGTGGACGATGTGTCTTTATGTTAGCTGGCGTTATGGAGGACGTGTCACGTTTGACAGATTGACCACGCCCCCTGCTGTCAGTCCGCTTCGTCAGGACTCCACAGGTGTAGGACAGCATCTCCACTGCTTCACATACCCAACGCTTGTGGCCGGGAGGACGCCGTCGAAATATGTCCAAAAGGTATGTTGGGGAAAAAAAACGTCCTTCGAAAATAAAATCCTTCGAAAGCCAGTAGAGGCGTAACGAACCAACCTCGGTGAACTAAAAGGTCATGTGACCTTTACTTGAGTGAAACTTATTTGCCAAATATCCCAGAAGTCATCTTGACCCAACACCAACGGCTCTAGTTAAATAATTGATCTCCTCCCTCTCCCTCCGGTCAGCCATCTAACCTCAACCTCGGTGTCCCCCTGGGCTCTGTCCTCGGCCCGTCCTTTTCACGGTTTGTCTCCGCCCCCTTGGCAGTATTCTCCATAGAATGTCACTGCTATGCGGACGACGCTCTGCTCTACCTTTCCATTAATGATGCTAGAAAAATGTCATTACTTGAGTATAATATGTGCACTGTGCTGCTTTATAAAACTCTAAATTATTTAAAAAAAAACAACTTATTAACCTTTCCCAAATTGCTGCTTGAGTGAACGTTCCCAGTGGGAAACTCCCAGTTTGACTGCATTCATATGCATTTTTCCTGATAAGAGATATTTCCCACTTTATTGTTATTTAATGTTTTTTTTTGTTTTTCCCAGTTTAATTTGAAATAAATGAATCCTCACATGTGTGCATTAGTCCCTTTTGAAGACTGAAGTAATTCTGACACTGGAGCAGATAACTGAACTCATCTCAGTTCAGGAGCCACAAACGGCCCAGTTCAATCTGGGCCGGACTGGGAAAATACTCCAATGATTAATATTTGGGATTTGAACCTGTGAACATGCTTCTGCGTCTACGTTCTGCAACCATCTCACATGAATGAACTGTCTCACCGCATCACAGCTTTTTTTTCTCAGCATTAAAACTTTGAGGCGTCCCGCCGTCATTTCCATGTCCTTTGTTTGTTTCACATTGTCGTCATTTAAAATGCAAACGGGGAAAAACATGTATGAAAATGATCCGGAGTGATCCGTCCGGCTCACTTCGCTTATGTAAAATAACATCAGATGATCTGAATAATGGAGAATGTTAGTGCTGCACTTTCACATGAGATTAAATCTGTTCGTATCAATGAGCCTGAACTGAACCAGCGTGAATACATATTTAGATGGAGGAAAAATACGAAGAAGTCGATCATTCGGTTTGGTCTCAAATCTCAATATTTCTCTTCGTCCACAGTGATTGGACGTGTTCTGATGACGAGTTCAGGGTGTCCAGAGCTCCACAATGTCTCCATGTTGGACAGCTGATGTCACACTGTGGAACCTTCCTCTCAACAACTCCACGACGTGCAAAGATCCTGTGTGACGCCTCAAAGATTTCAAATTTCGTTCAGTTGTTTCAGTTTTAAAAAGTGTGTTGCTCCAATCGGCCAATCAGAAATCAAACCCTATATAGTGTCATCGGGGGTTCAGCCAATCCCAATCAAGGTAGGCCCTCCCTTTGACTCCTCCCACAATTAGGCAGCTCTGCTCTGGCACATGGCACCACGAGAGGAAGTACTTCCTCCTCTTCCCAAGATGGGCATGTGTGGGCGGAGCCAGTCCAGCTCACACAGACACAGCAGATTCTGAATGTAGCTCCTATGATCCAAAATATTGATACTTCCCAAAACAATCTACCGTATTTCCTGGACTATAAATTACACCAGAGTATGAGTCATACCGCTCAAAATGCATAATGAGGAGGGAATGATCTCGACCTCGTCATCCAGCATATCACATCATACCTCATCGTTGTGTAGCATCATATCGTACCACATTGTGTCCTATCGTCCCGTAGCCTGTGATTATATTGTACTGTATCATATTACATCATATATCTTAACACATTGCATCATACTATTATGGACCATATCGTATAGTATTTCATAGTATCTCATCGTATCTCATTTCAGTGACTGTAGCTTTACTTTGGAGATCAGTAACTCCAATAACAAATGAACTGATAGTCTCCTAATTAAAAAAAGATTTATACTGCGTGTACAATCAACTTCAAATTGCAGTACTGATAGAACCTTCTTTCAAAATACAACACAACTGGACGGATGAAGTGCTCTGAGTCAGAACTCCTGAGAAAGTTCAACTCCACTCTTTAATCATTTTAATTCACATTCGGTGTGAATGTAATAAAATAAACTGAAAAGTACATTTAATACTGACAAAAGCACTAAACTTGATTCCATTTAAATCATTTTTTTGGATTCTAAAGTCGGTTAACGTTTGTTTCCACCTGTAACCTGCCTAGTGCCTAGTGCCAGACGTCAGCGTGTGCATGTCGGCCTCCTGTAACATCTTACACGTCGTTACGCTGAATTTAATCAGAAGTGATTTCCAGGACCGTTGCATCACTTGTTTACGGGCAGTTTTCCGTCACTTTCTTGCATCACTGCCGATCGAACGGCTGACGACTTGCCACAACACGTCCTCCACACTCGTCCCCTTGTCCTCGCCGACTGCTGCAGACCAGACCTCCTTTTGGGATTCGGACCATTTTCCTCCTTTTTCACTTCAAATTTCTGCCATTGATTGTGGGGGTGGGGGGGTAGTGTTGAAGATGGAGGCCTGGGGGGCCAAACGAGACGTGGTGGCACCCAGAGGGAGCTCCTCGGCGCCCACGCCCTCACCTCCACTCTGATTGGACGATGGGACTGAGAGCCGGGATCCCTCAAGTGTTGGCTCATGTTACCAGAGATGTTTTCTGTGCTTTTTTTTTTTTTTTTGTGTGGAGTTGTGGGGGGGATGAGTGTTTTCTCCCACTCGGAGCAGACGGTCAGAGTGAAGAGCGGCGGCTTCCATCGTCCCCTCAGGTGAGTGACAGAACCGTAAACGTCCTTCAGAGTCGACTCCTTTTTATTGGACCTGCTCCTGCAGTAAAACTGGATCGGTTGCACATTTGCATCTCATCTTCCCCCTCATGCGCTCCCCAAGGCTGCACGCAGCTTTATGAAAATACCTGACTGAATACTTAGATCAACACTGCTATCTGTGTATCTGTGTATATCTAAGTATTCAGTCAGGTATTTTCATAAAGCTGCGTGCAGCCGTGGGGAGCGCATGAGGGGGAAGATGAGATGAAGAGTCTGCAGGGCGAGGGCAGATAGCTGGAGGACGGGAAGGTAAGAAGCTCTGGCTTCACACGCGACCTTTAATATCTTGCGTCGGGTTAAATAAAGTACGTCTTACTTGAGGGGAAGTTTAATCACGATGAAACTCAGGACTTTACATTGAACCTTTTCTGAGTTCTTCGGTAATTTAGGGGGATATTTTCAGGGTGGTGGAGTCGTCTGTCTTTTCTTCGTCTTGAGGACACTAGAAGACTCAATCATTTACATTTCCATTTACTTTTAACAATAAAAGATTATATATGAAGTTGGCAAGTAATTCTCAAAGTTTTGCACGAGTTTTCTTCAGACTCGGAGGAGAGATTCTGCAGGTCCAGTTGGACTGAGGCGCCAGAAAGAAGGACTGAGATCAACAAACAACCTCCTTGTATCGTCTGATAATCTCCTCCACGTTTTGCTCCAGTTGCTCGTCGATCCTGATGTTTGTTCTTCCGACAGGTCTCTGTTCCTCCCGGTCCGATCGGGCTGCCATGGAGGTTTTCTACGTCAACTCCTCGGTGCTCTTCGTCTCCCGCAGGCCGGTGAACAGCAGCCCGGCTGAGCAGACGGTGTACTCGCAGTGCCGGGACATGCCCACCGTCATCATCTGGTACCTGGGCCTGCAGTTCACCAACATGTTCCTGGGCATCCCGGCCAACATCATGGTGCTGTGGCTCATCCGCAGGAACAAGGGCGACTCCTCCACCTCGGACATCTTCATCCTCCACCTGGCGGTGCTGGACGTGCTCTTCTGCCTCATCCCGCCGCTGGAGCTGGCCAACCTCGTCTTCCTCACCACCAGCAGCACCTGGTACGTGCTGCGCTTCTTCTACGGCATGAAGGACTCCTCGCCGCTCTTCCTCTCCTGCATCTGCCTGGACCGCTACATGGCGGTGGTGCACCCCATTACCTTCACCGAGCTCAAGGACCGCCGCCACCGGGCCGTCCTGGCCATGGTGGTCTGGCTCGTCACGCTGGCCTACGCCGCCGCCAAGTGCGTGGGGAACATCGCCAACTTCGAGAAGGTCTTCACGGCGATGATCCTCGCCGCGTTCGCCTTCATGGTCTTCTGCAACATCGCCATCCTGTGGGCGCTGCGGCAGTCCGGGCCCGGCCGCGACGAGATGCACCCGGTGAAGAAGAGGGCCTTCAAGATGGTCCTCGTCATCCTCGCCATCATCGTGTTCAACTACTTCCCGCCCGTTGCGCTGTTTCCGTTCCAGGAGTACTTCTCCCCGGACGTCTTTCGCTGCTACATCCACTACGTGGCGTTTGGCTTGATGGACTTCAGCAGCACCATCCAGCCGATGCTCTACCTGTCCAAGGAGAAGCTGCCGAAGAGCTGCGGCTGCTGCCAGAGCGGCGAGACGCAAACCCAGTAGAGCGGCGGGACATAATCCCAGTAGAGCGGCGGGACATAATCCCAGTAGAGCGGCGAGACGCAAATCCAGTAGAGCGGCGAGACGCAAACCCAGTAGAGCGGCGAGACGCAAACCCAGTAGAGCGGCGGGACGCAAACCCAGTAGAGCGGCGGGACATAATCCCAGTAGAGCGGCGAGACGCAAATCCAGTAGAGCGGCGAGACGCAAACCCAGTAGAGCGGCGGGACGCAAACCCAGTAGAGCGGCAGGACATAATCCCAGTAGAGCGGCGAGACGCAAATCCAGTAGAGCGGCGAGACGCAAACCCAGTAGAGCGGCGGGACATAATCCCAGTAGAGCGGCGGGACATAATCCCAGTAGAGCGGCGAGACGCAAACCCAGTAGAGCGGCGAGACGCAAACCCAGTAGAGCGGCGGGACGCAAACCCAGTAGAGCGGCGAGACGCAAACCCAGTAGAGCGGCGGGACGCAAACCCAGTAGAGCGGCGAGACGCAAACCCAGTAGAGTGGCGGGACATAATCCCAGTAGAGCGGCGGGACGCAAACCCAGTAGAGCGGTGGGACATAATCCCAGTAGAGCGGCGTGTAGGTTTAATGACACTTTTTAACATGTTACACGTTGTTCTCTTCTCATTAAGGTTCGATGCAGTTTTCTTTTTGGGTCAAACGTATTGAAAAACAAAACAATACCACATAAAGATACTGGCTGTTCATATCGGCGCCTCCCTAAACGTGTCTGTATACATTTTTGAAAACTTTACTTTACTTGAACAAAACGTATACAAACTGTATAGATCAGACATGACCAGGTGGTGGCGCCACAACTAGTTTCCAAAAATCAGCCACCTTGAAATAACTTTAACTTGAACGTTTTCACCCTTGTTTTAAAAGAGTTAAAGGCACCTGCTTTACGTTATTATAGTTTTGTAGCTTTTTAAAGTCTTTAATAAACATACTGCTTAGAAAGGATAGAATCTTTGGAAAAAAAGTTACGTTTTCAAATGTCCAAAGATTTTGTAGTTAAAAACTTTTTGAAATGAGATTAAAAAAAATATATCTGAAAAAGCCTTTGATGTTTTTTTCTTCGTCATCCTAATTAGTAAAAAGTCTACTTAAAAAAAAAAAGATCTTTTCTAATCATCATTAACTTAAAATGTGGAAATGATCACTTGAACTATGAATGGTTAATTAATTATTGTTTTCATAAGTAACGGTATAATGGTGATTTGAAGTGTGAAATTACTCCAAATTACATAGTTTATTTAAACCAGGGTATCAAACACTTCTAAATTCAGGACTCGCATACAGTAAAAATGTCATATCTTGAGTGAGACGGTAAAATAGTGCCACAACAATCTTTAAATTTAAACTTAAAAGTATTTATTTTGTTTTGTTGTGGCAGAGAGTATATGTGATGAAAATGTTTATATTTTCACAAAAACCAAACTGAAAATGACTCCAATCTTTAATGAAGCATTCTGCTGCTAAATACAGTGAAACGTCACGGCAGCGTCGCCGATATCTCGGCTCCGTCTCGGTGTCGTGTCGCTACTCCTAAAAAAGTTGTTAAAAAAAAGTAATAAATCAAAGTTTTCTTTGACATTATTCCTATTTTCTTGGTGGTTTGGTCCACGGGCTTTAAAGATCAGAAACACACAGTCGGTTTCATTAAATCAGTTTCCGTCATTCTCTTCAATACTAGTTTAAGATCCCAGTCTGAGAGAGAGTACTTCATTCAAGGATTGTAAAAATATCATCTTTGTGTCTAATCAGAACTAAAGTGGATCTTTACTTTTAACTGATGTGTTAAACGCCTGTCTGTTTTTCCTCAAATCTACAAAAATTGTGTAAAAGTAAAAAGATCTGACCTTTTGTTTCTCCTCCTCGACAGACTGACATTTTCTGTTGCTGCATATTGTGTTTTGGAAAATATTCACAAATTAAAAAAACAAACTGCACCCAGAGTCAAATGAACACATTAAAAGAAAAACATTATTTCTGGTTAAATTTTCACTTTATTTTAGACACAAATCACAAAAACTCTAGTAGCAAAGACTCAGTTAAATACCGTTTGTTTTTGTTGGACTAACAGAATTTTGTTTTAGCAAACAAACGAAAGACAAGCAGTGGATGTCAAAGTGTGGGCGGGGCCACGGTGTGGGCGGGGCCACGGTGTGGGCGGGGCCACGGGGTATTGACTAAAAGAAATACATTGAATATATTAAAAATTGCTTAAAGTGTAATAAATACACATTTAAACCACTAAATAAATATAAGAATGACACGCCTTGTAAATTGTGGGACAACAAACCTTCTCCTGCACTTTGAGAGCCGCTGCTTGAAACTTCGTGTTTGTTGAGAATTGTTTTAAATACACACTTGAAAGCTGGTTGAATATCTGCTCTAATATTATTTTCACCATCACACAAGTACATCCGTCCAATGGGTCAGACTCTGTATATTTAAAGCTATATACAGCATCAAATATGTGCAGATTAGGAATAGAAGCATTTTCAGTCATAAATTGTTGTTTTATTGACGTATGTAAGACGTTAAGGCTCCGTTTACTCAACAAACTTTTAAAATGAAAACGGGAAACTTCTGTTCTGGGTGTCCGTTTTCATGGTAACGGTGCTCGGCGCCACTGAAAACGCAACGTTCCATTACTAAAAAAGACCAAAACACAACAGCACCCACTAATGGCCCAACATGGAAACTACACCGTTTTCTGCGTTTCTGCTGTTACCGTGGAAACGAACAACTTTTCCGAAAGAATGCGTTTTTGAAACGCTGTCGTCTAAACGGCGCCTCAGTCAGATTTAAGAAATAGCTACAGAATCTGGATTTCATGTCTTCAACTTACAAATTAAGCAAGAAAACTGAAATATTACAACTTCTTTTATTTAATAATTTATACCATTCAGAGAAAACTGGAGCGCACTGTGACTTATAGCATTAATTCAATTATGGATGTGGATTTTATTTTTGCAAAAAACTTAAGAGCCAGCTCCAGAAAAAACATTTTGCTTTCAGTGTATTCCACAAACGTGATGAGATAATGAGGAAAACACATTTTCCTCAGAGGAACTTAAGGTACTCGGAGTTAAGATTTCGATAAATAGTCACATTTTTCAGGTAACCTGTCAAAGAAAATAGTTTAGCTTCAATATTTTCATGAATTACACTTTGAAGTACTTCAACTGCAATACTTCAACATACTTTTGAAAGCGTCCCAGTTCCCAGTTCAACCGGAACGCACTATAAGCTGAAAGTTTTAACAGACGCAACGCGGGAATTCTTTCGTTTTCATATTTCGATGAAAATTCAGAACCAGTTCCAGAAAGTTCATTTTGATTTCAATGTTGGTCACAAACGTGAGATAATCTGCATTAAATGGAAACATTAAAAACCCATTTTACCTCTCAGAGGAAGTGACGGTATTTCGAGTTAATATTTCAACATAAAGTCACATTTTTCAGGTGAAGAGTTAAAGAAAATAGTTTGGCTTCAACATTGCCATGATTTAAATATGGAAGTGACCTAATTCCCAGGTTTTTCTGTTTTAGGAAGTTATTGTGAATAAAGTTTACAAATCACGTATCATGAGTTACATTAATTTTCCCCTGATGCATGTGACGTTCAGTATTTTTAATAACAGGCCAGAAGTCAATGGAAAATACATTTAGAGTTCAGTATATTGCACAAACACATTTTGTGGGATTAATGTGAATCAACTTCAAATGCAATTTTTTATATATATATATATATATATATTATTTAAAACACTCAATCTCATAATTATCTCATAACTTCAGAAAAACAGCCCAATTTTTTTTTCTAAATTCGATTCGATCTTTATTTTTTCATGTGAATACAATACGCTCCTGTATCAATTCATATTTAAGCTAAATAATATTTTCCTAATGCATATGATTTTTAAAATATCTTTACAGGACGATCAACATTTGAAATGAGGAATTGAGTCACAACGAGGAATTCTGAGTTTAGACTTCGAAAAAACATTCAATGAGAAAAAAATTGCACTTTTGAATCTCCTAACTCTACCATCTTGGTGAATAAATAAAACAATAATTGTTCATTAGTTGCTCCTCTTTAAAACGGTCATTTGTGTTTATTATGAGAACTATCAGGAGCTTCTCATTCATTGTACAGTATTAAATATTTCTACCTACTAAACCACAGTAAAGACGAGAGCAGCGTGTTGCGCTGCACCACAAACATCAAGCAGCAGTTTGGCAGAAGAATTGGGTTATTTCCCCTCATGATGTCATGAAGGGAGGTCTCTGATTCGCCTGTATGAGCACACATTCGCTTAAAACGCGGCGCAAGCAAGTGAAGGAGACGACATACTTTCTTCATACGCGGGCTACGGAGGCGCATCGTTGTTAGAAAACAATCATAGAGTGAATTTAGCACAATGTGGGACCTTTAATTCGAGGTTGACGCTCTTGTTGCTGCTCGTCCAGACATTTTGGACGTTTCTCCCACAGTTGAGGATTTGAGAAAAAGGCTCCAGACTTCATGGATTCGATCTCACTGTTGTGAAATCACAAAACAGAAATCCTCTGCGGCGCCATCTCCACCCGCCCGGGACGCTTTGCTCGTGTCCGTGTCGGCGTCTGAGTGTGCGCTGGTTTCGTTCTGGCTCGGCGCCGCCTGCCCCGGCGCCTTGTGCACCTTCAGGTGCTTCTTGAGCGACGACTGGTCCGTGTACGTCTTCCCGCACTGGCTGCAGAGGAAGAACTTCTCTTTGGTGTGGACCAGCTCGTGTCTCTTCAGGTGCCCCGCCCGGCTGAAGCTCTTGCTGCAGTAGGAACAGGTGTACTCTTTCTCGCCCGTGTGAGTCCGCTGGTGCAGCTTGAGGCTGCTCGCCACCGTGAACCGCTTGCCGCACTCGTTGCAGCTGTACGGCCGCTCGCCCGTGTGCATCCGCATGTGGATGGTGAGGTGTCCCGCCTGGCTGAAGGTCTTCCTGCACAGCTCGCAGCAGTACGGCCGCTCGCCGGTGTGGATCCTGTAGTGCGTCTTGAGGTCGCCGAGGCCGTTGAAGCGCTTCCCGCACTGAGCGCAGCAGTACGGCTTCTCGCCGGTGTGGATCCGCTCGTGGATGCGTAGGTTCCCGGCGTTGCTGAAGGCCTTGCCGCACTCCCTGCAGCCATAGGGCCGCTCCCCGGTGTGCGTGCGGAGGTGCACCTTCAGCTGGTTGTGCTCGTTGAAGCGCTTGCCGCAGTGCGAGCAGGCGTACGGCTTCTCGCCGGTGTGGGCGCGCTTGTGTATCCGCAGCTGGCTGGGGTGGGCGTACGTCTTGCTGCAGACGTTGCAGCCGAAGGGCCTCTCCCCCGTGTGGGTGCGCCTGTGGGACTTGAGGAGGTCGGCCCGGCTGAAGCACTTCCCGCAGTGGCTGCAGCTGTGAGCCTTGTCGCCGCCGTGCGTCTTGAGGTGGACGTTGAGCGAGGTCGCCTGGCTGAACGTTTTGGGGCAGGAGGGGCAGCGCAGGAAGTCGCCGGGTGCTTCCGGGAACTCGTCGGAGCGTGAAGTTGGAGAAGAGTCTTTATCGGTCGGCGTTGCTGCTTCTGGCTCCTCGATCTGCTCGCCAACGGCTCCAGGATCCATCTGGGGTTCCGAGTAATACCTCAACACGTACTTCAGCTCTTGGTTGGCGAGACCGCCGCCGTCTCCGTTCTGCTCCTCCTCTTCAGTTTTAATGAACCGTTCGTCCTCCACGAGGCTCTCTGAAACCACCGTGACTTTGACCTCGTTGTCGCCGCACGTGGAGCCAGAAGACGCTGGCGGCAGCATGAACGCGTCACGACCAGACCGGCCCGCCTCCGAGATTTCCACTTTCACGGAATTCAAGGTGAGGTTGAGCCCAGCTGACGGCTGGGAGAGGTCCATAGCAACGCCTTCCTCCGGGTTGGGCTCTGCTTTCACAGACACGGAGGAGCTTCTGTCGATCTCCGACGTGTTCGCACACGGCCGTCCGTCTGTCCCGTCGGTCGGCGGATAAACGGTGGCGGGCGACACGCTCTCCCTCGCTTTGCCTTTACTCTTCCTCCGGCTGCTCTTCTTGTCGCTGCTGCAGATCGACACCGTGAACTGCGTGGAGCTGACGGGACGGACGTTCGCTTCTGCAGCTGAATATTTATCAGGACCATCTTCTTCTGTGATAATATAGAGAGAAGATTATACAGTTAGATCAGATAAAGTTTTATTGGTCATTTCAGGTCAGCTCCCTAAAGGATATTAAACAATTATGGACGGAAGGACGTCTAAAGCAGGAGTATCAAACGCATTTCAGTTCAAAAATCAATGCTTTTCTGAGAAACTTTGACAATTTACTTGGTGGTTTGGCCGGATTGGAGCCTCTTCTGGGCCGATTTTGGCCCACGGGCCTCATGTTTAATACACTCCAGAGAGTGATTAACAAATATGTCAAAACTTAAAAAGTCAGCAATTTTAAATAACCTTCTGTTCCATCTATAAACAAATGTTAACCCTACTAATGTTCTAATATGACATTTGAGATATATTATGTTGATATAAAGTAAAAAAAAAAGAAAAGTCTTGCAATATGCTTAAACAATTCTCTAGTGTCTAAATTCCCATGTACTTTAATGAAGGTCTTATAAAATGTTAAAAAAAAAAAAGTTAAATGTTTATTCTCTAATATTCCAGCACAACATACATTTAATAATTATTTATAAGCTAAAATTGATAAAGCATAAAAAGACTGAGTGTGGAAAAGTTTTTGTTAACTTGGGACTCGACGTGGATCCCACCTCTGTCCCCATGTTGGACTGTCCTTGAGCAGGACACCAACCCTTAAACCTGTTTTCAATACATAAACCTTCCATGGTGAACGTGATTGACCGTGTAAAATGCTTTGGGGACTGCTAGGGTGATAAAGACGTACTTTATAAGTGACATCCGTTACCCTCTTTAATTATTGTATTGCAGTTTAAGAGCCAATGTGTGGGTTTTTATAAATGCATCACAAACAAACACAAGCCAACTGACAGCAAAACCACAGATGAAAGCTTCTCAGCCAAATAAAAAAAGTGTTTTATTAGGTGACAGAGGAGCAGAAATGACTTATTTGATGACCAGATTGGGAGACCAAGAAACGTAAACAAAGAGCTGCATAGGATTCGGGAGTCCCTCCGGGGCCACCGTACCTCTGGATTCTGCAAGCAGCAGCCGCTTCAGGCCCTCATTCTCGGTCTCCATCCTGTGGATGGTGCCCCGATACTCGGTCTCCATCCTGTGGATGGTTCCCCGGTACTCGGTCTCCATCCTGCGGATGGTGCCCCGGTACTCAGACACGGTCCGCTCCACCGAGTCCAGGATGTCGCTGACTGTCGCTTTAAAGATCTCATTGAGGGAAGACTCCAGGAAGACTTTCAGGTCACCGGACTGAGCCATGTTGGACTGAGGCGGTCAGACTTCACCTGCCCGGACACACACAGGTGTTAAAATATCTCCCGGATTGGAAAGAAAAAACAGAAAAAGTGTGTGTATGTGTGTGTGTGTGTGTGTCCGTGCTGCCGTGTGCGGAACAAACAAAGCGGACCAAGGAAGTGACGTCAGAGGGCAGCGGGCCGGTCTGCAGCGCCCCTGCTGATCTGGAGGACGACTCTCAGGTTGACATGCTTTACCTTCTTCACTAATTATCTGTTTTAAAATACGTAATTACACACAAACATTTTTTTTTTCTTCTACTCATATTTATGTATCTCCAGTTGTCATGAATCGGTTATTAGCGGCCAAATGGCTACATCACGTAATTGCTAAGTCATGCTAACATTTAGTCACGAGCTAAATTAATTTATCGAAATCATTTAACTCTAAAACGGTTTACTGGCTTTCTCAAATCAGGAATTAACTACTTTACCGAAAATACAACTAATTTTTAAAGCATTTCAGCTGAGAAAAACAAACATACAAGAAAATCTAGAGGCAACTGCCTTTTTATATAGCTAATTATTACCCTAACTAGCGCTAAGCTAGTTGCTAACGGTGGCTAATGAAGGAACGTCATTATCCTACTGAAAATTCCTGCTTAAATATATTATAAATATCTTTATCAACAAAAATAATGTTGACAACACATAAACACAGTAGTCAGTAGATCAAC
This sequence comes from Lipophrys pholis, assembly GCF_963383615.2. Lineage (NCBI taxonomy): Eukaryota > Metazoa > Chordata > Actinopteri > Blenniiformes > Blenniidae > Lipophrys > Lipophrys pholis. The sequence goes on from NC_137641.1 coordinate 30,181,335, forward strand.
CTAAAATTTCCTTGAAATAAATGGTAAGAATTAACTGCACTACATTTTATAATTTAATTTAATTATATCAATGAAGAAAATTGTCTGTTAGTCTAACTCGGACCAGCATTTTGCTTTTATTATTACCCAATGTGCTAAAATTCAAAATCTCAATCAACTTAAATCAACTAATATCAGACTTTCACTACTAACAAGACTGATTTGAATCTAGTGTTAATGTACTAATATTTATGATCCTGATGTTGATTTTACTGAGCTGAAATTACTCAAAACTGACCTTCAATCAAAAAAAAACTAATGTATATAATGTCCATATCTCAAAAATGACCACATCTAATAAACTAGATTAGACATTTTAAGTTTCCTTCATTTCTGGTTGTAATGTTAAATGGAATAATTTTGCAAAATTTCGTAACATAATATTCACTATTTCTCATGTGTAATTGTAAATTTGAAGTGTTTACATGATTTGAATGAAACACTTTGCAGCGTCTCAGTGTGCATTATAGTAAGTAAGTAATTACTTAAATACAGTAGAATCTTTAAACTGGTGTTAAAAATCAATCCACTGGAATAAAAAGCTAGAAATATTGACTATTTGCAATATTGGAAAACAGCTTAAAGTGAAAGAAAAAAAACCTGCTATAGAATCCAACTTTATCTGCATGAATTCCATCCTAAAAGTACCAAAAGGTTTATTTCATGCTCAGGTTTCCTAAAAATAGACATGAGACTATTTTCACAAGTAGTATAAATATTTCACAGATTAGAAATGTGTTCTTGTGACACGTTTTACGTCTATTTCAAAGCTACTAAGTTGGGTTATTCAAAGTTATCCAGAGTCATTAGGATAATCCATTGCAGATTTTACCGTATTTTAAGTATATTTTCATATTTGGACATGGTGTAGCTCTATCTATGCGTGGAAAACAACACCTAATTTCTATTATTTCCACATATTAACAAATAAGAAGAGACTGGATATATGTAAAAGTAGTTTAAGTAAACGTCAACATGTATTTAAAGCATTTTCGGCCTTGTCAATTTAAGGAATCTGATCTAAATTTCAGGATAACTTGAATAATTTCCATCTAAATGTGTTCAGAAGTAATCAGATGAAATTCCTTGTCGAGGAAGAATGTCGTCTCGTTTTTTCCAAACATGTTTTGCAAGTGTTTAACGATGAAAGCCAATAGAAAGCGACGCAGCAGATGATTTGCAGATGCCTTCTGGTTTTTCAGCACATCCATCTGCAGGAATGAAGCGAGGCCACTCCCCTCACCTTGCCTGTTTGATGTGTACCTGCATGCCTGCGGGCCTGTGGGCGTGGCCTCAGGCCTCTCAGGTGTCCTTGAGCTCTTCCTGAATCATCTGCCAATCGTGGCTCACTCTTTCTTCGTCTTTGCCAGCAGCTTTCTATCCCGCCTCGGAGAGGGAGACGCAACTCTCGGCTCCATTCACCCAAAATGGACAAGAAGAAGAAGAAGCACGGGGGGAGAGGACCTGGACCGGACTAGGATTCGAGGCATGTAGAGACTAAAAGGCCACTTGGCTCAACCGCAGATGACTGAGGATTCCATGTCTGTGTGAATGCACAGCTGCCTGACAGCGGTGTAACCTCAGTCTGACACAGCGGTGTGCCTTTCCCTCCGACAACACTCCACTTCAAAGTTCAGACACTGGCCCGTCTCATGGAGTTGTCCTAAAGAGCCTGGAGGGGGTAAGTCATGCTTCTCACTTTAAAGGATTGCTTCTTCTGATACTCAGTCTGTTGCCATGTGAAAGACGAACTGCAGCTCGTAGACTTTCTATGTTTACACAAACGTATTTATACGCCGTTTCACCACTTTTACTGGACACGTCACGGCTGTGTTCCTCTTTAGCATTGCAGAAGCTTCCCCTGCTACTTGTACTTCTCATTTATTATTGTGCTGAACATCCACTAGAGAGCCTCGGTGTAAACTTCCCTCTGTGCAGCCGCGTCCGGGTGCTGAGCTCACAGGTCCAGCATGGGGAGGGCGGGAGCCTCAAACTCATTTTAGTTCAGAGGCCTCATGCAGCCCAGTTTCATCCTGACTGTCCCAAACCGGTAAAATAGACCCAGCTTAACCTTTAAATTTAAACTTTTAGGTTTTTTTCACTGTTGTGGTGCAAAGACAACAATTACTGCAGGAAATGACTACAGTCTCATCATAAAGCCAGTTTTATTGACACTCTCTGGTGAATAATACGGTGAAACGTCCCAAAAACACATTTGCTATTCATCTAGTTACTTACTTATTTATGTGACCTTGTTTTTACCAGGTAGGTCATTTGAGAACCGTTTCTCTATTAGATTGACTTGCTGACCAAGAGGCAGCAATGAGAGGCACAAAGAAAACAGAAACACACGCACGCACGTACGTACGTACGCACGCACGCACGCACGCACGCACACACACTGTTCTGTTGCAGATGATTACAGTTTATTTGCAGCAGAAATCTGAAATGAGCAGCGACCAAAGGAGGTCCAGGTTTCAGTTTGGTCTGTAGATTACGTCGCCCTAATCCAAGACTGTGAGAACCGTCGATGACTTCCAGTGATCAGCTCATGAAAGCTGCCACTCGAGTAACAGTTTAGTGAATGAATTGCAACCATTTGCACTTCTCTTTCACTTCTAAAATCCCCTCTGTTTGAATTTGCACAGCAGGAATGCAAAGGAAGGGTTCAGTTTGTAAAATCAATTTGCATTATATTGAAAGAGTGAAAACAGTCCACTCCGTAAGTGACAGCTGTGTATGATAACGTGATCCCACTTGGCCTCCTGAAAATCCACACATGATGTTTGCATTTCGGTTTCAAACGCAGCGCGGCTGATTCGCTGCTCCCTCTCGTGCGGCAGCACCCGTCGCACCCTCACAGGAACTGAGAAGTGAGCGCCTACACAGGAAATGTGGTCAGTGTCTGTCCCGGATGTGCTGGTTACATGATGTGAATAGAAGAACGGAGAGCGACAGTTGCGGAAGGTGTATTGCTTGCGAGAGAGAGAGAGAGAGAGAGAAAGAGAGAGAGAGAGGTTGATAATGAATCCACAGAGTAGATGAACACTGTGTGTGTTGACATGTAAGAAGTTCAGCTGGCAGCTCAGTCTGATGTTGTGCTGAAACAATAAAGGCAGACCGTTAAACTGCACCCCAGAATCAGCCTCCTCCTCCTCCTCCTCCTCCTCCTCCACCTCCTCCACCCCGACCCCACCCCCGGCCTCCATTCTTAATCCGTATTACACACCTCTGCCTCTCTCGCTCTGATGATTCTCTGTAGCCAGGAAGTACAGCTGTGCGACGCTCTACCTAAATCTTAACGCGCTGCAGAGCAGCAGCCGAGGAGCAGGTGAATGAACGTGAAGAGGTGGATGATGTTACCCCACGGGTGGTGAGTGTGAGTCCAAGTTCAGCTTTCGGTACTTTTGTGACGCAAGTTTTACCACCAGGCAGTCAGATTTGATCATTTTAATTTGCATTGGTTCAAATCAAAGGGCCTCACTGTAAGATGAAGAGAGTAACAGCAGAACAAGGAAGGAGGAGGAGGAAATGGTAAATACAAGACAAAAAAAAGGAAGGAAGGAAGGAAAAAAGCATTTAAAAGTGGACTGAGGTGATTAAACATTTAATATCTTGTTTCGTCATCGTCTTCGTGGTATTTTTAAAGTTAAAGGTAAAAATGGGAAATACTCAAAGTTTTGGTTAAACGATTCTGAAGCTCTTGGGAATGAAGCGGGCAGCACAGTGGGGTACTGGTATGCACTCATTGCAAGAGGTTCCCCGGTTCGAGTCTGCCTTGTGCTTGGAGGCCTTTCCTCACGGAGTTTCCTCACACCGTCCAAAAACATGTATGAGCTTAACTTTGAGGAAAACTCTTGTTTGAAATGATCCAAAGCAAAAAGCAAACTCAATAAAATACGAAGAAATAAATATATTTCCATCCAAAAGTGGTTTTGAAGGATATTCCAAGGCTTGATTCTCTCATTTCTTTTGTGATTTCTCAAGTTAGTCTCGATAAAAACATTTATATGACATTTATTTGTGATAAAATTGTATATGCAGTATAGAAACAGACCACAGATATCACAATTCATGGGTTAAAAACTTTAACATTTTTATGTATTTACGCTTTAATTTCAATAAAATGAAAGGCTATCCTGTCTACCTACTGAGATATTACAAAATAAAAGCTCCTTTAATAGATGAACTGGACACACAAGTTATTGAAAATGGGCACAATTTTATCATTTCTATTAGTTTTATGTGCTTTGTACATTGAACCAAACATTTTGAAAACAGTAAAGTTGTACTGTTTTGTTTTAAAGAGACAACAAGAATCGAGGAGCTCCACTAACAATACATTTCAGATATTACGAATCCTTTGTAACGTGTGAGTAAAACAAGAGTATTTATTGCTTTAAAGACAAGCTGCTAATCTTTTTCACACGTATGAATGGAGAGACGTTCACACTCTATATTTACATCAGCAGAATTTCCCTCCAAACAAATATAGCCGAGTCTCATCAATGGCTGCTTTGTGCGTCTCTCAGATGTGAGGCTCATCAGATGTTTGTCCTGGACGGAAGCCAGACGTTATTTTAATCCGACACTCGACGATTTGCATAAAGGCTGTTTTGTGTTGATGATTGTACGACAAAGGTATTTATTTTTTTATTCTTTCTTATGTTTCAGAGCTATTAATGGACGCTCCTGGATATTGTTACATGCTTCAAAGCTCACATTCATGCCATCATTCTAAGGATTTTAAAGCTGCAAGAGACACTTCAGCACTGAAATAAACTTTGGTGGCTAAAACACCAAAAAGTCATAAGACTAATGGAGGACGAGAACCCAGACATTACAGATTCCCTCCATCAGCAGCCTCTCCAGGAGTCATGGACGTCTATAAATCTGCTGATTGGACAGCAGGAGGCGAGTGCAGAGGGGACAGAGGAAGGCGGCGTCTCCCCGAGGGCAGGAGGAGAGTCTCCAGAGGAGGCAGAGCAGTGGGAGCAGCTCTGGCCGCTGCGTCCAATTTCCTGCGCCACGGTGCAGTGGGACGTCCCCGCCGCCGCTGAGACGCCCGAGGTCGTGACGGAGCCTGACGACACTCCCCCGTCGGCGTGCCTGCCTCAGGACGTCCCTGCTGAGCTGTTGGAACGGGAGGGGCGAGCGCCGCACGCCGCATTTGATTCACAGCCTCTGGACTCGGATCTCCGCTGGACAGGAAATTACGCCGAGGTAAGAGCTTTCTGTGAGCAGACGAGTTGGATTCTTCCTCTCGTTCTGAGTCCGTGTGGCCGTCTTCACACTGTCCCGTACCGTAGACCCTCTCGACGTCGTCTCCCTGGGCTCTTCTGGTGGACTCAGTCTGTCTGGGTTTGCAGAGGTGGGGGTTATAGAGCGGACGTAATGTCGGTCAGATGAGGCTCGTAGTGTGGCTGCCTACGCACAAACCCAACGGCAATCACAAGTTTTTTTGTTTTTTTTTTCTCTCGCAGCTCGTGTTCGATGGCCTGTGTTGCAATTTCCAGCCATGTGATGCTGCAGAGCCGGTGATACAGGAAAAGGAAGAGTCGACACACGAGCTGCTGGAGAGGAACAACGGTACGTACAAGTCAGAGCTGCTTCTTTAATCTGGTCGTAACACGTCAAGTTTTTAGAGCCTTGTTGTCACCTTCAACTCAAAATCTCTCAGAAATCCCATCGAGGACAAACTCTGAGGAAGAGGAGGAGGATCGGACTGAGGATTTAATCTGTGCCGCGGAGGAGAACCGCGGTTCTGAATCGGAGGATGACAGTTTGGTGGACCTGAGAGCAGAAGAGGAACAAGAAGAGCCGGGAGCTCTGCTGACTGAGCAGCTCGAATCGGAGGAGGAACAAACTTCAGCCGGCAGCGACGAGAGTCAAGAGGAGGATGAAGAGGGCGAGGTAGAAGACGAGCGGGCTTCTGTGTCCGGCGGAGAAGAAAGCGAGGAGGCAAATACTGTGGATCCTGTGAGAGACGTGTGAGTACTCGGCACTTGGTGAAGCAGAACAGGAAGTGGTGGGGAATTTGTATTTTTATAAGCCTCAACACTTTCTCTCTAATTTTAAACTGTTTTTCAAACATGCCAGGACGATTCGCTCTCTACTGTCCAGAAACGCCTTCCAGATGAACGCAGATCAATTCTCTATCTCAGAGTCTGAGTTATTAATAGTTATCAACCAGATTAGAAAGACATGTGATCAAATTTAACATAGAGGTTTGCACTTCCTCCCACGTATCTGAGCTCCGTCAGATTGTGAAGTCATGCCCACCATGGACTATTTTCTGTGGGAGGGGACAGACCCCATGGACATTCTGGCCTCCCACATCAGCCCTAACATTAAGACAGGTGGAGTGTATGACGCCTGATCGACCGTTAACGGCAGAGATTTATTAAGCTGAAAGCCGCTGCTAACACAGGGGTGTCAAACATGAGGCCAGTGGGACCAAACCAGCCTGCAAGAGGCTCCAGACCAAAAAGAAAATGGTCAAAGTGATCAAATAAAACTGACTTTTCTAACTAGCATTAGCCTCAACGCCATGCTGTCGCGGTGAGTCTGTCAAAACACCCATAATGCAACAGCTGTAGGAGAAGTTTTTATTTGGACATTGCACTGTGTTGTGATTCATTAGAATTGTCTGGATGTTGAGATTGGAGCCGTTCTTAGTAGTAATTGTTAGATTTTTTTGAAAATGTAGACACTCTCTTCACTCTGAGTCACAACTGGGAAAAAGTTTAAATTTAGTGATTATAATTATTTGAACCAGTCTGGTCCACTGAAGATGAAGTTGAGCTGTATGTGGCTCCTCAGCTAACATGTATTTGAGACTTCTGAATTAAATAGTTTAACTATTGGTGGTCAGTGTCTCCCAAAGTGCAGCTCCTGTGCTTTGTTCCCACCCTGCAGAAGTCAGTGTCTGTCCACCGTGGTGGAGGGACGGGTTGTGGTTGAACCAGTGAGACGGTCATGGACTCTTTGAAGTATGTAGTGGACGTTGGTCTGGCCGGCGAGATTAGATATCAAAGATCAAACTGCTGCTGGTTCTCAAAGAAACAAGTGGAATCTTTTTAGCCTCGAGGGTTTTTTTTTTTTGGGGGGGGGGGGGGGGGGGGGGGTCTGCAAACCTTTAGAGACGTTAGTCAAAAACAAGGTCTTCATTGTCATTTGGTCCAAATCAACAAACAAACTATTGTCGCTGCTGCAGGAGTTTAATGTTGGTCTCAAATCCACTCTGATCACAGTCGGTTGTCTATCAGGAGCAGAAGGAGGCAAGCGACTGGTGGTTTTAATGTTACATCTGATTACTGTAGTGGAATTCAAAACACAGGACAAAGGCTTTTCATGCTGTTTAAGTGTTTGTTTGTTTTAAAAACTTTCCCACAATGCAACTGAAGCCAAATAGTGAAGAAGATGGTTTTTGACATGCTCTTTTGTTTTTATCTGTTCTGGTTTCTATTGTCTTGTTATTATGATGTTTATTATTAGAAGTCATTTCAGTGTTTTTTGGGGCATTTTAACATGAAGAAGTTTGTGCTCTTCATCTTTCCAGGGATTTAGAGCCGCTGCAAACCGACGACATCACACTGACTTCAGACCCCACAGACCCACGACAGTCGGAGGACAATCCCAGCTCGGACTCCGATGAAGATCTCAGTCGTCAGATTGACGGAATAGAAATGTGTGTAGGTCAGAACGCCGACCCCGAACAGTCAAAGGTTGTGGACAGCAGCGACGAAGCGTCGACACCGGAGGAGGAAAATGAAGAGAAGATAGAAAGCTCACATCAGATCATTGAGGAGAGTGAAGATCTGGTAAACTGTTTAGTGAGCTCAGTGGACAGAGAGGCTTCATCATCAGCTTCATCACTGCAGTCCGAGTCCAGTCGGGGTGACATGACTGCAAACCCGGAGCAGGCGTCAGCGGAGCTGCCGCAGGACAGGAAAGAGCCATCAGACATAAATCTGATGGATCAGTCCAGCCGACCCCAACCTGCAGAATCTGCTCAGACGGAGCCGACGGTTTGTGTCGAGGCTGAAGTTTCTGCAGAGGCGGAGCCAGAGGAGCGGAATGAGCCTCGGCAAACGTTCGACTCCCCTCAGCCGGCGCGCCGCCAGCAGCCTGTGCAATCGGACAAGACAAATGAGTCGGAAGCAACGGAGCAACTGTCTCATGAGGCCGAGGTCACGCCGCAGACAGAAGAGCTGAACCGGGAGGACGGACAGCGGGAAACAACCGACCAGGCCCGGGAGGAAGACGCGCCGATGGCCCTCGCCAACGGAGGGTCGGCCCACGTGAACGGAGGCGAGCTGGACAGAGAGAAGGCTCGCCAACTCGCCCAGCGGCTCGTCAAGTTGGACGGGATCCAACGTGCAGATGTGGTGAAGCACCTGGACAAAGAGTAAGCAGCAATTAGAGGAGGCGATTGTAATCCTGCTTCCTCACTGAGGGCGTCAAGACGAGATTTACTGGAGGAAGAAGATTTCACTTGATGGCGTCGGACAGGAAAGAAGTGTTTCTGGTGTCATTTGAATTGTGTTCAGAAAAAAACTAAATACAAAGAGGAAGTTTGTTCGTTTAGCTTCAGATGCTAATGGAATGACGCCGATCAAGTTTAAAGTATCTGACATGACTGGAGACTCTAATGGAGAAGTTGATTCATACAGCACATTCAGACACAAAGCAAAGAGACAGACGATTACATGAAAATCATGGAAATAAAACAAGATATTAAGAAAATAAAAGCACATTTAAAAAGCAATTAACACAGTTAGGAGTTTAAAATGAATCTAATAAAAACGCATTGAGAATATATTTATTCTGAACATGTAAAAACAGAAGAAACAAAAGGAGCAAACAAGTAAAAAAAGAAAAACCTCAAAATTAGTGAAGCTAAAAAATAAATTTTAGCCAAAGCTCACTTCATTATTCATATTTGGGACGAGCGTTACATGTTAGAAAGGAGTTAGGAAGAAGTACAGACTTCTTTAATTCTCTCTCTTTGCATCATCATTTCTCTTTAGTGGCACAATTTTTTTATTTTAATTTAGCTTCAATATCATCACATAATTACACCCATATATCTACAGTGACATGAAATTAGAATGATTAATGTACTAAAATCATGAGAATGTCACCGAGGTGACAGGTTGAGTTCTGCTGTGATAGAAACTAGTGCAGCTGTTACTTTAAATTTAAAGGGAATTCTTTACTGATTGACTGCGTCACGTTTTCCTCCTTTTACTTCAAATTGAATATTTTAAAATAAATGCCAATCCATAATTTCCGATTGAATCTTAACATTAACTTTGCAGTAATGTTTTGTTTTTTTCCACCACCAGTCTGTAAAGACGTGAATCTCTTCCTTGTTTTCTGTTCAGTAACGACTTCAGTCGAGCCGTGGGAGAAGAATACCTCAGATTCTTCGACTTCAGCGGCCAGAGCTTGGACCAGGCCCTGAGGTGAGGCTTCCAGAGGAAGGAGGAGCCTGGATTTCTTTCCCGACGCCTGTGGTGACCTCTCACTTCTTTCTCTCCCCCATCTCAGATCGTTCCTGAAGGTGGTGATTCTGATCGGGGAGACGCAGGAGAGGGAGCGCGTCCTGCAGCACTTCTCCTGCCGCTTCCACCAGTGCAACCCTGACGCCTCCTCCTCCTCCGGTGAGCCCGCCGCCGCCGCCGCCGCCGCCTCGTCGTGTCGGGGTGAAACCTCCAGCACCGACTGCCATTATGACTTTGTTTTCATCTCCTCAGGGGCCGTGCTGGCTCTGACCTGCGCCTTGATGCTTCTCAACACGGACTTGCACGGACAGGTAAACTAAAGAACGACTGATACCCGGCTTGTCTCTGGGGGTTGTTTCTGCTTTCTGCTCCAACTCCAATATGTTTTATTTCCTGATTAACTGACATTTTTATTGAAAAGACTACAAACGAGACCAGGGCTCTGCAAACCTGGAGCTTCACAATTATGTCCCAATAAACATCTTCTTATTGTTCTTACGTTTGCACACAGACATTCTTACAAAGAAGCTCTGAAGTGGCAAATTGAAGTAAAAATGTGGCATTTAAATTAATTAATTATAATTCAGGAGTGTGTCATGTGAACTAGTCTTTACCGTCCTGCTGCCTTTAAACTATCAACTAAATTAATCATACTTTGATTAATTTAAATGTTTGAAGATGAAACGTTACCGAGCTTCACTCCTCTCTCGGGGCATCGTTCTTTTCGTTATCCAGATCTTCCCTCTGCTCTCGTTAGAATCTGAAGCTTGTAGTTGTTTCTGGTGTTTAACAGCACGTTGGAAAGTCCATGTCGTCCTCCAAGTTTGTGTCCAACCTGGACGGGATGAACGAAGGAGGGAACTTCAGCAAAGATTTGTTAAAAGTAAAGTTTTATTAACCCTAAATACACATTTCAATGTTAATCAGAATGTTATTAATTAAGTATTTCATCTTTCTTTGTTTCTGCAGAGTCTCTACAACTCCATAAAGAGCGAGCCGCTGCCGTGGGCCGTGTAAGTGAGAAGAGAGAAAGAAACTCTTCTTTTTTAACTTCTCACCCACGGACGTTCGTCTTGACGTCTCGTTTATGTGTTGAAGTGACGAGGAGGAGCTGAGGAGCGCCGTGCTGCTGGAGGAAGACTCCGGCATGAACGCGTCGCTGCGTTCCAAGGCCAACCCCTTCCAGGACGTTCCTCACGATAAAAAGGCGGCGGTGGTCAAACGGGGATTCCTCCAGAGGAAGCTGCACGCCGACATCGACGGCAAACGCAGTGAGTGCAACAGCAACAGGAAGAACAATAAAAGGCAGGGTGTTGGTGTACGGGGGGGCAGACGGTGGAGCTCTGGGTGGAGCCGCAGACAGACGAGCGGTGCTCCCTTGTTACATGAAGGGCTGTAATTCAATTTTATTTCTATAGTGCCGTTTTCTATAGCAAAGTCATTTCAAGGTACTTCTCTCGAGAAGAATTATGGAACTGCCTAAATGATGAAATAAAACTAAGCACCAACATGAACCAGTTTAAAAAGCTTTTTAAATCATATATCATTAGTAAGTATAAGAAAGAAGAGCAACAACTTTACCTCAGACAGCAATAATATATAATATGAATATGATAGTATAAAATATATTAATACTTAATAAACATAAAAGGGTATATTGTGGTAGAGAATATTATTCATTTAAATATTGCAAAACTGTATTTTGTATTTAAAATGTAATTAATAATAATTTCCTATTTAAATTTCATCATTATTGTTATTAATGTCATGTACATTCTTGTGTATGTGTTTGATGTGCATGTATAAACTGTATATATAAAACTTGTGTATAGTATACGTATATTGGATGTGTATTGTAAAAATAGTAATATGAGTTTAATCAAGGTAGTCCCTCACTTTGACTCCTCCCACAATGAGGCAGCTCTGCTCTGGCACATGGCACCACGAGAGGAAGTACTTCCTCCTCTTCCCAAGATGGGCATGTGTGGGCGGAGCCAGTCCAGCTCACACAGACACAGCAGATTCTGAATGCAGCTCCTATGATCCAATATTCAAATGAGGAAAATCAAGGAGGAGCTAGAAACTTAGAATACTGAAGGTTTCTGGACCGACCAGACCAGGAGGAGGAGGAGAACAGGAGGAGGAGGTGAACAGGAGGAGGAGGTGAACAGGAGGAACAGGAGGAGGAGGAGAACAGGAGGAGGAGGTGAACAGGAGGAGGAGGTGAACAGGAGGAGGAGGTGAACAGGAGGAGGAGGAGAACAGGAGGAGGAGGTGAACATCTGGAGGACAGGAGAACTTTAGTTGTGGAAAATGAATCCTGTTTCGTTTTCTCTCTCAAGTAAGAAACAGTGATTAAATGTAATTGCTTAAATTGTCATTAATGACAATTAATGGTAATTTAGTTCCTTTCTATCCATTATTTGCATGTTGTGGACTCACAGTTTACAGCCTCACTTAACAATTACAGTGTTTGTGTCAGATTTCTTTGGTTGTGCAGTGAAGGATGAATCTGTACCGGATGTTTCTGTGCAGCTCCGTGGGGCAAACGAGGCTGGAAGACTTTCTACGCAGTGTTAAAGGGAATGGTGCTGTACCTGCTGAAGGTCAGTGACTCCTCCCATCACCCGGCTCCAGCCGCGCCTCGTCTCCGGTCAGTAACCGGTCGTGTTCCTCTGCTCAGGACGACTATCGGAGGGAGCATCAGACTCACGAGGAGGTGGTGAGCGTGCATCACTCTCTGGCCGAACCGGCCGCCGATTACACCAAGAAGCCGTACGTCTTCCGCCTGCAGACCGCCGACTGGAGGGTGTTTCTCTTCCAGGTCTCGTAAGTGACACCAATACTCACCAAAACTGTTCTCCTGTAAAAAAAACTAAATAACTGAAAACTAACAATGAACGGAGTCCTGCTTCCTCACTGTCGCTCCTGCTCTCTGATCAACTGTCTGTGAGCTGCAGCTCATCTCCATGGCAACACACACACACACACACACACACACACACACACACACACACACACACACACACACACACACACACACACACACACACACACACACACACACACACACACACACACGCACACACTGTTACTGCTACTGTATTGATACTTTTTAACCAGTATTGATACTTTTTAACCATTTTTTAATGATTGCTGCTACTTTATTGATACTTTGGAACATTACTGGTGCTTTATTGATACTTTTTAATGATTGTTGGTACTTTATTGATACTTTGGAACATTACTAGTACTTTATTGATACTTTGGTCTGGGGCTGGGCGTTATGGCCTCTTTTCAATATCACAGTATTCTTAGGCCGTATCATGATACACGACATATATGAATCAGCTGCCTCCAAGTGATCGTGAAGTTAAATGTGATTAAAATATAACTAATACTGTGAAAACGGTACTTTTACTAACTAGCAAATTGTTAAAGGTTTCATCCTTGTCGCAGCAGTTATAGAAGTTCTCACTGTTTCTCCACCTTTGTGTTTGTTTCTCCTCACAGGTCCAAAGCGGAGATGAATTCGTGGATCAGCCGCATCAACTTGCTCTCGGCTCTTCACTCGTCGCCTCCGTTTCCCGCCGCCATCGGCTCCCAGCGGCGGTTCTGCCGGCCCATCCTCCCCGCCTCGCAGTCGTCCCACACTCTGGTACTCTCCTCTGCTGACGTCAATCTACTTTTAACCCGGTTACAATGCAAAACCCAAGCAAAGCAGGAGACAGTCCTGGCAGTACTCCTATACAAAGTGCTCCTGTGCAGGACCGTCAGCTGCAGTCTCACACTCGGATGCTGGAGTCGTTTAAGGAGGATTTATCCAGCCTGCAGAACGAGCCACCAGAGGGCAGGAAAGCCAAAGCCAAGGATCTGGAGGAGCGGCGAGTCCGAGCAGACTACCTTCACTACGAGGTAAACCGAGGCAAAAAACCCCGAAATGATTCAACTATATTTATGTTGAGTTTTCAGCTGTGTGACTTTCTTTCTGCACTTTCACACGTTTTTTTTTTCTTTCTCAAGACTATGAAACAAGATGAGTCCTTCTTAATGGTATTACAATAACAAAAGTAATAATTCCTATGTACACATATTTGTACATAAACACAAACGGCTTTAGGATATCTTGGAAAAACACATTTTGTATGTATAAAGTTCTGTACGCTTTACCTTTTTCATTCATTCATTCATTTTCTTCCGCTTATCCGGGGCCGGGTCGCGGGGGCAGTAGTCTAAGCAAGGAAGCCCAGACTTTACCTTTTACTCATCCTATTATAAGATTATATATTATATTATTTTTTATATTTTTTCACAATTTACAGATTTAAAAATGCAGTAAAAATGGCAGCGATTTCTACATTTCTGTATTTTTGGAGTTTAATCAAACATTTTTCCACATCTTGAACTCTCCCGAGCGTTCCAGCCACGCCCCGTCCTACAGTGTTCTGATTTCAAAATAAATGTGAGAGGAGGCGTGTCAGGCGACATTCTGTTTCTCATTAAATACACTGATGCTGGTTTCATGTGTTCAAGTTAAAATATTGATCAGATGTAGTCAAAGTGAAACAACTTTATTTATTAGGACTTCGTTTTATTGGTTTTCCTTTATTCTCTTAAAGCCTGAGAATTTCCTCGTGTCTGAATGATGATAGAGAAATACATTTATCTTCTCTTCTTCTTTCTTCTTCCCTTTCTGCCTCTTTTTCTTCTTCTTCTTCCTCCCCCTCCTCTTCCTCCCCCAGGTGTGTCGTTATGAGATCTACCTGCAGGTGTTGGAGGGTTGGTGCAGCGTGCAGAAGACGAGCGACGGCGCTCTGAGCGGCGCCGCCTTGCAGCAGTTCGACCGGGCGGTGTGCGGCCGCGGCGGCCTGGAGGAGGAAGAGGAGGAGGAGGAGGAGGAGGAGGAGGAGGGCGGGCTGAAGAGGTCTCACTCCAGCCCCTCGCTGGAGGTGGAGGCGGCGCCGTCGCAGCTGGTCAAAGTGCGGAGGAACATCTCGGAGCGGCGGACGTACCGCAGGATGGTCGTCCCTCGATGGAACAATGAGGTGTGAGACGGGGGAAGTTTAGTTTTCAACAAAACTCCAAAACTTTCACCGCAAAACTGAAAACTGAAAACTGACTCGGCAAGTTTCCGTTGAGTTTAGTTCCTTTAAATAGTTTGACCTCGTTGCACTTTTACCAGATTGAACCTCAGGGAACAAATCTCCCTCAGCTGTTCGTTAAGGGACCTAAAATAACTGAAGTTAGCTGTATTCGAGTATTCCAGCTGTTCGAGTACTCAAACGAGTACTTTTTTTTTTGCTTTGTGCCTTTTGAAAATGTCCGCCACAGGAGGGCGCTGTTACACAGGGCCTCTCTGAAGGGAGACCTTTTATATTTGCACTTTTTGTTACTTTGAATGTTCATAAAATGTTGTTTTGTTCTTCAGACTTCATGACTTCTTATTTCTTCTCCAACAGTCATTAAAATCAAACTTCCATCTAATTCTAACTCTTCACGGGGGAAACGTCTGACAACTTGTGAATATTTGTGTTTTCTCCTCAACTAGAAATGATGGATTACAGGAAGATTAGTTCTTATTATTAGGTTAATTGTTCTTTTTTAAGTCGTATTAATTATTACAATGTTTGGTTCTTTTACCCGATGAACATATAAATATAAAAATATGCTTTAACACAGAATACTACTGCAAGTGACATTTTAAATTTTTTAAATATACACCCAATAAGTCACATTTAGTGTGTTTTTTTGTACTAAACGCTTTGTATTGTGAAATATTAATACACAAAGGGTAAGAAGTCTTTAGTTATCCATATTTTAATAGTAGAAACGGTGAAATATGTGATTTTAGTCACGTTTCTAGTGGTACGATTGTATAAATGTCACGGAATCGTCCCGACTTTACAGTTTTGAAGTATAGAAATATGATTCAACTTCAGCTGAGAGGTAAAAATTACATTTTACACATATTCTAGTGAGAGAAAATGAGATTATCAGACAAGATTCAATTTCTACTTATTTTGCTGTTTTGTCTCTGAAAATTAGGAATCCAAAGGTGGAACAGTGTTTTTAATGTGAACTGAAGAAATTTAGAAATACTGTTTAATACTTTATATCTCCTTTTATTTTGTTATCCGCGATCATTAACCTTTTTTTTTTTTTCCAGCAAAAACGAATTTTCTCAAATGAAAAAGACACGTTTTCAGTTAATCTGGTGTTTTGTGAATTAAATTTAAAACAACGGTGTTTTACTTTTGAAACGAATCACTGACATACAGAGTTTAGTTAATTAACTAAATATTGTACTCAAAGTCTCTTCAAAGAGTAAAAAATACTACCGGTTGGAAAAAGTAACGTAAAAATACAAAAGTATTAGTTACTTTACGACCACATTTTCAGGAGTAGACATTCAAGTCAGTTTACATGTACAAAGCACATTTCTTTAAAAAAAAAATCACAAATAATCCAGATTAAATGGTTTGAATATTAAGTTTAAATTGTCGATTTACTCAGAGGTGTGTGTGTGTGTGTGTGTGTGTGTGTGTGTGTGTGTGTGTGTGTGTGTGTGTGTGTGTGTGTGTGTGTGTGTGTGTGTGTGTGTGTGTGTGTGTGTGTGTGTGTGTGTGTGTGTGTGTGTGTGTGTGTGTGTGTGTGTGTGTGTGTGTGTGTGTGTGTGTGTGTGTGTCTCAGTGGCACGGGTCCTTTCAGTCTGACATGCTGAGCAGCAGTCAGCCTGGTGAGATCAACAATAGGAGCAGGATGTCTGGAATCAAGGCCACACACACACACACACACACACACACACACACACACACACAGAGGAATGTGATGTGACAATAGGAGACACAATGAAGGGTCCAGACACGCAGACCCTGAATCGGATCACGGCACCGGACAAGCCGACGTTCATCTGGACCCGACGCTCGGTGTCGGTCTCCCTCCTCCTCCCACTCCTCCTCCTCTTCCTCCTCCTCCCACCCCTCTTTCTCCTCCTCCTCCTCCTCCTCCTCCCACTCCTCTTCCTCCTCCTCCTCCTCCTCCTCGGATCATCCCGACATGACTACGCTCATCTCGTTGTCCCCTGACAGGAAACCGCCTCCGTCCATTCACAGAGAAAAACAACAGCTCGTTAAGACAAAGTCACATTCTGCAGATGAGGGTGACTGATTGGCCACATGAGTGACGGGGGCCCGGGGCCAGCGGGGGCCAGCGGGGGCCAGCGGGGGCCAGCGGGGGCCCGGGGCCACCGGGGATCCTGGGAGGTGACGCCGTCCCGGCTCTGCAAGCACCTGGAGATTAATCCTCCATCACTGTTACTGATTGAAAAAGTAGTGGAATTACTTTACTAGAAGCCAAAAGTAACCTTTGATTTTATTTATCAGGTCGTCTAATAATGCTAAAGATGCTCTATAATCTGGATGTTAGGGGAAGATGCTCTATAATCTGGATGTTAGGGGAAGATGCTCTATAATCTGGATGTTAAGGGAAGATGTTCTCTAATCTGGATGTTAGAGGAGGGAGATGCTCTATAATCTGGATGTTAGGGGAAGATACTCTATAATCTGGATGTTAGAGGAAGATGCTCTATAATCTGGATGTTAGAGGAGGAAGATGCTCTACAATCTGGATGTTAGGGGAAGATACTCTATAATCTGGATGTTAGGGGAGGGAGATGCTCTATAATCTGGATGTTAGAGGAGGAAGATGCTCTATAATCTGGATGTTAGGGGAAGATACTCTATAATCTGGATGTTAGAGGAAGATGCTCTATAATCTGGATGTTAGAGGAGGAAGATGCTCTACAATCTGGATGTTAGGGGAGGAAGATGCTCTACAATCCGGATGTTAGGGGAAGATACTCTATAATCTGGATGTTAGGGGAGGGAGATGCTCTATAATCTGGATGTTAGAGGAGGAAGATGCTCTATAATCTGGATGTTAGAGGAGGAAGATGCTCTATAACGTGATGTTAGATCAGTTTTCTGCTCTAAAGTCTAAACTCTGGTCAAAGTACACGTACAGAAACTTTTATACAAATTTGCAGTTTTTTTAATCGACAGAAGTAGAACGGACAGAAAAAATATTTACTCAAAATTGCTGAAGTCAGTAAAAGTGCAGTAATTTTCTTCTTTCAAAAACACTTTAGTGAAAATACTTCAAAACAACTTGAAGCTACTTGTTGATGAGAGTAAACGTGAGTGTTTGAGGAGCTCTGCTCACTCGGCCTGTGGAGCATGACTGCTGTCGGTTTGCGATTGTTTTTGCAGAGCCTCCTCTTCCTCCTCTTCCTCCTCTCCAGCAGGGTCTTCTCTCTCTCTCTCTCTCTCTCTCTCTCTCTCTCTCTCTCTCTCTCTCTCTCCGGGGGGCTGCAGGGTTCGGAGGTCGCTCTTCCCAAGGAGCCGTCCTGTTGTTGTTCCATCTCCACTCTGCAGCTCTGAGCTTCTCAGTCAGGCCTGGCTGGGTAATTAAAAAGGCAGGAGCTCAAGTTGCCGTCATTAGAGGCTGAACCCACCCCCCCCCCCCACACCCCCCCCACCCCCCCACCCCCCCCCCCCCCAACCCCTCCTGACAGGAAGCATCTCTCCTGTTTCCTCCTCCTCACTCTGCTTTTTCAACGTTACTCAACATCCACACACATAAAGCAGCGCCAGCGAACATAAAGTGAACTGTAAACAGCCTCATTCATGGCCGGGCCGGGCCGGGCCGGGCCGGGCCGGGCCGCCGGCCCCCGACGCTCGTTCTCCATCTGCTGCTGGGCCGACGCCTCGCACGCTCTACTTGGTACTTTATTATTTGTTTTAAATCTCTTATCTGGTCCAACTCTTCTTTTATTGCTCTCTGACTATTAAAGAAAGAACCCCCCCCCCCCCCCCCCTCCCTCCCTCCAAGTCTCTGTGGACTTTAGTTTTTAACACTCCGACTCCATCAAACTCAAATAAATACAAAAGTAAAAGTATTTAAATTGTACCTTTCACAGAAAAAGATCACAAAGTGCTTTACTCTCAAACGTTATAAAAACTGAAGTAATATCAATAAAAATATAAGTAAACACAAACAAACGAATAAAATAAAATTGAGCAGCTGCAAGTCAACCAAGCAAAAATATAACAAAATCCTTTAATGTACTAAAATATAATAAAATCCTTTAATGTACTAAAATATAATAAAATCCTTTAATGTACTAAAATATAATAAAAGAAAACTTCTTGTCTTGTTGTATTGAAGCATCTTAAAAAAACAGTAATATATAAAGTAATAGCTGTTTTTATTTTAATTGTTTTCAATATAGATGTGATACAGTGAATCCCATCGATGTATTCATTCCCTGAGGAAACGCAGTACTCAAATATAGTTAAATATTTGATCACATCTCATTTAACATTTTCTAAATCTTTATTACATTATTTGTTGTTAAAATCTCAAAAGTACACAGATGTGAATCTTTATTGACATTATCTTCACATCCACCAAATTTTCATTGATTACTTAAATACAATTACTATTTTATTGTTTACATTGTGTTCAGTTACAAACGAAAGTACTCACATACTCAGAAATGAACCTCAGAATACTATCTTATAGTACCTTATGTGTGTCGTGTAACTTCCCACCCTGGTCGGGATTCAACAGTATCCTGCAATAAAGTAACTTTTATTGTGTTTTTACTTCAGGTTCTTTTGTGTTTTAGTTGTAAACAATACTGACTGTACTTAGTTACTATTACACTGCTTGAATTTGACTCAGTTACAGTAAAATATGCTTATATGTTCACGGATTTACTTGAAATACTTCTTAATATCTGAACTTTATAATCAGTTTGTCTTTTCTGCTAAAACTGAACTCTGATTCACTTTAAATCAAATTTACTGACAAATGAGTGAACTTTATTTTGACGATCTAAAAACGTTATCTGTGTTTGAAAAGGAAGTACAAACTTATTAAATCACATTTCTCCATTATATCGCTGCTGTACCCATATAAATGTCCCTTTTGTTGGACGGATAATATCTAATATATTATAATCTTATTACAAAGTAATACAATACATATCTGTATAAGCTGTCAATGTGACCCATTATGTTAGTTTTCAGAATAAAGTTGCAGGTTGCTCCACCAAAAGTTTTCAAACTGTTTGGTCCTGCAGTTCCACTTTGTGCCACAAGGTGGTATATCGAGTTGCTCAAAGGAGCAGCAAGAGAATGAGATGACACAAAAATACAGTCAAGCTGGATTAAAAAGTATCTATTAGAGTAGTATTTGAGTACTTTTGGATTCACCTTATGTTATGGAAACTAGTTATTAAACATAAAGTTCCTATTTTCTACACTCCTGTCTGAGAGAGTCAAATTTATTGTCGCGCGCTTTTTAAAGCTGTATTTTCTCACAATTTTCAGTTATAATTTCCAAAGTTTTTTTGATATTTGTCTATTTGAACAAGAATATTTGACAATATTTGCTATGAACTTGATATTTTAAGTTAGAACATTTCATTGGACCCAAATAAGGAAAATAAACTGCAAAATCTCACATCACTTAAGACGGGTTAGAAGTCATTATATCTTTTAAGCTTTTACAAGTGAAATTTGTTAATTTTTCATGTGAGAATTGTCCATTTTTCTAAACAACAATAAAATTCCTTCACTTTTATCATAACAGATTTGCTGTATTTTGATTGAACGACGCCCGAGTGCAGAAAAACAAAACAACTTCCTCCGTGGCCTCGTTCACCTCCCAGACTGGGCGAGTTAGTGTCTCTCATGGCCGCAGACATTTTCATTTTATTTACCAATCAGACCCCGTCGGACCCGCCCCCCTATACCCCCCCACCCCCACCCCACCCACCCCCCATGTCTCGTCTCTTGGAGCAAATGTCCCTCTCAGCGAAAGAGTTAAGACAAGTGCCTTGCTTAAGGGCATTTCAACGCATGACCTCCTTCTGCCCTCGCCACACACACACACACACACACACACACACACACACACACACACACACACACACACACACACACACACACACACACACACACACACACACACACACAGGACAAATGCAGCAGGCGGGATCTCGAAGGGTTAACGACACATATATGTAGAATATTTACACAATAATCTCCAACATCTTTACTGGTTTCATCATCAAACTGTCGACACACATTCGTGTGTGTGTGTGTGTGTGTGTGTGTGTGTGTGTGTGTGTGTGTGTGTCCCTCCAGAGATGTTGAATGAGGTATTTGTCAGCTGTGTGTTTTTTGACTCTCCGGGCCTCCTGCAGGTCAGTCCTCTCCCTCAGGGCAGTACCTGATACCTGCTAGATTTTATCCAGCTCACGCTGAGTGTGAGTGTGAGTGTGAGTGTGAGTGTGAGTGTGAGTGTGAGTGTGAGTGTGAGTGTGAGTGTGAGTGTGAGTGTGAGTGTGAGTGTGAGTGTGTGTGTGTGTGTGTGTGTGTGTGTGTGTGTGTGTGTGTGTGTGTGTGTGTGTGTGTGTGTGTGTGTGTGTGTGTGTGTGTGTGTGTGTGTGTGTGTGTGTGTGTGTGTGTGTGTGTGTGTGTGTGCTTTGAGAAGTGTGTTTTTCTTGATGTCTCCCAGTTCACAAGCAGCTTCCTGCCTGCAGGGCCTGTGTGCTGTTTAATAGGCGGCTCTGACACAGGGGCACCTGTGTTTACCCCCCCCCCCCCCCACACCCCCCCCCCCCCCACCCCAGTTTGACCACTTTGCTCCGTTTGACTGGCACATTTGTATCCAGGTGGATGCTGGTTAAAGGTGGAGGAGATTAGATGGCGTCTTGAAACCTGAGCAAGGTGTTTTGTCGTTTGAAGTGTGATGAGAAGTCGAGCTTCTTCTGAAACGTCCCGGCGGGTTCTGACGGGCAGCTGAAGTTCTGACGGGCAGCTGAAGTTCTGACAGTCAGCTGAAGTTCTGACGGGCAGCTGAAGTTCTGACGGTCAGCTGAAGTTCTGACAGTCAGCTGAAGTTCTGTGGTGAACGTCCGCCGCTTGTTTCTCTGGGAGTTGTGTTCTGTTTCCTCCCAAACCTGAATTAATATTTTTTTCAACCCGATTCAGTGTTTGTCTGTCTTGAGTTTATCCGGTGACGGATTGAGGAATAATCCAAGATGTAACCTGGGATCAATCCAGAAGAATCAATCGTAGAAGATCCCAGATTTATTTCCTGTCACATGTACAGACATCGCGTGTGCGTGTGTGTGTGTGTGTGTGTGTGTGTGTGTGTGTGTGTGTGTGTGTGTGTGTGTGTGTGTGTGTGTGTGTGTAAATGACACATGAAAAAGAAATCCTTTAAAATTATGTGTCTGTGATAAATTGGGGTTTAAATTTTAATGATTTTCTCTCATTTCAGTTGTTTTGTGACAAATTTTTTTTTACATTTTGTTCTGATTTGATTTTTAATTCGGTCGTTTAATTGACATCTTGGTTATTTTCTTCACTTCGTCCACGTTTTATTTTCTCTCTCGCTGAACCTCAGTGTTGATTTCTCTCCACTTCTAGTTTTAGATTTAAGATATTTATCGTTGTAGACAAATAGATTTAGTATTTTTCTACACACACACACGTGTGTATATATAGATATATGTATAGATATATGATCTTAGTTTAATTTGTATATTTTTTCACTCGTACATTTTGCATTTTATAACCTGAACTGTCTCTGCGTTCGCTGCATGAAGCATCACAGGGTTTTTTAGTTTTGCATGTCTTTATTTTATGACGTCCTTCACTGATGTGCAGGTCTCAGATGTTTAGTTGCTGACTCGACACGTTTACCTGAAGCAGAACACATTCTCGTTCCGGGGCCACAAACAGTCCAGTTTCATCTGGAGTGGGCCGGACCTGTGAAGTCCTGATATTTCAACCTTTCAATGTAAAGGTTTTCTTTGTTGTATACTTGATGAAAACGTCTCGATTTTCACAAAACCAAACGATTTCTACAGGAAGTGAGTACAATCTCCACTCCAAGCCAATTTTAATGAAACATTCTGATTTAAAATCCTGTGAAATGGAAGGAAACGTCTCCTAAAGTTTCATTATGGATGTTTGTTTTGGCTCTGAGCTCGGCTCTCGGTTTTCTCTTCTGTCGCTTCTGTTAGGAAATCTGTCAAAAAAAACCTGTTTTCTTTAACATTTTTAATCTTTCCTTGTTGGTTTTACCGGATTGGAGCCTGTTGTGGCCTCATGTTTCAGGAAGACGTGTAAAAAGCTTCTTAAACTGCCTGAAGGGAAAAAGAAAAAGACAAATCGGCGTCTTTAAGAGACTCAAAGTCGTTTTTAGTGTGAAGAAAGAAGAATGAAGTCGAACTCCATCCAAAACAGTGAACGACCAAGGTGGTGGGTTCCCCCACACAACCTGGGAGGAGCCGAGCCGAGCCGAGCCGAACCGAGCAGTGAACGACCAAGGTGGTGGGTTCCCCCACACAACAGGAGCCGAGCCGAACCGAGCTGAACCGAACCGAACCGAGCCGAGCCGAGCTGAACCGAACCGAACCGAACCGAACCGAGCCGAGCCGAGCCGAGCCGAGCTGAACCGAACCGAACCGAACCGAACCGAACCGAACCGAACCGAACCGAACCGAGCCGAGCCGAGCCGAGCCGAGCGCCGATTCAAACAACGGCGTGTTTTTTTTTATCGGCGGTTGGCTTTGGGGACGGACGAACCCTGCAGACCTTCATAATGCTGAATCGACTGGCCTGTATCTCAAAACCCCGGAGATAAGTGGAGAAGTTTCCAGATGACTGGCGCCGGACAACCCAGACCCGTCATCCCACTGATTGCCACACACTCCTCTGTTGCCTTTTTGGCAGCAATTTCTCCTGAGCCCCCCCCCCCCCCCCCCCAGTTCTGTCTTTTCAGTTTGTCCCCATAATGGTAATAGGACACATGCCTTCTCCAACACACACACACACACACACACACACACACACACACACACACACACACACACACACACACACACACACACACACACACACACACACACACACACACACACACACACACACGGTGTTGGTATGGCTCTGTGTTAAATGCAGTCAGTCCCCGTCCTGCCAGCTTTGTCTGCCCTCAGCTGTTCCGGCCCGGTGCCTGTATTGTGCTGCCGGGCTCATTACCAGAAGCACTGTGGCCCAGAACCTCCTCACTAATAGGCCCAGAGAGGGAGAGAGAGGGAGGGAGAGAGGGAGAGAGAGAGAGAGGAGTTATTCCTGCCCCTGGCTTGTGTGGAGCCGCTATAATGTTTTGTTTTTCGCTCCTCTGGCAGCAGGAATCGTTAATGTTTAACGTCCGCTGCCGTCCCAGGAACCCGAGAACTTTGGGTTTCAGTTAAAAAGCTTTGGCCTCGTCCCCGTGAGGCACATCCACTTGAAAGCTGTGTATGGATGGATGTATATGGATGTGTGTGTGTGTGTGTGTGTGTGTGTTTCTGCATGCCTGAGCAGGGACCTGGACAGAATGAGTGTGGGCTCGGCTTGATGGGGATGTCTGGAGTGGGCCAGGCCACTTGGACCACAATGGGATGAAGTGCAGCCATTGTTCAAAGTTTACAGGGCGGCACGCAGAGAGAACCGGCAGTGTAGAGAGAGAGAGAGGGAGGGAGAGAGAGAGAGAGAGAGAGAGAGAGAGAGGAGGAGTGTAAACAGGAGGACGTCAGGGCCGCTCTCCGTCTGAACTGATACTGACGCTCAGACAATAACCCCCATATAGGCCGACTCTGGAGTTATATAATTAGGACGTCTCTCTGGAGTGAATGAGGCCAGGAGGGATCGTCTCTGTGGTCTAATGAGACTAAAGTGCAGGTGACAAGTTCAAGTCCGAGTCCACACTTAGTAGTTTTCAATCCATATTCAGTGTGAATAAAGAATAATCGGCACGCAAACCAGAGCATTTGTAGCAAAACAAGTATAAAAAGACTCAAATAATATTCCACTATTATTATTATTATTATTGTTATTATAGCTGAATGTTTTAATGCTGTCACTGTATATGTGAATAAAATCTACATTTGTTACTGGATCAGTCACAAACTACATTATGATCCCAGCTGAATTCAAACAAATAAGAATAAAATCTTATAAGAAAGTATAAATATCGTGGAACCCTGGGGCCACAAGCAGCCCGGTTCCATCTTGACTGAGCAGAACCGGTAAAATACCGCCATACTAACCTTTAAATTCAAACTTTGAGGGTTTTTCTTTGCTGTGGCACCGAGGATTTCGTGATGCAAATGTCAAATACCAAATAATTATGACATAAAATTACTACAATCTCAACATGAGACTAATTTTAATGATGCAAAATACAGTGGAATGTCCAAAGAGCTTTTCTTATTGCTGATTCTGGTGTTTTCACAAACTCAATATCTCAGTTCGGGTCTCTGTGTTCTCTCCAGAACTCTTAAGATTGTTTTTATTTTTAAATCTATTTTTATTTGAATTTTTTTTTCATGAATTTTTTTTTTTTAACCATTTCCTTGGTGGTTTATGTTCGCCACATATAGAGCCTTAACTACTATTAAGATAGATAGATGGATATAGAATTTAAAACATATTCAGTGATATGAGGAGAATAAATGAAAAATACGCCTTTATATTTATGTGTGTATATTATATATATGTGTATATATATGTATATAATGCAAAGAGAAGAAAGAAAACAATCAGATGTATTAATATGAAAATAGAGAACGTTACTATTTTTATTATTTATTCTATTATTTCATTGATTTTTATATATATTTTTAAAATAAAGTCTGGGTGAGCGCGCGCGAACGCGAACGCCGCGCCCTCCGTCACGCGCGGTGACGGCCTGGCGGGCGCGCGCCCGGCGGCACCAGGTGGGCCGCGGCTCCGTCCAACCGTTCCCTCGTTAACGCGCCGCAATAATGAGGCCGCAAAGAGGGACGGAATAATTGCAAATAAAAATACATGATGCAGAAAATAAAAAAAGAGAGAAATTAGACAGATGCGCGTGTTTTCGGGATCATTGATTTTGTCCTTTTTAAAACGCTGAGAGACGCAGAAAGAAGAAAAAAAAAACACGCAACATTTCAGAAAAGCACCGACAATGATTCTGATGGGAGCGACTCCTGGAAAATTATGGAAAAAGAAAGACACCGGCATTAAATTCATCATGCTTTAATTAAAATAATTCTTTAGAAATTCATTATGTACATCTGCAATAAGATTAATAACAGTATAAGAAAAAATAGTCACAGTTTTTACCAAACATCAGCATGACAACAAACTAAATTTATTTGAAGCGAAAACAAACGTTTTTTCAAACCAAAATTGCATCACTTTCCCTAAAAGCAACTCATCATTTACAGTATGTACATATTGCTCCACCCTTTCTGTTGTAATTGTGATTTAATGTGTCACCTTTACTTTTTTTTTTTTTTTTACTTTTTTTTTTTAAGTCTACATTCACTACAGGAATCTCAGTTTACAGAGAAATGAAATCACAAACGTAATTTTTCGCAGGCAGACAGAGGATTCACTTTAAAAAAGGAAAAAGGGAAGGATTGTAAACAAAGCAGGCATAGTTCAGTAGAAAGAAGTTGCATATCCCCGTTTTACTGCATGGATCTGTGGTGGTGGAGGTGGAGGTGGTGGTGATGGTGGTGGTGGTGGTGGTGATGGTGGTGGTGGTGGTGGTGGTGGTGGTGATGGTGGTGGTGGTGGTGATGGTGGTGGTGGTGGTGGAGGTGGTGGTGATGGAGGTGATGGTGGAGGTGGTGGTGGTGCTGGTGGTGGTGGTGGTGGTGGTGGAGGTGGTGGTGGTGGTGATGGTGGTGGTGGTGGTGATGGTGGTGGTGGTGGTGGAGGTGGTGGTGATGGAGGTGATGGTGGAGGTGGTGGTGGTGCTGGTGGTGGTGGTGGTGATGGAGGTGATGGTGGAGGTGGTGGTGGTGTTGGTGGTGGTGGTGGTGGTGGAGGTGGTGGTGATGGAGGTGATGGTGGAGGTGGTGGTGGTGTTGGTGGTGGTGGTGGTGGAGGTGGTGGTGGTGGTGGTGGTGGTGGTGGAGGTGGTGGAGGTGGAAGGTCGCAGATGAAAAGGAACGAAAGTCTTTGGCCAAAACAGCATGAGAGGTTGAGATGTGTGGTTTTCAAAGTGGATCCCTCCAGGATCAATCCAGGATCTCTCCATCATCCCTCCAGGGTCCTTCCAGGATCTCTCCAGGATCAATCCAGAATTAATCCAGGATCAATCCAGGATCAATCCAGAATTAATCCAGGATCAATCCAGAATTAATCCAGGATCCCTCCAGGATCTCTCCAGGATCCTTCCAGGATCAATCCAGGATCTCTCCAGGATCCCTCCAGGATCAATCCAGGATCAATCCAGAATTAATCCAGGATCCCTCCAGGATCAATCCAGATTCAGCCCCAAAACTCTCAATGCACACGATTCGTCGAGCTCAGAGGAAATATTCATTAAATGTCTAATTTCTTAATGTTCTTCAGGTTATAAAACATTAACGGCTGCTGGGCGCCAATAAAAAAGATCTTCTCGTGCCAGAAGATGTCGGTTTTAACATTCTGCTAAAGAAACACTGTAAATAATCATTTTAATAATTCATGATTCATTATGAAGGTAAAAAACTAACCGAGTCGCTGATGTTGTATTCTTACAGCCTCTGAGCACAACGGACGTGTAACCCGACACTCAAAAGGCCAAACTGTTTGTATTTCCAATTAAAAAACGTTCTGGTGTAAACGTCAGAGACAAATCGAGGCCCCGCCCTGAAAACGAACCAAAGCCAATAGGTGGCGCTGTATCGCCGCCACAGAAATACGGCAGAAACAGAGAAGAAGACAAATCCAACAGCCGACGAGCATCAGCGGCTTCTGCGGCGCCCCCTGGAGGAGGCCGTCCGCCATTGTTGATGTTGTTGCTCGGTGACGTCGCGGGGTCATCTGGTCGAGAGGCGGGGTGATGACATCATCGTTTTTGGTTAATGTGCGTCTTGCCCGTCCAGGTGGCGTTTTCAAATTTCTCTACTCTGGAACCCGTTTAAAAAAAAAAAAAAGCCGAGTCGTCACTCCCAAAACGCCGCGACGTGTCGACGGTCGGGAAAGAGAAGGACGCCGCTACATGGAACGGCGTCGTGGCGTGGACGGGACCTGACTCTGATGTAGGGATAAGAAAGTAACCCCGCCTCCAACCCCCTGACCCCCCCCCCCCCGAAGCGCTCTCACTTTGAAAAGCACTGCGTGCACCATGTGAGGCCGTTCAGGGTGTAAACCTGTGAGTCCTGCTTCAGGGAATAAATAAGAGGATGAAGAGGAAATGTAAAAAAAAAAACAAATGAAATGTGTCGCTGGTTCATCAGCTGAGTCTCAAGTTCACATCCAGTTTCGCTGCCTTGGTCCAAGATCAGCTGCGGCGGGGGCGGGGGCGAGGGGGGGGCGGGGACTAGAGGTGGTCGTAGGCGGCTGCAGAGGGGGGGCCGGTGCGGGAGGCCGAGCTGTAGTAATAGGGCGAGCCTGCAGGGGGAGACAGAGGGAGGGCGTTAGCGGGGATCAGACGCTCTACGTTCTTACAGGAACCAACATGGAACGTTCCCTTGTTTCTTTTCCACTGATTAAATGTTGACTTGATTAACATTTAGATTTTTTTAATAGAATTTTTAAATTTTGAATTAAATTTTTTTGTTTGAATTTGAAAATCGGAACATTTTGAATTAGAATTTTGAGTTTCAGCGCCGTTATATCACCAGTCAGAGCATCGTTAGTGTTTTTTTATTGAGAACATTAGAGTTTGATTGTGTTCTATAATACCATTAAAGGAGCATTTAAAACCAATTCTTTCCTCGTAACTCCGGATATTGTCGGACTGGGCGAGGCAAAGGAAATGGACCTTCTACAAATAGATGTAATTAACTGAATTTATGTACTAGACATTGTGAATATTGTTTTTAGATTTTAAATATCCTCCAGAGTGGAAACTTTTAACCTCAGTGAGTAATCTATAAAGGTTTAAAAGCTTTTCTCACTTAAATAATTCTGTTCTTAAGGAGCTTATGTTTACAAAAATCAGTTTGAAAGTGTGAAACGGATCAAAATCACACAGATTTAAACTTTTCTAGTGTAGTATATTATCATAATGTATATATGAAAATAGTTTTTTTTCCTGTAAAATAAAAGATTCCTACAAACTTCTGCGTCGTCTTCCAACAATAAAATGTGATGTTTACAACAATATGATTTATACCCTCAGAGAAAAACACTCAGCTTATTTACCTGTACATAAAAATATATATTACTAATAAGTACGTGACATGTATTCCTTTACATATTTTTAATAATTAGCGGTGTATCAGTAGGATCATTAGAAGAAACTACTTCACTCCCTTCTTTTAAATCCGATGCGTAGCATAGCGTAGTATAGTGTAGCGTAGCGTAGTATAGTGTAGCATAGCATAGTATATTGTAGCGTAGCGTAGTATAGTGTAGCGTAGTATAGTGTAGCGTAGTGTAGTGTAGCATAGCATAGTATATTGTAGCGTAGCGTAGTATAGTGTAGCGTAGCGTAGTATAGTGCGGCGTAGTTAGTATAGCATAGCATAGTCTAGCATAGCGTAGAATACCATGGTATAGTATAGTCTGCTACAGTACAATATTGTACAGTGTAATGTAGTAGTAAATCTTGTACTATACTCAAGCATAGAATACCATAATATTGTTTAGTATACTATAGGATAATATACTATAGTATAGTGTCATCTACTATAGTATAGCGTAGTGCAGTATAGTATATATACTATATAGTACAATACTGTGTAGTATACAATAGTATAGTGCAGTTTAGTATAGTATATTCTGCTATAGTAGAGTATAGTACAGCATAGTTTAGTAAGCATATTCTGCTGTAGTATAGCATAGTACCGTATAATATACTATAGTATAGTACTGTAAACTATACTCCAGTATGGTACCGTATATTACACTATACTATACTATGCCATAGTATATTGCAGTATAGTTTAGTGTAGTATATTATCATAATGTATATTTCCTTATAGTATGCTATTGTATTGTGTAGTACAGTTTGATATAGTATATTCTGCCATAGTCTTGTACAGTATAGTTTAGTTTATTCTGCTATAGCATAGTGGAGTATAATTTAGTATAGTATATTCTACTACAGGATAGTATAGTATACTATGGTATAGTAATAAACTCTAAGGCCTCAAAAGAAAGAATAACAAGATTTAATCAAACATAAAATAACTAAGTACAATAGGAATTACTGAAATTAGGCATTTAAATAATAAAGAAAACAAAATAGTAACAACAACAAAATAAGTGAATAAATGTAATAGCAAAGAGGTGAGAAGTTTACTTAGTTAAAAGAAAGTACAAATTGTTAAAAGTAATTGATTTAACTTCTTTGATTCAGTAAAAGCGGAAAAATAAGTAGTAATTTAGTTCAATTCTTCTTCTAAATTATTGTGACGCTGTTTGTCCAACAGCAGATGAACCGTCACCATGGAAACACACCCTGACTTAGTACTAGTAAACTATTTTCACATCTTAAAAACATTTTGGAAAATAGAAATTCTTGGTATTTCACCAATTTAGAAGTGACTTGATTCCTCCACTTCGGTTTCCTTCATCCCTCCAAATAAATACTCAAGTATTGTTGAGTATTATTTTACTTAAACGTCAATCTACAAGTTGTTGTTTTTTTTTTCCTTCCTATTATGACTTGAAACTGCGATACAAGTTCAGTGATCGACGATCCATGTCGTTGCTAATGATTAAGCTGCTGTTGCCATGGTAACATACAGTTTCATTGTGTGTATTCATGCATGCGTTTGGATGTATTTACACACGACTCCCTCAAATCCATCAATCATTAAAAAAACGCCTCCTGACTTTTGCTCTGAGGTCAATTTCACACACCGGAGTTAAAAAAAGCGAGTACTTTTAATACTTTTTTGTTTTGTCGCTCTGCGTCCATGCAGACCTGCAGCAGATCAGGTGGGAATAAAAACCGATTGCTCTGGATTTTCCACTTAATTCACATGTAAACGTGAACCTTCAGGAACCCTTCATATTTTCTCTGATTGCCAGTAAAAGTAATTAAAATAAATTGAGTTTAAGTAACTTCAACTGGAGTTAAATTAAAGTTAATTAAGTTAATTAAGTCAAACTGATTGTAAACGTGGCAGAATGTCTCTTTTCTTCATTTAATCCTCATTTTTGTTTTGTTCAATTGTTTTTCGCCTGGTTTTTATCGTTCTGTCTGAATCTTAACCCTTTGTTGGTTCCTCTTTTGAATAGCTGGGGAATTTAGGAGTTTTTTATAATATATATATATTTATTTTGGGTCTTTTGAGTCTTAAATGAATGTCTTTATAAGTTGTTTATATCCTCAGAGGTCTGTTGGAGTGTAAAAATGAGCAAAATGACACTCGTTTCATCACTTCTAGCTCAAGAAATGGAATTGATTCTGTCGAGACGTTTCTGAGGCTCTTAAGCGATGAAATGATGCGTTATGTGGAAAGATAAGAGCGATTAATTGGATGTATGGAACGTGACTGCACATTAAAAACAGTTTTACAGTGTAAATCAGACCTGCCTTATAATGTCAATGATATATAACTTTAAATAACTACAAATGTGATGGAAAAAAATGTTGGAAATACTTTAATTAATGTGTAAGAAATGAGAAATCATTTTGGAAAAAATAGCAATAAATGGAAAATGAATAGTAATTAATAATAATTTTTTTAAATATAATTTAAAAGTTTCATTGTTGATTGATCCCAACAAAATCAAAGTTACAAGTCTTGTACTCTTGTACTTTTATCACCGCGGTGTGTCAACATGACGAGTTAGACGTTAGGGCCGTTCACACCGTGACAGTTTACACCACAACGGTATGCAGAGCAACAACTTTTCACTCCAGAGTGTCATGACTCTCAGTCCATATTCTCCCGGGACTTGGTGCTTTTATTTTGACAGTTACCGTAACACCAATCCAACTTGGTGGTCTGTCCACTAGACTGTTCTCCTGTTGTTAATGTTCAGAGCTCGTTGTTCTCTGCTGCATGTGTGTGTCGTTAAAAGAAACAATCAACAGCACCCACCAGTGGCCCAACGTGGAAACTACATGGTTTTCAAACCTTGCCGTGTAAACGCGACACTTCTTTGAAATGAAAAGGTGAATTATGAGTTGAAACGTTGTCGTGTAATCGGGGCCTGAGTTTCCTCTTCAGTAGATTAGTTTAAGTTTTCATTTCACCGTTACGCTTCAACTTTATGAGAAAATGTGAGAATTCCGTCCAGACATGCTAGCAGAGCGTCACACCGCCTGGAAAACGTCGCGCAGTTACAGCAGCTGACGGCTAGGGGGCGCTGTCGCCTGAAACGAACACTGACCAGAGAGGAAGTGAAGAAGAAACACAGCTCATTGATTGGTCCGGACCGAAAGAGGAAGTCCCGCCCCTTTATCCCATGGTGGCTAGGCTAGTTAGCTCGTGGCTAATGGGTAGCCACTAACAACGGTGATATAAAGTCTTCAGACCAGGTGCCAATGAGAGTCTTCCTCACTACTTCTTCCTCTCGACTCCACGTCTGGCCGCACGATATTTTCCAACTTTTTGTTTTTGCGTCTGCTTCTTCTGATTTGTGCTGCTAGCTTTGTGTGTTTACTACCCAGAATGCACTGCTCAAACGACCAATAGGAGCAACGCAGCGAAGTCACATGACGACGGAGGAGGAGGAGGAGGAGGAGGAAGTCAGGTGGGGCGCTCTGCAACAGAATCCGTTACGTAAGAGAAGCAGGTGAGGAGCTGACTCACCCAGTATGGTGGAGTTGGTGAACCTCCAGGCTTCGCTGTACGACGTGTACGGAGAATGGCTGTAGGACTGCCCCGAGTAGTCTGCACCTGAACACAAGGTAAACAACAACAAACCTCTTCTTCATCTCACAGATCAGACTCACATGGAGGCAGACATGGACGGGCGCTCCGGGCGCCAGCATCTGCTCATAATTCACCAACAGTTAGTGCAGCCGGTAAACCATTAATCTGCAGTGCAGGTGGACGGCGGAGGGTGAAATCCCTCAGCCCAGTGGTGCGTGCACCCAGCTCTTCCTCCTCCTCCTCCTCCTCCTCCTCCTCCTCCTCCTCCTGCACTTCCTGCTTCAGCCTCCCTGCCACTCCTCTTTCTTCTTCTTCTTTTTCTTTTTCTTTTTTTTTTTCAAACATTCAATATCTAATTGGTAATTATGTTGGCTGGAATGAATCCCTGAGCTCCCCCTCTACCACACACACACACACACACACACACACACACACACACACACACACACACACACACACACACACACACACACACACACCTTCCACTCAGTAATTGTGTATCAACGCTTCCTCACAGCGAGCCCACCAGAAAAATAATAAATCAGACCCTCTCATTTCGCGCTTCGGAGGGCAGACTTCAAATAAAAAGAAAAAAAAAGCACATCACACACACACACACACACACACACACACACACACACACACACACACACACACACACACACACACACACACACACACACACACACAAAGACCTCCTCTTCTTCGTTCATATCCAGACTTTACACCCCCTTGCGTCTCCCCCCCCTCTGGGCCCCCCTGTTCCCATGGCGATGTGTGGTGGGAGGTGTCTGGTTGGGGGGTGTGGGCAGCAGGGCGGAACCCCCCGGCCTGTTCCTCGGACCCCCCGGGCCCGAACGCCCGCCCTGGAGGAGGCTGCTCATTAACCCAGCCTGCCTGTGTTAATCTACTAACCTCTCTCTCTCTCTCTCTCTCTCTCTCTCTCTCTCTCTCTCTCTCTCTCTCTCTCTCTCTCTCTCTCTCTCTCTCTCTCTCTCTCTCTCTCTCTCGCTCTCTCTCTCTCTCTCTCTTGCTCTCTCTCTCACCTGCTACCATGCCTGTGATGGCCGAGGACGAGTATCCGGTCTGGGCCGGGGATGGGATGTGAGGTGGATACCCCGGCAGGGTGGAGCTCACCATGTCACGCCCTGAAAAACACGCGAGTAGATGGAATCACTGAATACACGGAATATACCACACATAGCATACACGAAGTACAAAACACAAAGTCTTAAAGGTCCTATAATCATGTTAATTTTCACTTTGTAATGCTTTTCTAACAGTAATCTGTGTCTTCAGGGCCTCTCCCTCTCTTCCTCTACTCATCCCGGCAAATCAGAAATTTTCCCTTCATGACATCATGGGGGGAAATAACTCCTCCCTCTGGTAGTGAATACTCACTTTGACCCTCCCACAGGTAGAAGAGCTCTGACCTGGAAAATTATAAGCGATGTCTTTTTTTTTAAATTTTCATTATTTATATCTCAGCTTGTTAATATTTAAAGGTACAGACACAGAAACGGCCTGTTCTCAGTAGAGCTCATGAGAGGGACTTTTATTTTGAAATTTAGGACCAAGGCTGGATTTGTGGAAATATACCATGAACATTATGTTGTTGGACCTCTGACAACAATGTGGAAAAACTGCATAATATGGGACCTTTAATCATGAATTAAAGTCTAAACGGGACAATTATAGAAAAAATTGTTAGTCAATTTTTCTAATACTGTATTTTGGATTTACATGATACATAAGGTAAAATGAATAAAGAACTTCAAATATTTCAGTTTATATGTGAATAATCTAAAATGTAATTGACATTTTGAGATATAGCTGTACAGTTTACATACAAGTATTTTTTACGGCCAGTAAAAATATTAATGTAAAATATCCTTTCTCCGCAAATAACTGCATTACAAGATTAAATAGTTTTTAAAATAAACTCAAATATAAAATCCAGCTCGTGTTTTTCAAATAGAAAATTTACAAAGCTTCCGGAAGTGAAAGTAACAAAAATCTTTAAATAAATTTAAAAAAGGACAAATTTTTGGCCTTTTCTTGAAAAAAAACTATGAAAAATACAGACATTTTTTTTTTACAATTTTTATGAGTTGAAAGTTGAAAACGGCACAAAATATGATTCAAATAATGGGGGAAAAAAACCTTTCCATTGTACTATTAAAAAAAAAAAGCATGTATATTTGACATGAGGAATTTTTGCATTGTTTTGTTTTAATAATGCAAAAATGAAACATTGATGATCGGGTTGGAGCGACGAATGGGATGAGTGGGATGGATCCCTGCGTTACCTGAGATGATAGACTGACTGCTGAACTGGCCGTACACTGGTGCATGATGGGAGTATGAGTTGATGGTGTTGGGGAAATGGTTGGAGCCGCCGCCGCCGCCGCAGCCGCCGCCGCAGCC
This sequence comes from Lipophrys pholis, assembly GCF_963383615.2. Classification (NCBI taxonomy): domain Eukaryota; kingdom Metazoa; phylum Chordata; class Actinopteri; order Blenniiformes; family Blenniidae; genus Lipophrys; species Lipophrys pholis. The sequence continues at coordinate 30,216,192 of NC_137641.1, forward strand.
GCCGCCAGCGTTTCCACCGCAGCCGCTGACAGAAAGGTTTTTCTGCAGCGCCTGCAGCTCCGGGAACGCCACGCTGGGCGACGGGCTGGTGCTGGTCACCTCTGGGGACATTTCCTGTTTTAGACAGAGCGGCAGCGTCTGAAGGGGCTCTGACGGAGCGGCGGGCGGAGGGAATAAAAACAAAGTGGTGAATATGGGAGGAAAATGTTTAAAATGTCAAAACATAAAATGAAATGAGCGGTGGTGAGCAGGAGGTTTTCAAAGGCCGCGTAGCATTAAGACGCTTTTGAAAGACGCGTCCCCCAGACTGGTGGACACCCCACCCCACCCCACCCCACCCCACCCCACCCCACACTTTGAAAACCTCCTCAGTTTGATTCCCCGTGGTGAACGTGGACTGAACGGCTCCGTGGCCAATGGAGGCCAACAGGCGTCCTGGATCGGTGGGCGTCTCACCGGTCACCATGGCGTAGCTCTGGTGGGCCGACAGGTTCCTCCCGATGGCCGAGCCGGATGTCGACAGGCTGGTCTTGGCCTCGTCTAGGCCGCCATTGATGAGGGACAGCGGGTACAAAGTCTGCAGAAGAAGAACGGGGATCAGCTGTTACTGGAAGTCTGAAGGAGCTTCAATCAGACGGGGTGGCTTCTCACTGCACGGTCAAACCAAACCTCCATCTTCTACCTGCTCTGCTTTGCTGGCCGAGGCGGAGCTGAAGGAGTCCGGCGGGTAGTGGTGCCGATCGAAGCCGCAGTCCAGGTGTTGCGAGGCTGCGGAGAAGTGGTCCACCCTCATCTGCTTCCTCGGGACGCCGCCGCTGCCCTGGGAGTCCACGCTGTGCCGACAACTCTCCTGATCACCTGAGGAGGAAGCAAGGCAGCGGTGAAACTGTTCATCAGTCTGAGGCTCTTCAGAAGTGAATCACGAGTCGCTGCTCCCTCTTCTTCAATTATTAAAACACCTGATTTACAGGTAAAGACTCAATTCACCCTCAAATGAACCTTCTGCCATCCAGTTGATTTATTAATCCAAATTCAAAGAGCTTCGATCAGCCTGTTTTCGTGACGGTAGTAACCATGAGGGTTAAAACTAAAGGCCCCTGCAGACTCCTACAATCACCCCGAAGAACCAGAAGAAAAGTTGGGCAGTGACGTTCAGCCGAAATAAATATGGAGTTCATACTCCGAGAAGAAGCTGTCGAACTCATAGGCCACGCCCCCTCACAGTAAGCCACGCCCCCTCACAGCAGGCACACTTCTGTAAAGTGGGGTTTTAACTTTTCAATCGCAACTTATTTCTTACTTAAGATGTTTTTAGAACTATATTTTCATTGATAAAACAAAGTTTGCGTCTGAGCCGCCATGTTGGTCTGGTTTTCACCACCTGAGCTGACAGCTGTGAGTGATGCGTTCAGGTGCATCACGTAACTCCGCCCGCCGACATGTTAACGAGCTGCGAGGCTCGCACAGTCGCGAGGCTACATGCTAAACATGATTAAAATATGACTGATAGTCATTAGCGAGTCATTAGCATGAGCAGCACACGGCAGTGACGAAGTTTCAGCAGTGCAGCACCGACAGACTTCGGTCCGGACGGTCGGAACTTCTTCAGCCAGAATTAGCTGGTGATTGGTTAAAGTCCCACTACACCAACTTATGCTGCATGGCGTCCCTCAGGGCTCTATCTTAGGCCCAGTTCTCTTTAGTTTAGCTAACTGCTACCATGTGGTAATACACCATTTAGCATCCCTTAGCATGAACTTAGCAACCACTCAGTGCTACATGGCATCATTTCCTCCTCGTGTTGCTTGTCGCCATTCACACCTTCAATTACCAACATATGATCAGATCCTCTGTCTGCACTTGCTTCTCCGTTTTAATTCCGTTTTAAAATAATCTGACATCAACCCACCTTAGCAGGTTGTTAGCATATTAGCAGTTTAGCCTCTGGAGAACACAATCAGTTCGTTTCTAACTCCAGTTCTTCACTTTTCATTCAAACTGGCCTTGTGCAAGCTTTCCAGACATAATGTACATGATTAAACTGCACGACACGTCTTCTGCATACTTCTAATATTAACTTTTAACGAAGCAACTGCCTCTCAGAGTATCACTCCATGAGGCCGAATGAAAACAAGCGGCACCAGGCTCAATGAAATACTAAAATTAAAACTTTAAGACTGAAATAAAACCCATATTTTTAATATTTCGAAACGTGTTGGAAAAAACCAGTTCAATCAGTAGGAGGCCTGTAAATGATGATGAAGAACACAAAGGTCCGATAGTTGATTATTCACATGACTGGTGGCTCGTTGTTAATAGAGCATCTGAGACGGAACAACTATCACCGTCACAATGTTTTCACAATGTTCACTAAGAGAGAACAGATTTTTGAAAGTTTGCTTGTGCAAATAGATGAAGAATTAGAAAGTGAACTGCCGTTTGTGGAAGGAAGCTGAAGTGTTTCAGTTCTGGGGGGCTGAAGCGGCGACGCGTGAGGTCGGTTAAAGCAAACGGCGAGTTCTTACTGTCGTCGTGGCTCCGCTTGCCCTCGGCGGAGGGTTGGGGGATCCCCAACAAGCCGCTGATGGAGTAGGTGGAGCCCAAAGAGTCCGACTGTGGAGACTCAGGAGGAGTGACGGCTGAGCTGGGAACTGATGGAGGAGGAGGAGGAGGAGGAGGAGGAAGAGGAGGAGGAGGGATCGTTACAGAGCGTAGAAACGATACTGTACACTTCAGCCACGAGGTCACAAGTTTGATCCATTTGTAGAAAATAATAATAATAATTCAAGGTTGAACTGAAATGATCAAAACTGTTTTTTTCAGAAAAAGAAAAAAAAAGTAAAAGAGAGAAAAAAGGAATAAATAAGAAAAAAGGAGGAAAAGGAAATAAAAATGCCAGTTTGGCTAAAACCAGGAGGAGCCGCAGAGCCGCTGTAAATCGATAAACTGCTAAAGTCGCTAAATTTGCTGAGATGAAGGAAAAGCTAAAAATGTACTGAAATACAGTTTTTCCACCATGACACTTCATGAACCAATATTTGTTTGTACAGCAATTTGTTTTTCTTAATTTCAGGGAATTTAAATATTTTGCGGCTCCAGACACATTTTATTTCGTGTAAAAGTGAGAAAACGTCTGTTTGGCTGGCGGAGGCAGCAGATCCTCGGTGTTTACTTACTTAATGTTTGTCCTGGACTCAAACCTTTACCGTCCAGCGGGAGGTTGAACGGCTGCTGCACCTTCGTGCGAATTATTCTGAAACGAGACGGACAATTTAATATTCACTGTCACTTTGATAAGCAGATGTTCTGGTGAGAAACGACCTGTTTAGACATTTGAAAACTGTTAAAATTCCTAAAATGACCAAAAATATCAGTTGTTACCTTTTGATCATGTAATAATAAATGTTTATCAACAGAAACAAGCGATTTAAAACCTTAAAAAAACATTTTCATGCTAGATTGTTTATTTATTAATGTCAATGACGGAGACGCCCGTGATAGTGTTAAATCATCAAACAGTTTCTGAGGGTTAAAATGAGTCTTTTGACCACCGGAGTCGTCACAGACGTCCAGTGAGTCTTGGCTGTACCGCCGGCCGCACCGCCGGCCGCACCGCCGGCCGCACCGCCGGCCGCACCGCACCGCACCGCACCGCACCGCACCGCACCGCACCGCCGGCCGCACCGCACCGCACCACACGCCGCACCGCCGGCCGCAACGCACCGCCGGCCCCACCGGCCGTACCGCCGGCCGCACCGCACCACCGGCCGCACTGCATCGCCGGCCGCACCGCACCGCCGGCTGTACCGCTGGCCGCACCGCCGGCCCCACCGCCGGCCGCACCGCCGGCCCCACCGCACCACCGGCCGCACCGCATCGCCGGCCGCACCGCACCGCACCACCGGCCACACCGCATCGCCGGCCGCACCGCACCGCACCGCACCGCACCGCCGGCCGCACCGCACCGCACCACCGGCCGCACCGCATCGCCGGCCGCACCGCACCGCACCACCGGCCACACCGCATCGCCGGCCGCACCGCACCGCACCGCCGGCCGGCCGCACCGCCGGCGCCGCTTCCTCCCTAATTGATTGTGTCACCTGTTGATGGAGCTCACGCTGGGCACCGTGTCGCTGTCGCACACGCCCTCCGCCAGCAGCCGGTCTCTGATTTCCCAGGCGAACATGGTGGGATTCTGCCTCTTGTACTCGGCGATCTTGTCCACCACCTTGGGCGTGGCCACTTTGGGCTTGGAGCCGCCGATCACGCCGGGCTTGATGCTGCCCGTCTCGTAGTAGCTGAAGGAGACGGAGGACGAGGTGAAGGTTAAATTAACAGGATCCATTCATTAGTGTGGGACTAGAGAGGATCCACAGATTAAAAACCAAACAAACTGAAAGTTCTGGAGTTACTAAAATAAAGATCAAGTTCTCAAATAGTGGCTAATTTATTGAAGTTTTCAAATCAGACACTGTTACCATTGAAATACCATGAATACATAAGTTACTTTACTGCAGAGTGTCAAACACATTTGAGTTACCAGTATAAGAGTTCCGTAATAATAAAATCAATTCAAACTTTAAAGTTGTTCTTTGTTGTGCTGACGTGTGATGACATGCTGGTATTTTCACAAAAACAAACAAACAATAACGACAGAAGATGACGACATAAAGCCAATTTCACTCAAATGTTCTGGTGCAAAATACTATGAAATGTTCAGAAAACTTCTCTAACTGTTGCATTATGTGTATTTTTTACAAACTCCTCCTGGCAGCGTGGCTTTGAGGCTAAATGCTAGTTGACTATTGTTCATGGCAGCATCACTGACCTATCAGCTCTCAGTGTTGCTCTTAAGAAATGTCTGTTTTCTTTTTTAAATCAACGTTTTCTTTGGCATTTTCACCATTTTCTTGGTGTTTTGACGGGATTGTGGCCTCGTGAGGCCGTATGTGTGACACCGCTGCTGCAATGCTGGCGTGGGACTTTTTATTCTTCTAAATCTTTTTGTTTCCATTTCATTTGATTTAAATATTCCTTATGTTGATAATCCAGTCTTATGTCAGTCTGCAGTGCCACCGTGGTTTTCTTAGATTTAAGTATAAGTGTGTGTGTTTAGTTTAAGTGATGTGTGACGAGACAAGCAAGTGAAGTATTTCATCTCGTCGTGTAAAAAGACATTAAAGCTGCTTTAAGAACCGTTCATGAGCATATTGGTGAATCAAGTCTCAGAGCTGCAGCGCTTTACTATCGACTCACCGCCGTTTGAGTTAATCTGTGTGTGTGTGTGTGTGTGTGTGTGTGTGTGTGTGTGTGTGTGTGTGTGTGTGTGTGTGTGTGTGTGTGTGTGTCGCTGCTTTTGTCCTGTGAGGATCGTTTTTCCGTTTCAGAAAAGGTTTTGTGTTTACACTGCAACGCTCTGAAAACGGCAGAAACACTGAAAACGATGCAGTTCACATGCCAGGCCACCAGTTGGCGCCATTTGGTGGTTTTTGTAGTGAAACCACTCACACGGACATGAACACGGACATTCTAGTGGACAGACCACCACGCTCACGTTTACACCGACCTGGGTTTTTACAGAAACTGATATTCCCCCCCCCCAGTGCCCCCCCAGTTCCCCCCCCCGGTGGCCCCCCCAGTGCACGCACCGGCCCAGGATCTTGCTGACGCAGCCGTGGCTGACCCGGAGCTGCCTGGAGATGTCGCAGGGCCGGACCCCCTGGTGGGCCATGTCCACGATGCGCTGCCGGATGACCTCCGGAAGCGGGCGGCCATTAACAAACATTCCACCTAGTTGGTTAAGACCCCCATGACCTGGGGGAGGAGGGGGGATGAACACTAGTAAACGTCAACGAACCACAACGACACATTACCTCACCATGATTATCAACGCTGCACACATTAAAGTGATGAACCAGAGGAGCCGGGCGTCTTTACAGACTTTAAGAACAAGAAAGAAAATACAATTAATTAATTAATTAATTCAAACATGGTCGATTCGTATTCGGCCACAAGTTTCACATTTTGTACATTTAAGTTTTCCTTCCTGATATTCTTTTCAAAAACTCTGAGTACAATCGCAGTACTTAATTTTTCTTTAGTTTTAGACTGAAACTTTCATATATTTTCAGTTTAAGAGACATAAACTGAAACATTTCTTTGATGGTTTCCTGTAATAATTAACTTATTGGAATTAAAAAGATTTAAACAGAGTCTCAAATATAAAAAAAAAATCATAAGATATTTGAATCAGAGGCAACAATTAAAACAATTATAATATATAAGATCAGAACATCTGAATTGGGCCACTTTACACCCCCCCCCCCCCCCCCCCCCCCCCCCCCTCCGGCGGTTCTGATTGCTGCTCCCTGTCCTGATGTGTGTGATCGTCGGCACCTGGTGGCTTCTGCCTTTCTGTGTTTACACTCTTTAGTGATTCTTCACTTCCTCCCGTGATCTCGAGAGCGTCGTGATTTTAAGTCTATATATATATAGATATATTCAGATACTAGAACAAAAAGCTCCAAGCTGAAGGGAAAAAGTTTTTAACTTGAAGTACGAGGCCTTTTTAAGCAGGTTTATTCTGAAAGCACCGCTGAGACGCAGTGCTTTGCAGAGCATACCATAATGCAATAAAAACATAGGAAGGAAATTCATAAAAAGTAGAATAAATAAAGCAGAAGCTTTATTATCATAAAGGGAATAAAAGAAGTGAGGAAGTGTGAGCAGATCATAATGTTTTCAGGCTGATTTAAAAGTTTTGTTCTGCAGGTGAAGATTGTAAAAAACTAAATGCTGCTTCTTCCACCTTTATATTGTCTTTTACATGTACGTGTACTTGTACTTGTACACGTACATAAACAATATAATGTTTATTGTGATGTCACCTCTGTCAGTGTCGACGCAGCTGCTTCTTAATGAACACAGATTATTTCCTCAATAATAAAACTTTATATAAAACTCTTATTTCCATTCAAAACCTTCATGTACAGGAAGTCTCTGCATTCAGACATTATCAATGTAATTTGATTACTCTTGAATTCATCATGTTCTGCAGGTTTAATAAGAATAAATCTCATCAGCTGCTTTGATCGGAATCTTCTTCATCGAGGTAAAAATATATAAATAAAAATCGATGTTATAAAACATTTACTTCAGAACAAAGGATTACTTTAAAGCTCAGTAATTATTTAAAGCTTTAAATGTCAGTAAAACATCTTTCAGTAGATTTGAGGTTTTAAAGTTTCTCTGAGATCAACGTTTATCATGACGAGGTTCGTCTTTAAAGAATGTAAGAACAAAACCTGGACTGGGGTCCTGAGCAAGACCCTCGGCCCCCCCCAGCCCCCCCAGCTCCCCCCGGAGCACTGCTACCGAGGGGGCGCTGGGAGGGAAGCTCCCCTCTGGGGGTTAATACAGTGCTCTACAACAGAACGGAAAGAAGGGAAGAAGAAAAGAAAGTTAAAGAGAGAAAATGAAGAAAAAAAGCAAAAAGAAGAGAAAAGAAAAAGTTGGAAAAAAGAAGAAAAGGGGAAAAAAAGAAAAATGAGGAAAAGGAATTTTAAAAATGAAAAAATAAATAAATTAGAAATAAATGGAGAAAAAAGAAAAATGAGAGGAAAATATAGAATAAAAGAGGAAAAGAAAAGTTTGTCTTTGTTCATTAAATCCAAAGAGGAAGAAGAAGAGACAGATTCACTAAATAAAAATCCTCATTGAGACGTTCTGAGTTCATGTTGACGTTCATCATTCCATCAAACTGCAAAAGAAAATAAAGATTTTATTTAAAAAAGAATCTCCTCAGCGTGAGATTGTGGCGTTTTAATGTTTCACCTCCAAACAGCAGAGAAAAGCGACGCCGTGTCGTCTGTGACTAATGTTGGTTTGATTCCTGTGGCAGGATAATCACCTCGTTAGGAATCACACCCACAGGCTCCGGCTCACACTTCTCATTAATACGCCGCTAATTTGTTTGATGCTGCGCCGCCAGTGACGGATGCTGCTTGGAAAATATAGACGTTGTAGTTCGACCCGTCATCTCCAGAACTAACAGACTCCACGATACTCAAATTACTACTGAAATCACTTTGTTGCTTTACTTCTTCACACGTTTATGATTATTATAAGTGTTTTTTCTTCATTCTAGTCGACCTACTGGCATGAACACATGCAGGATCTGGGTTGTTAAAGCATTTAAACCTGATAGCAGGTAATCAAAGATGGATGTAGCACTGAAAATTACTCCAGTACAAATACTTTTACTTTGCCGACTTTGTACTCATTTCCAAATTTGAGTATACACACTTGTAATAAATAATGAAGATTACAGAAACTGCACAATATTAAACGCGTGTAGATGTAAAGCAGGAATCTTCTCTTTGCAAACAGTAAATTTATTTTTTACAAAAAGTTTTTAAGTTAATAGAAATGGGACTTCGTTTAATTTCTACTTGATTGAAAGGAAAAGTACTGAGGTTGTTTAAAAGATGAACTCGGTGTCAACTTTTAACAAAATAGATGAAATTGGACTTAAGCGATCATAAAAATGTCCTCATTAACAACAGTAATCTGAGGTTATGTCATTTGTTACTTACACTTTTTTAGTTAACTTGAGTTTTAACCACAGAAATATTCTGCTGAAAGACAAACTGTTATTATTTTAATGCGTATCATGTGGCTATCGTTGGTGCTAAATGGCAGCCAGGCCTCTGTCCTCTGTCCCCAGGCCTCTGTCCTCTGTCCCCAGGCCTCTGTCCTCTGTCCTCTGTCCTCTGTCCCCAGGCCTCTGTCCCCTGTCCTCTGTCCTATGTCATCTGTCCTCTGTCCCCAGGCCTCTGTCCTATGTCATCTGTCCTCTGTCCCCATGCCTCTGTCCTCTGTCCCCAGCCCTCTGTCCTCTGTCCCCAGGCCTCTGTCCTCAGCCCCAGGGCAGCTGTGGCTACAACGTAGCTTAGCATCACTGGTGTGAATGAATCATGGTCTCTGGACGTCAGCGTGAAGAAAGCGCCTTATAAATCCAAACTATTATTATTATTATTATTATTATTATTATTATTATTATTATTATTATTATTATTATTATTATTATTATGTAATAAACAAATCAAGTTGGAAAGTCGCACAAAAAAACTACTTGATAACATCAATGTGCATATTTGTACTTTTTTTGTTGATATTTTTTAGTTGTAAATTTTACAAAATAAATAGTTTTAAATGTTTTTAACAAGATGAACAAGTTTAATGCCTTTTAACTTGTTAGCATTGAATCAGACGATGATGAAGCTCGATAAACTACAGTAAAGCCCCGTTTACTACGCGGCGACATTTCAAGTTAAAAGGTGCTTTTGCATTTCAGAAACATTTGCGTTTATACGGCGATGTTTTGAAAACGATGTGCGTTCACACAGAAATGATGAAAACAATGTAGTTACCATGTTGGACCACTAGATGGTGCTGTTGGTTGTTTTTGTAATGAGACTACACTCACATGCAGCAGAGAACAACGAGCTCTAAACGTCAACAACAAGAGAACACAGAGGGACAGACCGCCAAGGTGGATTGTTATTACGGTGACTGTCAAAATAAAGCTACCAAGGTGGATTGTTATTACAGTGACTGTCAAAATAAAGCTACCAAGTTGGATTATTATTACGGTGACTGTCAAAATAAAATTACCAAGGTGGATTGTTATTATGGTGACTGTCAAAATAAAAGTACCAAGTCCAGGAGAATCTGGACTGGGAGTCATGACACGTCGGAGGAAGCTTTGTTCTGATTGGCTCTACTGAGCATGTGCAGAACTACTGGTTACTACTGTGGTCGTAGCGCAGTAGCAGTGTTTGAGAAAAGTTGTGCTTTCCCCCCGTTTCCATGGAGACGGAGTGGGGGCGTTTTCAAAAAGTTTTTTCAGCGGCTCCGAGCGCCACTGTTGATTAAACAAAACACAACGGAAGTTTTCCACTAAAAACTGTTTAACATTGCTTATTCAATTACTAGGAAAGGTAACGGATATAAAGTATAAATGTGGAACTAAAAGCTCGACTATCAAGCAACTAAAAATTCAAAATAAAAGTGCCAATAAAACTAACTTGATTACAGTTACACCTTTTTAAATGTGTAAAATAAATAAAACTGTAAACGTCTTGTGGTAAAGTGACATGAAGATAAAAGCAGGTAAAACCTTAAAACTATGAAAGTTAAATTGAAAGTTAACGTACTTATCAAACTAAAGGTGTATAAAAGGTGCATTTAACAAGTAATAAAACATTAAAATATAAAGATTCTCCTCCTCGGCTGGTAAAGAAGCTCAACTTGATGTTTTAGAGGATTTAATGCTTTAATGTTTTAAACTGGAGTGTTGTGACACACTGAGGACCACCAGTGTGTGTGGGTGGGGGGGGGGGGGGGGGGGGGGGGGATCCAGAAGACCCCCCCCCCCCCTATAAATCTCCTCCTCTTCCTCCTCTTCCTCCCCCTCAACTCCTCTCTGCTCCGCAAGAGCTTTTAATTTAAGCCATAGAGTCAGTGGTGCCTCTCCTGCCCCTCGCTCGCCCAGCTTTCATCTCCACTTCAAACAGAGAGAGAGAGAGACACAGAGCGAGGGAGAGAGAGGGGGACAGAGAGAGAGAGAGAGACAGAGAGAAACAAAGGGAGAGAGAGAGAGAGAGAGAGAGAGACACAGAGCGAGGGAGAGAGAGAGGGACAGAGAGAGAGAAAGAGAGAGAGAGACAGAGAGAAACAAAGGGAGAGAGAGACACAGAGAGAAAGAGACACAGTGCGAGGGAGAGAGAGAGGGACAGATAGAGACAGAGAGAAAGAGAGAAACAAAGGGAGAGAGAGAGAGAGAGAGAGAGACAGAGAGAAACAAAGGGAGAGAGAGAGAGAGAGAGAGAGAGAGAGAGAGAGAGAGAAACAGAGAGAGAGAGACACAGTGCGAGCAAGAAAGAGAGGGACAGAGAGAGACAGAGAGAGAGAGAGACACAGAGACAAAGAGAGAGAGAGAGTATGAGAGAGAGAGACAGAGAGAGAGAGAGAGAAACAAAGGGAGAGAGAGAGACAGAGCGAGAGACACACACACAGAGCAGGTGAGAGAGAGAGAGACACAGAGAGAGAGAGACACAGAGACAAAGAGAGAGAGAATATGAGAGAGAGAGACAGAGAGAGAGAGAGAGAGAGAGAGAGAGAGCGAGCGAGCGAGAGAGAGAGAGAGAGAGAGAGAAGGGCGGCCTCTATTAACGCTGCCAGCCGACTGTGGAAAAAAATCTCCGCCAAGCTTCATCAACCTGCAGGATATTAAAGTGAAGCCCCGGGGGGGAGGAGCGTGCACGAGAGCGTGCACGAGAGCGTGCACGAGAATGTGCACGAGAACGTGCACGAGAGCGTGCATGGGAAGACAAAGCATAGACAGATAGATTTAGAAACCAGATCAAACTTTGAAGTCATGATTCTTAGTGTTTCAATCAGATGGTTGCAGGTTTGATTCCCCATCTTCACACGTCAGAGTGCCTTTGAGCAAGGCACCGAACCCCAAACCGCCCCCACTGGGTGGACAGAGCTGCCTGACATGGCAACCGCAGCCACTGGTTAGAGAATCGGACTTGGGAGGTTGCAGGTTGGAATCCCACTGCGGCTCCTTTGAGCAATATGGCCGCTCCCAATGTGGGAAAAATGTAATTTCTCCAGGTGGATTACTAAAGTCTGATGTTTGAACTTTAACCTTCAAACCTTCTGTACAATCTTTACTTCCACATGTTGTAGGGGAACAAATAAGTTCTACATTAGTAGTGATAATATATATATTTTGTTGGCGTCGGTTCAAGTCCAATAAATATAATTGATACACATTTATTCAATGTCAAAGGTCAAACTTCTTCTTCACACAAAGCGACCAGGTAGAATTCCTGAAGCAACGTCAATCTGAGGGAGAAGCAGAAATAATCTAGTTGATTTTGGTTTTAGATTCATTTGACCTTGATTTGACCCGGGTCAGTTCATTTAGAACTGGTTTTCAACAACGACCCGGTAAATGAACTTTACTTTGGGAGTTTAGATATTTGAACTTTATTAATAACCTTCACACCTTTAGTAGAAGCTTTATGACACATTACTGTAGCTTTTAACTGTAAAATAAAACATTATACATTAATATTAGTCCTCATAATAATGATAGATTTACAAATTTGGTCATTTTCTTATTGATTGGTGTCAGTTTAAGTGCATTAAATGTCATTTATACGCGTTTATTCACCGTCACGGACGTACTACCTGGATTTCTGCTGCTCAAAATGATGTAAACTCGGTGTCATGTGATCATTCTGTGAGTTTGAAGTCGACAATTTGAGTTTCTGTTCATGAGCAGGGAGAATTATTCAGATTAGACGTCTTTAATCTCCACCTCGTGAAACATCCCGTCTCATGATGCCAGACGGTGAAACTCGTCTGTTCGATCAGCTGTTCGTGAGACGGAGATGAAAACTGGAGGGAGGGAGAAAGGTGGACGGTTTCTATGTTGTTTATCATTTTGGGGAACCTTGCAGAGGTTTAAGGTTGTGTGTCTCCTCGCAGAGCGGCGTGTGTGTGTGTGTGTGTGTGTGTGTGTGTGTGTGTGTGTGTGTGTGTGTGTGTGTGTGTTACCTCTTCCTGTGTTAGTGGACATTTCCCTGAGTGTGTGTCCGGCGCTCCGCAGGCTGAACGTGATATTGTGTCTCTCCTCCCGGTTAAAGTCTGTCTACTCGCCGTCCGGCCGCCTTCATGAGCCGGTCGCACGCTGCAGGACGACAGGGGGGTCATGAAAGTGTGTGTGTGTGTGTGTGTGTGTGTCCATGTGTGTGTGTGTGTGTGTGTGTGTGTGTGTGTGTGTGGCCTCTGAAGTGTGTGTAAATGATCTGTGAAGGTCTTGGGAGGAGCTGCAGCACACAACTTTAAAAACCTGCAGAACTTTCTGCACATTAACAGGAAGTTTGTTTCCTCCTGGGAGAAACGCGGTGTTTCACCTCCACGGACCTTTAGTGCTCCTCCTCATCCGTGTGTTTAAAAATACTACAAAAAATGTACTCAGAACTACCGCAAGTGAGTGTATCCAGTTAAACATACACGCAGTAATACTCAGTATTAGTACGCTTGAATAAAAAATGTGTTTCTGTAACTTCAAGACTTAAAATCAGTGGATAAACAACATTTCTGTCTCCCACGTGTCCAACAACGATCAAAACACACATTTTACCATTTCTACTTTCCAAAAAGAATAATTGAGTTGATTACCTGTACGTCAATACCAACAATACTAACGTGACAGTGTGACCCATAGAGGAACATGTTGGATGTTAAAATGATGTTTTTAAGAGAAACGCTTGATTTGGAGGCACAAATCTGCAAAACAAACTTCTGTAATTATTTGAGTGTTTTTCTGGTGGAGAAGAGAAGAAAACAGAGGAAGTCGCTCTGCAGTTCAATCTTTGACACTTTAAAGAAAAATCACTGGGATTTGTTGTGATTTGATGAATTCAGGATTAAAAGTTCCATTTTAGGAGATTTCAGCTCTTCAGGACTTTAAAGTTTCTCTATAAATAAAGTGTTAATTCCAATCATATCTCTCATAAAACTGAGCAAAATCACACTTATTGATCATTTCTACTTTGAAAAATCACCAAACAGACGGATTTACTGCCTTTCAGTACAATGTGTTGTTTACAATAAAAGATACGGTAAATAAGACTTACTGTTAATAATAATTAATATTAATAGAAACTGAGACTTTCTTCAGGTTTTCACAATAAGAGCTGCTTTATTCAATGAGACTTAATCCAACATAAATATCAGTTATTATCGTCTTATATTGTAGTTTTCTTCTTCAATGAAAACATAAAGAAACACAAATCACCAACTTTCTTTTTTATGTAAATGAAGTTTTGTCTTTAAATTGAGACAAAACAAGTTTGTCAGTTTTACGCTTAAAAATGTGATTTAATTCCTGCATAAATGATCTAAAATGACTTTACTCACGTATGTTTCAGGATTTAATCCTCAATCTGAAACGATCTTACAGAGAATCCCACGGCTGTGAAACTGTGAAAAATATGCTGTTTTATAGTTTATCTTCATTTCAACACTTTTTCCATCATCGTCTGTTTTAGACATTTTACCTTTAAAAAGACTTTTATTCCTGTCTGACAGTTAAATACGAGTTTTAATGGGAACATGGTGGTGATTAAAAACAACGTCTATGATTCACAGCTTCAATTATTGTTTCAAATAAAGTTTGTATTTGTGCAAAAACTGCAATCCAATTGTTAATATTTTAAAAATACGTAGGTTTTTATTTCCTTCCCACGTGATTTTTTTAATGTTTAATGAGAATTGAATGAGTTTATAATCCAAATGAATTTATAATCCAAATGAATGTGCAGTTAACGTGCAAAACATTGCAAAGTAATAATAAGTTCTCCAGTAGTGACACTGTCTTCATCTTTAATATGAGTTAAACAGTTTCTACATTTCTGCAGCACATTCATTACTTCATATATACATTTATAGTCACAGAATTTAAACATTTAATAGCCTATTTGCTCTTTGCATGCATTAATCTTTGGCAGAAGGCAGATTATTGTCTTGCATCCTACATGCAATGACAATAAATGTCTTATTTATCTTATTATAATGTTTCTTAGACATAAAATCAGAAGTGATCTCAGCAGGACGGCGAAACTCGCTCTTTATAAATCTCCTTTATTTACTCTGTGGAGAAAATTAGAAGCTTGAAATCGACTTGAACGAGAGAAACGTTCATCAGAGGAAGAAGATCAGAGTCTGAAGTAAAAGATGTTTGATTTGTTTTGGACGAGTTTAAACGTGGAGGTTCAGAGAAACACTGTGGCTCATGAGCAGCCTGGTTTTCACCTCTTCTTCCTCAACTCGTCTTCAGGTTTCCTTCTGAACTCTTTAACTGAAGGAAAAACTAGAAAGCAGGACAAAACAAACTGAGCTCAATGTTGAAAAACTTTGTATTTTTGTGGGATTTCACCTAAACTCCGCAAAGCATCGACACACTTTTTCTCCAAAAGATGAAATAAACATCAGCAATCTGCAGAAAAAAGTCCTTTTTAGTGTTTTTATGTTTGTAAAGAGCAGATATGACTCACTCAGTTCTTCAATCAGAAAAGATTAAATGTGTGTGATTTTCAGTTTTACGCCACTTTTCAAGAGGTACAATTGTATAACTAACCTGTAACAGTGTTTTTTTTAGTGACTTAAAAGTCTTGAAGGTCAGAAATCGGTTTCAAATCTTCACTTTGGACATGTTGGAGGAGGGAAAAGAAACAGAAATCCATTCAAACCTTTAGCTTTAGAAGATCGTCATGATTCTGTCGCCTCTCAGCAGCACGTAGAAATATTAAAATAGGCAGTTATACCTTTTAATTAATGCAGCAGGACAGAGTTTGTTTGGCCTGCAGCTAAAAACTTAACTTCAACACTCTGCCTCTTATAATTAACTCCTTTTTTTAAAATCTGTGTTCAATACCTCAGCTGGGACTTTTGGATTTATTGAGATATTTAATGAAACTATTTAGATTTTTTTAAGATTTTGATGAAGATCTTTGGGATTTTAATCTGAAATGAGCCAATAGTGTCAAAACTTTTAATTACATTACAAATCAAACTATCTGATGACAGGGGCTTTTTTAATTCTTCTACTGCACACACACATTAAATGTGTTTTACATAATAAGCATTTTAAAAAATGATCCACATGACATAATCCTTGAATAAGGGAATGTTTAATGATGAACATTAATTATAATAGTTGTTCATTTGCATGTAAAAATCGTGTTTACTGAACTTTGAGATTAAAAGTTAGGCTATTAATTACAGCAGGATTATTTAGCAATACGTTGTGTATTCAGGGGGGATGTCACACATTTGCATTACTGTAAATATTACAGTATTTTTTTGCCCATAATGTAGTTTATTCACACTTAACTACAATATCTAACATCGTTTTGATTGTTTTCTAATTAACCATTGTTGCTTTGAGGTTTTTAAATTGAATAAATTATTGTGATGAAGAAGTATTTTGGGCACGTCAATTAGTTTTTGTCATTTTCATTATTTTTCTGGGAAATCTTTAAAATTATTAAAATATGTCAACATGAATTAAAATCAGCAACAAATAGAATAGAATAGAATAGAATAGAATAGAATAGAACAGAATAGAATAGGAGATTAATCCCAGAGGAGAAATTATTTCCCCTTTTCATTCCTTATTTTTATATTTATTAATATTCTTTTCTTATCTTCAAGTACATTTTACACCATTTAATTACAAATAACTACTGAGTACAACTACAATTAAAATTCATATTAAAACACGTTTTTCGCAGTTTTGTAGCCAATAATTTTCTTCTTTTACTGGGAAAAGTTGACGCACAAAAAACAACAACCTGGAATTACAGATTCATTTAATCCAAAAAAAACATGATGTCATTAATGCTGCTGAATAGTAACTAATACTTTAAGTATTATCTTGAGTACAGCTACTTGAATGTGTTTTAACATGATTTTTTTTTTTTGTATTTACTTGGTTTCTTTTATTCCATTACGTTAAAGATCAAGAGTTAAATTATTAAAGGAGGTTTAAACGCAGTGTTGTGCTTTTATTCTCTTTTCGATTCTTCGCGCAGGAAAATAGTAAAAACCTTTTCGTTCGGGTTTTTTTTTCTCCTGATATTTTTACGCGCGCGTCATAAACACGTTCGTCCTTGAATTAAAGAACAAACGATAAGACTAAAGCGCGCGGACTAAACGTGCGTTATTTTCGTTTCTTCTGTTTCTTCTAACGGTTTTCTATCTGCACGTTTGGTTTTTTATTTGCAGCCTCCGTTGATTCCCGCTGTCAGGAGAAGCTTTTCTGCGGCAGACGGAACATTTACGCACAGCGCAGTGAACTTACCTTCCCGTTGCGCGCCTCTGCGGATTAAAAACAAAAATTAAAATGTAGCCCAGATATTATCCAAAAGATTCCGGGATCGTGGCGCGGTGGGGGGGGGGGAACACAGTGTGTGTGTGAGAGTCCGGACTGAGGCGGTGTGTGTGTTTGTGTGCGCAGAACGACACAGAGCCGGACTTTATCCAACCGGGGCCGCGCACGGGACGGAGCCGCGCGGCAATTGGCTGAGGAGGGGAGGAGGGGGGCGGGGCGTGGATTCATGAGCGCGAGAGAGGGGGAAGGAGGGAAGGAGAGAAGGAGGGAAGGAGAGAAGGAGCACACCTCCCAGACAGAAACGACTGACCCCGTGTTTTGATGGCATCACACCCGCTGAGCCGCTGCGCGGAAACACTTGTCAGGGAGACGGCTTGTTTCCATTCACCTGCAGCGCGCGAAGGGGAGGGCGCGTGACAGCCGCCATGCTGCACGGGTCTTCCCGCCCTCAGACAGGTAAAAACACACCTGGATGAGGAACGCGCACGCAAACATTACGCACCGTAACGCAAACTTTAGTGAACTGACCACTCATCATCCTTGATCCACATCTGCTGTTTTTCATTATTAAATCGTTCAACTTGTTTTATTATCGTTAATTTGAAGTCGACAAATATAATCATGTCCAATTAGATATAATTAGATTAACTGGGAAGTGTAAAACTCAATAAAATGACTCAAAATTGTGTTAAATTTCAGCTACTTCATGACTTTTTAGTAACACCATCTCCATGTTTGGACCAAGACTTGTTCCCTGATTTGACACAATTAGATGGAAAAATAAATGAGAAAGTCGCTGCTGCCTGATAAAGACTGTAGAATAACCTGGAAACCCTGCGGAGCCACGTCTTACTGCATATTGTTGAAGATGTAAAGCCATCCTCACTATGGATCCAATGATACACCTCAAAGGCCAGATCCACAAACACACTCACTGTCTGGATCAATTTAAAGTCACGAATTAACCTCCAACATCTGTTTCCTTCGGATTATGTGTGAAGAGAAACCTCAGATGTGAGGAACATGCAAACTCAGCACAGGAAGGTCAGTCGCCTGCAGATGTTCAGGCTCCAGTCAGACACTTATTTTTCTTCCAATCCAACAATGTGTGGCTCCTCCTGTGCAGTTGGAGAGATTTGACTCCAACCTGATTCACATTAACTTTCTAACTAATCACAACTTCATTGCTGACTCTGCAAATATGCATTTCATAAACGGTCCCATGTTGAGCTTTATACAAACGTACACACTTTGATAACAAACGTGTAGCGAAGCAGCAAAATCCACACATTTCAACAGTTCTTAAGGTTCTTAAGGATGTTCTGTCAAATATTGTCCAGGTGCTAATTAGTACTGACACGTAATACTGCGTGATGTATTCGGTCCAATTAAGTGCTGAAGCACGTTTTATTGATGATATTTCAGTTAGAATTAGAAGCTTTGACAGAGCTATAGGAGGGAAAACACCTCTATTTAACGTATAATGACTTCAGGGTTTCATCAATGTGCAATTTTTATTTTGAAAAGAAAGAGAAGGAAGTGTTATCAGATATGATCCTTTCTGGTGTTAAACGTATTTAAAGAGTCCTGAAGTCTTTCAACAAAAACCGAAAGAAATGTCAAACATATGATGTTTGGTTTTAAAATTACATTAAAATTAATTCAAGAAACAAAAGTACATTGTTGTTAGAGTGTCTAGAAGAAGATGATCAAGAAAATGTGTAAAAACTAAAAGAAGAATGACGTTTTGACTGAATTCCGTCTTCCACTTGCTTTTTGTCCACCTCTGTGTGCAGATGAACGAATGAAGAACATGAAAAAACAGCTGAGGAACAGGTAAATACGTGTCCCGCTATTCTAATTTAATATCCCCGTCCTGCATAATGAGCCCCAGATGCGTTAATGCGACTTGGTTGGAGCTGATTTCTGCAGAAACGCTTTGGAGACGAACCGCCGTGTTTCCCGCAGCCCGCCGTGGAGCCGGGCCTGGTGGCCCAGCAGGGGGTCCGCCATCCCGGGGAGTTTAAACCCCCTTCTTCACTTGTTCTCACAAAGCTGTAAAACAAACACAACACCTCTGACGACAGGCGGCACCGCGGCGTCTGCCGCGCGTAAAATAACCCAGGTTGGCGCAGCCATATGGAGCGATCGGGCACATTTTAGATGCATTTCTCTGATCCTTCACGTCACTAAGGAAAGAATCAAGGCTCAAGCAAGCCGGAGGAGGATTGCTGTCCTCAGACATGGCGGCACGGGGGCGTCTGCCGCGCGTAAAAGGTTGATTCAACCATTTGGGGCGATTTGGCACATTTGGGATGAATTACGCTGCTCTTCATGACTGGAAAACGATTTAAGAAATTAACTATATTGTACTTATCTACGTTGACACAGTGGCGTCAACGTCATCAATTTGGAGCAATCTTGAACATTTTGTCAGAATTATTATTATTATTATTAGTGAACTAAGCGATGGATTAAGAAGGATGACTGCAGTTCTTGCCGTCAGCCGCGGTGGCACCGGGCGTCTGCCGCGCGTAAAAGCGGGTTAACTTAATCATTAGCAGCAATTTGGCACATTTTGCACCATTTAGTCTGCTCATTACGGCTGTAAAATGAATGAAGAAATTAACGGTGGCTGTAGTCATTGTAACCATGGAGGTAAAATCAATCCTGGCACATTCTGGGTGAATTCATCGAAAGAAGGATGATTGTAGTTTTTATCTGCAGGTTGTGACTGAAGCCTTTCAATCAGTCGTCGTTCTGAGTCACACCAGAGGCTACAGGACAAAGAGAAGACCGTTTAAAAAAATAAATAAACCTGCCAGGAGATTAAAGGGAATCATAACATTTGCTGGAAACGGAGGAAGGACCAGAGCGAATAAAGAGAGAGAGAGAGAGAGAGAGAGAGAGAAGTCAAGTGCCTGCAGGGGAAAAGGCGGCAGAAGACGCAGAGAGGTTAACGAGAGTTTAACAAGGGATTAAAAACCTCGCAGATTGGTATCAATGACAAGGATAGCGGCCACTGAAAAAGCTCCTGATTCCACGGGGCCAATGGCCGAAGGGCTGAACTCGGACTCTTTACCCCCAGAATGTGCTCCACCCGGAATTAGAAGTGACCTCTGATGGTGAATATGAGCTGTGACTCTCCGTGGTAATAAATGAAGTCCGTGCAGGTGACATGTGTCTTTTAGTGTTTTTGGATGAAGTTTGCGCACCAACGCAGCAGCAGCAGCAGCAGCAGCAGCAGCAGCAGCACAGCGCTCCGAACACACTGAGAAAAAAAGGTCATTTTCATTTAGAAAAATATTCTTTTTAAATGTCACCAAAATAAAGCGCACAAGCGAATTATTATTATTTATTTATTTTTGCCACATGTTATGATTTTCCTGATACCTGCATGTTGAAAATAGATTTTCACTGCTGCTGTTAATGACAATGTGGCACCTTAACCTCTTTAATCTTGAGTTCTGGCCTCTATTATCGGATTATTAACGCAGGAAATCTGCTAATTTAGAGGCTTGTAGATCATATTTATCGTGTTTATTCCGATGTAGAAATGAAACTATGATTCAAGCCTCAGATATTTTAATATTTTCTGAGTTTTACCCCAACCAGCCGATCAGAAATAGAAGACATGAAGAACATTTATCAAGCTGCGTCCTGTCGTTGATTATTGAGATATTTAGTTAAATCAAGTTAAAACCATCTTTTGTGCGCATGCACCAAATCCTGACCTGATTCTCTCTCATTAAAAAAGTTGCTTTAATCCCTGGAAGTGTTTTATTTTAAAAGGGGAGGAAACCCATGTTTCTTCCGTTTTTGGTTTTTTTTTCACCGGGTGTGTCTTGTTTATCTCCGGATTTACATCCCGGAGCAAAGCGCGCGTGCAGGTTCCAGGTGACCTGCGGCGACAGGTGGAATCCAGCGCGGAGGCCAAAAGGTCACCGCAAACATTTCCGACACCACAGATAAGAAATCATCCAACTATTCTCCTCTTTTTCTTTAGTGTAAAACCAGTAAATTGGAGACGATTCATCTTTCCAGCTGTGAAATAAAACGTTTTAGCCTCACGTCCTTGGTTTAAACGACATTTTAAACTAAAGGTTTTTACAATAAAACATGATTATTTTAGCACAAACCGCTGTGGAGGAAAACTTTAGAAATGTGTTAAAAACGCCAGATCAGAAAAAGAAATCAACAAAGCAAAGCTTCACAAATCCAGGTACATAAGAAATCATAAAGAAACAAACACAAATCACGTTTTTTAAAATGTCCCCTGTGCGCGCTGCCGCCACGATGCGCTTCAGCTCCGCGGCGCGCTCCCGCGAAGGCGAACGCGTCTCTTGGAAAAAGAAGAAGTAAAAAGAAAGAGTCCACTTAATAATGACAACTTTTCTAAATGTTGCTGAGCCGCAGCAGCGTCTCCTAATTAGGTCATAATCGCTGGAGAAATTGATGATCCCATTAAGGGCGACGATTTGTGCTGAAACCTTCATTTTCTACCTGATCTCGGTTAAGAGGGGTTTTTTTCTCCTCACACTGATAATCACTTTGAAAATATTCTTTACACTTGGATACATGTGAAGTATTCCTGCTGTAATTAATGTTTATCCATCTAAACTCTCCTCCCAGAGCTTGTTTGGTGTTCCTTTATTGCAGATTACAGCTTTTCTGAGGCTCCCGGAGTGTTCAGTCAAAGTTTGAGATGAACTTTAGTAAAAACTCACAACATGTTTAAAAGTAAAAAAAATAAAATAAAAAGATGGCTAATGTCTAACTCTTAATTATTTATTATATATATATAAACATTTGCACAAAAATTCCTTTCAAACTGGATTTCAGTTATCTGTGCAGAAGTGCTTCATTTCATGGGAAGTAGATTTTAAAGATTCTTTCTGGTAGAGTAACTGTAACTTTATGGTATCGTGTTTTATTTCAGGCTTTTCATCTCTGATGAAGACCGACGCGTCATCGAAGGTGAGACGAGGCTCTGGGGAGTCGAAACACGTCAGTCAGGTAAAAACCTCCGTCACCGCGAGACTGTCGCTAAAAAGAAACGATAACATTTTGAAAACGATGTAGTTAGCATGCTGGGCCACTAGTGGGTGCTGTTGTTTGTTTTAATACACGCGCACACACACACACACACACACACACACACACACACACACACACACACACACACACACACACACACACACACACACACACACAGCAGAGAACGATGAGCTCTAAACAGGAACAACTGGAGAACGTTCTAGTGGACAGACCATCATGTTGGATTGTTATTACAGTGACTGTCAAAATAAAAGTACCAAGTCCCTGGAGAATATGGACTGGGTGTCATGACACTCTGGAGGAAACATTGTTCTGATTGTCTCTACTGAGCATGAGCAGAAGAACTACTGTTGTGCTGCTCATGCTCAGTAGAAGCATTTTCTTCTTGGGAGTGTTTTCAAAAAGTTCCACTTTGGGATCATTTCCAATAAGTAGCAAATACAAGGTTTGTATTTTCACTTGAAACTGTTGTCATGGAAACATGTTAATACATGGAGGTGATGATTATGACCTCCGACATGGTTTAGGTCCAGACCTTTCAAAAGAAAAGATGGCAGACCTTCGCCAACGCCGCGTTTGTTCGCAGAACCAGGTTTGCTTCGCTAGCATTATAGCCGTTAGCTCATATCGATGCTCACTAGCCTGCTAGGTAGCTACATCACTGTGAAACACTGAGCAGGAAGCGTCTCCATGGCAACAGACGCTGATCTCCTTTGATCTCCTCCATGAGGCGCCTCTCTCATCCACTCTGTATGGGACTTTTATTATTGTTTTATAGTTCTCCCAGAACCAGAGGAGGAGAAACCTGCAGAACCAGAGTCAGAGGAGAAGGAACCTGCAGAACCAGAGTCAGAGGAGAAGGAACCTGCAGAACCAGACTCTCCTACATGGAGTGGCAGCATCTTTTTCAAAAAGTTGTTCCCAGTGGCTCCCGGCGAGTTTTTGCGTTAAAATGCGTCTTCCAGGTTCATCGAGTCGTTTTGAAAGAAGCTCTTTGAACTTTGCGGCACGACTTTGTTTCTTTCTTGTACCGTCTTGATCCGTGTTTCTAACAGCTTTTTACCCCCCACCCCCCCGTTGCTGCCCCTCTCCCACACACACACACACACACACACACACACACACACACACACACACACACACACACACACACACACACACACAAACACACACACACACACATACTCTCTCTTTACCATCTGTTGTTTCTTCCCTTCATCTTTTTCTCCTCATCTTCCTGTGTTTTGTGCGCCGTCCACCCTCCCTCTTGCTTTTGTCTGTCTTGGCCCCGCCCCCTTCATTGTTCCCCCTGTGCCCCCCATTTCCGCTTCAGCGTTACCCTCTGACCCCCCCCCCCCCCCCCCCCGCACACACACACACACACCCACACACACACACACACACACACACACACACACACACCACTGGGACCTCAAATCTTCTTGTTCTTCTCTTGACTGCTTCGCCTTTAACTTTTCTTTTGGGAGGCTAATAACTGTTTCCAGCCACACAAAATCCCAGCATGGTTCTTTTGTCACGCCCACAATGGCCGACAGGCCCTAATGGAAATTAGCGACGGAGCGGCTCGCCGTGCGCATAACGTTTAGCTTGGACCGGCGGTCGATTGTGACTCTTGTTTTTTTTAATTATTTAATCCCCCCCCCCGCCCCCCCCACCCGCCTCTCTCTACCCCCCCGGCTCTCATGTTGTCGTCCCTTCAGCCGCTTCCTCTTCATCTTGAGTGAAGAAGTGGTGGAATTCAGCGCCGTCATTACCTGAATGATTTACATGAATGAGCCCAGTGTTTGTGATACACACTCGCTCACGCACCCCCGTCGACACACACTAGTAATTGCAGCAGACTTTGATCAGAGCGACTGGTGGAGCTTGTCGTCATGCCGGCCTGCTCGCGGGCGATCACCGTGGAGACGGACCCCCCCCCCCCCCTCCCCCCCACATGGCGGCCATGTGGTGGTGGTGGTGGTGGTGGGGGGGGGTGAGGCAGTGTGTCCTCACAGGAACTTGGTGGCTCCTCCTCCACGCAGAGTGAAACAAGCGCAGGCTTGTTATCGTCGACGCAGAAAATATGACGAAGACGTCGGCGAGGAACAAAAACCCCCGAACGGTTTAAGTTCGATTATTTCCTGCTTCTGACGAAGCTGAAAAGTCTCTGCAACCTGAAGACGACATGTCAGGACCTGGTAACACAGGAAGTTTTATTATCTTCAACTAGAGTCCTACATCATTTAATTCTCACTTTTCTTTCTCAATGAGTACTTTTAAGAAGTTTTACTACTTTATTAGCAAAGTGACCACCTGACTATAACATAGAGAGTTTGTTTATATGCCTGAATGGACTAAGGCTGTAAACTCATCATATTAATGTAAACACTGATGTATTTTGAAATGAACTTGAAGCCGGTTCACTGGAAGGAGCTTCAAGAAATCTGAGAAAAAGAAAATAACATGATTGAAATAGATAAAAAAGAAAGAAAAGACAGGATGAAATATGAATTACTGGCACGGCTGTGGCAAAACTATGTATAAACTCAAATATCCGTTAAGAAATGAATGATATTTCATCATTTTTTGGCAATAATTTCTTTTCTAAAACTAGATTTGGTCTCGAGACGCTTCAGCAACAGTGAAGCGTTGAAACTTTAATTTGAAAGGATTTTAGTGAGGCTCCGTTTCCACGACAACGTTTTCAAGTGAAAATGGACTTTTGTGGCGTTTCAGTGTCTGTTTACATCACAACGGTGCTTGAAGCTACTGAAGACGCAACTTTTTGAAAGCGGCTCCAAAAGTGAAAGTTAGTGGAAAAACTTTCTGTCTCCATGGAAACGGGGGCAAAATGCAACTTTTTCAAAAAGCTGATCTCCATGGAAACGTAGTACAACACGCAACTTTCGCAAAAAGTTCAGACTCCGTCTCCATGGAAATGGGAGGGGGACGCAACTTTTTGAAAATGCTTGATCGCAGAAAAAAACGCGACTTTTCTGAAACGCTGCTACTGCACACGCACACCACAGTCGTAGTAACTATTGGTTCTGCACATGCTCAGTAGAGACAATAACAACAAAGGTTCTTCTGTGGTGTCGTGACTCCCGGTCCAGATTCTCCTGGACTTGGTAGTTTTATTTTGACAGTCACCATAATAACAATCCAACTTTGTACTTTTATTTTGACAGTCACCATAATAACAATCCAACTTGGTAGTTTTATTTTGACAGTCACCATAATAACAGTCCAACTTGGTAGTTTTATTTTGACAGTCACCATAATAACAATCCAACTTGGTACTTTTATTTTGACAGTCACCATAATAACAATCCAACTTTGTACTTTTATTTTGACAGTCACCATAATAACAATCCAACTTGGTACTTTTATTTTGACAGTCACCATAATAACAATCCAACTTTGTACTTTTATTTTGACAGTCACCATAATAACAATC
Organism: Lipophrys pholis; assembly: GCF_963383615.2. NCBI lineage: Eukaryota > Metazoa > Chordata > Actinopteri > Blenniiformes > Blenniidae > Lipophrys > Lipophrys pholis. Next base: position 30,241,685 of record NC_137641.1, read on the forward strand.
CAACTTGGTAGTTTTATTTTGACAGTCACCATAATAACGATCCAACTTGGTAGTTTTATTTTGACAGTTACCATAAAAACAATCCAACTTGGTAGTTTTATTTTGACAGTCACCATAATAACAATCCAACTTGGTACTTTTATTTTGACAGTCACCACAATAACAATCCAACTTGGTACTTTTATTTTGACAGTCACCATAATAACAATCCAACTTGGTGGTCTGTCCACTAGAATGTCTGTGTTCTTTGCTCATGTTTAGAGCTCGTTGTTCTCTGCTGTGTGTGTGTGTGTGTGTGTGTGTGTGTGTGTGTGTGTGCGTGCGTGCGTGCGTGCGTGCGTGCGTGCGTGCGTGCGTGCGTGCGTGCGTGCGTGCGTGTGTGTGTGTGTGTGTGTGTGTGTGTGGTTTCATTGCTAAAACAATCAACAGCACCCACTAGTGTCCCAACATGGAAACTACATTGGTTTCA